>NC_134801.1:10382566-10392566 GCF_046742065.1 Oratosquilla oratoria
TGTCTGACTACCAGAAGCGCTATCTCATATTTTGTCATATATTAGAAAAACGTTTTTGTTTTGAATATTGGAGATTTTCTGAATTTGGGAGACTCAGTATAGAGACTTGACACTATGTTGAAATTAAGTACCTCGCCATCGTGGCACCTTGCTTTGGCTGTGTAGTACCAAGTCCCACAACTTTGTAGTGATGTAGGAGTGTCACCTTGTTGCAGTAATGCGCCCTGGGTATAGTTGCTGTTGGGTATCGTACGTTGATATTGCATTTACATAAAACAGTGCCAAAGTCCTTGTGAGATCGTCACGAGTAGTAATCATACTCGTATGTAAAGTCGACCACTCTTTTCGATATTAATTAAACTGTTTAACGATTTTTCAAGAAAATTTATATACAGGATACAACCCAGCAACCTATTAAAATCGTAGAACAATCACTCTTCAGAAACGTTTAATAGTTTCAAATTATTTAAGAACATTCCACGATAATGTTAGCCATAACAACTTGTCGTACATGGTCGTACTTGTGGAATTCCCACATGCTGAATAAGAGCTCTTGACGTCATCCAGATCGATACAGAAGTGAGTAACATTGCTAGGGATTCAGTGTCATTCGTATCGTTCAGGTTTAGTATCGTAGAGATATTTTCGTTCAGGACACAGCGTTATTGATGTAAACACGGCAAGCTTAATCTCCCACGGGGGGTCTCTCTCTCTCTCTCTCTCTCTCTCTCTCTCTCTCTCTATATATATATATATATATATATATATATATATATATATATATATATATATATATATATATATATATATATATCGCCCGCTTAAACCCCGCAGTAATGAGTGGCACGTTCAGGCTGTCTCCATTTCCATGGCACCTCTTTGGAATCGAGGATCCCTATTTATAACCTTATATGTGTTCCAGTGCGCGTGTTTTATTCTTCGCCAAGAGTCCATTGGCCACGATGGAGAGCCTCGCCTCAATCATGTCTTTCCAAGAGTACTGAATATTTATGCGTACATGGAAAAGTAAGAGAGAAACTGGGAGGCAGATTTGCTCCTCTGGCAGGACCGTAGCGCCATCCTGCGGCGCTGATCTAAGCCTGACGACGACATTAAATCAGGTTTTCTTGACGTCATATCGCTTTTTGTTCGCTTCCTTGGTATGAATATAATGCAATTACTCCAACGCGCGTTCCTCCGGCAGAGCCAGCCGTCCTACTTTAAAACGAGAAGAATGGAGGGCAGTAAGAGAGACTTCACATTGTGAGCGGAGCAGAAAGAGAGGAAAAAAGAGTGGAGGGTTGTAGATAAGAGAACTGCTGGAGAGGAGGGAGGGAGAGAGAGAGCGCTCGACCGTAGCTTCAAATGTAAACAGAAATGTCTAGTTCCCAAATATGGCAGGTTACCCCACTGAGGGTAATTTCGCATTCTATCGGGTAACGAGTCACTGCATCCCATAAAGTTAATATATCCGACAAAACAAGTTTATATAATCTCTCTTTGTAACAGTATTGTTATATAAAGTAATAAGGGAAAGTTCGATCTAATGAGGTCATATCTACTGTACATTCTCGTGTAAATGATATGGAAATGTTTTGGGGATGATGGCTTTGTTACAGAGCATCTTTTTTTTCTTTTAGGAAAATCAGGATCATTATTGAAAGTAATTAGTAACCAGTGGACTAGTTCATTAAGTATCATGCCTAGCTGGGTTGGTTGAAATGTGCATGAGGGTGTATGTGGTTGGGCATCTACACAATAATGGTGGTGATGGTTGTGTTTCTGGTGGTTGTGGTGTTCCTGGTGTTGTTGTTATGGGCGTACTTTTGCACCCATCATTGCATTAACTTCGAAAATTCTTTGATGGAAGGTGTTTGTTTTCATTGTGAATGTGTCTAGCGTGCGAGTTGGCGCGTGCGAATGTATACATGTTTCTTAGTTTGCGTTTTCTATATATGTGGCCTTGTGGTGCGCAGTATATGCAAATGCCAGCCGGTACTTGTACGGGCATAATGTCGGGTTGCCTTTACTATGTACGAGCACAAGAACACCGGTTCTAAGAATTTGTGTGAGTGTGTTTGTTTGTGTGTGCATGTGCGCAGGAGTGTGAGTTCCCCATTGGATGCAAACACAATGAAGTGTTTTGTTTGCTGTTTAACTAACACACAAACATAAATGAGCGCGCGCACATATACATACGCACGCACACACACACACACACACACACACACACACACACACACACACACACACACACACACACACACACACACACACACACACACACACACACAATGCCATTGACACCATTCAACTTAACTCCTACGATGACAACGATGATGACACCGCCACCATTGCCCCTTTCATACCATATGGAAACCTTGTTTGTGTTATTGTTCTGCCCCTTACCCCCCTAAAAATATATAAATATATGCATATGTATATGTGTATATATATACACACACATATATATATATATATATATATATATATATATATATATATATATATATATATGTCATTGAAAATATTCAAGGTCTGTTGTGAGTAAATCGAGATACAAATGTTAGATGAAGAAACTGGCGGTTTGTGTGTCAGTAGCTTAATGGCAGTGTAGGGTCACAAAATGCCATAGAATGTCCCAGGTATTGAAACCGTGAAAATATTTCAAAACTTTTATTCGAGAATATGTTTTGATAACAATTTGGAGGTCGATATAATTTTAGGGCCGGACGCGTTTGTGATTAGTATTTGTACATATATATATATATATATATATATATATATATATATACATATATATATATATATATATATATATATATATATATATATATGTGTGTGTGTGTGTGTGTGTGTGTGTGTGTGCGTGTGTATATATATGTGTATATATATATATGTAATATATATATATATATATATATATATATATATAAATTTTTGCATAATTATCCCGTATGTTCCCACCTGATATCCATGTCTTCAGGCCGATAATGACACACGCACACACATGCATTAAAAGAAAAAAAATGCATTTAGATGAAAATACGTGATTTTATCCGACAGAGGAAATGCCTTCACTCACCATTGTGTCATCCCTTATCGAGAAACGAAACCCCACGAGGCTAAACCCTCGTAATGAGTCCTAAGAATATTCCGAAAATATCTGTACGTACAGAACGGTGTGCTGGGAAGGGGTTTAAAAACGGCCGAGGACTAAGGTGTGGTTGGGAGAATTGAATGAGGTAGGATGGACTGTGTTGGTCGGGTGAGAGTGGGAGGGTGGTTGAGGTCTTGGGGTGCTGGGAGGGGTAGGGAGGGAGAAGGAGGAGGAGCCAGTGTGTGTGTTGGCAAACACGCATGGTGCACTAGGTCAGTGACACTAGGGTGGAACGAAGGCAACTTTGTCGTTCTAGGAATAAAGCACTGTCTTGGCATTGCCGACTTGTGGCACTCAAGGTATAGTTAGACCGGCACTCATGGCACACGTGCCATGTGAGAAGTAGTGTGGGTGTAAGAGGAGAAGATTTTCTTTTTTTTTGTGGGGGAGGGGATCGATAAAGACGTGTTGCATCACATGCACGTGCGCGCGCGTACACACACACACACACACACACACACACACACACACACACACACACACACAGGTCACAGTATTACCCATAGATCGGTCATACGAACTCTGAGCTCTCTTCCGGGAGATTAATAACTGTTGATCACGAGTCCAACACGTGATCCAATACCATGGTGAATCACACACACACACACACACACACACACACACACACACACACACACACACACACACACACACACACACACACACACACACACACACACACACACACACACACACACACACACACACACACACACACACACACACACACACACACACACACACACACACACACACACATACTGGCAATACACGAGCTCTAATATCTCATTGTGAAGCGTAATATACGAGTAGCTGAATCGTGAGGTCAGCACGTGATCAGAGACCATGGTGTATCACACACACGCACACACGCGCGCGCGCGCACACACAGACACACACACACACACACACACACACACACACACACACACACACACACACACGCACACACACACACGCTCGCGCGCACGCGCATATGAATCTTTTTTATATTTATTCGAAATGTTCCCCCGTTTGTAAACCTCCCCTATCCCCCGTCCCATTTCCCCGCCCCCTTCCCCAACACTCTGGTGTACACCTTGGTAGCTGGCTCGCAGGGGATCAGGACAAATGGTGGTCGAGCGCCGTCAGGTGGAATTGTGTGACCCCCCTACCCCGTAATCCTCCTTTTAGGCACCACTACATAGCCCATCGACGTCTTCTAATCCTCCACCTTGTCCTGTATTGTATATACTTTTGCTTGTCTGTCTTCTTAAACACTGTTCGATTTCATAATGTTCCTTTCTAAACACACGCCTAACGTTTGTTCACTTTGCAGACGTGCATTTAGAAAGGAAGAGGATGAAAGCGAGCATAGTGTTGAAGAAGAGAGACAAAGTATATAGTCTAAAGTATATTCCTCGTATGCATCTATCGGTCATCTCCTGAGTGGGTTGGTGCGGGAGGTAAACGCTAGGGTGCTGGTGAGAATGGAAGAAAGTGGGAGGTGAGCCAGTTGTTGTTTGCTGATGGCATTGCGCTTCTAGACGGGGCGGAGGAGAAAGTGAAGCATTTGGCCGATTTTGGGTTGGTATGTAAGAGGGGAAATCTGAAACTAAATGTGAGCAAAGTAAGGGGATCAGATGTATTATGGGTGAAGGGGGCAGTAAGTTGGAAGATAATTAAAAATGTTAGAAGTTGGAGGAAGTGGGAAGATTGAAGTATTTAGGGTCGTATGTGGTAATGGAGAAGTGGATGTGGATGTGAATGATAGAATTAGGGAAACAAGTGTCTAGGGGGAGGGGAATAAAAAGTGTAATGAGATAGGTATTGGTAATGAACTCAGAGACAAGGTTGTATGAAGAGATGACTGTTCCCAGGATACTATAAAGAGCTTAAACGTGATTGTGATGATGTTTTTAAGAAGTACGGTGGGTGTTACGAGAATGGATGGAGTGAGGAATGTGGAGATGAGGCAGAGAGTAGGAATTGAAAGAGAACTGACAGAGATGGACGATCAAATATTACTGGAATGGTTTGGGCACGTGGGAATAACGAATAAAGGAAGACTAACAAGAAAAGGCTTCGTAGGCGTGGGAGAGGGTTACCATGTAATAAATCGGTGGGGGTGAGCCATATTTAATTGTTGGGCCATTTTGTGTATGTGCTATGTCTTCTTATATAGCCTAAGGAGAGCATTGGGTGGAGGGTAGGGATGCACAACAATTGTGTTGTAGGAATGGATATATGCTTTGACTCGGCTACTCCCTGTGTAAGGGGAAAGGGATGCTTGGTATATGTTTTATTATTGTAATTGTTATCATTGATATTCTTTTTGTTGTAATCCTCATCATCATCATCAATGACAAGAAAAAAAAATGCACTCGTTCGGAACGGTTAAATAAATCTGAGCCCTGGTCTGATGGAACCTCGTTATAATTCCTTGACTAGCATTCTCCCCCTCCCCAACCCACCCTCACCCCCAACCCCATCTGCTGGAGATGAGGAGGAGGTCAGATGAGCTGTTCGATAGTACGGTTAACGAAGGCGAGGTTTACGTCCGCATATCCCAAGAGGATGAAAGTTAGGTGCCTTTCCCTCCATATTCAAAAAGGATGACAAAAAGAAACCAATGGATTACAGGCCTATAAGCTTAACCTAAATCACAGGAAAAATGATGTAGATTATCATCAGAGATGCTGTCGAACACCAATTAGAAAGTAACTGTTTAATAAATGATAGCCAGCATGGATTCAAACGGAAACGTTCCTGTGTGACGAACCTACTCGAATTCTACAACACGGTCATCTAAAATTATGGCAAAAGAAACTATATATATTTGATATATCTGGACTTTGCGAAAGCTTTTGATATCGGCCCGCTCGAAAGACTGCTTGGTAAATTAGCTTCACACGGAATAACTGGTAGCCCATTAAGCTGGACTAGTAATTGGTTAAACGTTCGTAGAGTGCTGTTCTAAATGGCAAAGCCTCTAGATGGAAAAATGTTATGAGTGGAGTTCCTCAGGGTTCCATTCTTGGGCCACTTCTATTCATAGTATTTATAAATGACATAGACCACGGACTGAAATCTATTGTCTCCAAATTTGCCGATAATAAACTGTGCGGAATGCTAAATGATCACTTAAACCACTTAGATATTCAAGAAGATTTAGATAAACTACATTGATGATCTGAAAAGTGGCGGATGAAATTTAGTACAAGTAAATATAAGGTTATGCACATATGTAAAAATAACATTAAGTACGATTACAAGTTATTTGGAAATTCATTAACAAAAGTGGATAGTGAGAAGGATCTCGGCGTAATTATCGGTAATGATCTCAAATCAACTAAGCAGTGTATTACCGCCTCAAAGAAGACAAATAAGAGTCTAGGACTGATTGAGTGATCTTTTGATTTTAAAAATCCAGATCTTATTAACAAGATATATAAATCGTTAGTTCGTCTACATTTGGAATATGCTGTATCCGCATGGTCAACGAATCTCATTAAAGGCATTGACAGAATGGAAAAGGTACAACGGCGAGCCACAAAACTGAATCCAAATATAAAAAAAAACAGATCATATGAAAATTGTCTAGAATATATGAATCTATTTTCCCTGAAAGAGCATAGGCTCAGGGGTGGTTTGATACAGGTTTTTAAGATTCTGAAGAGAATTGACAACATCAAAAGTGACCAAATTTTCACACTGAGTGCGGATGAGAGAAGAAATAATGGTCTCAATCTGTCTGGAAGTAGATTTAATTTGGAAGTGGGTAGAACCAACTTCGCTAACCGTGTAGTAAATGAATGGAATAAACTTCCTGCAGAAGCAGTGCAATGTAGTACAGTTCGAAGTTTTAATATTGATAAGCACCTAAGAAATATGATGTAATGCCTGGCATCTTTTTAGTTTTATTTATTTATTATTATTTATTTAGTTATTGTTAACTGTTTATTTTTTGTTATTTATTTATGTGTTATCATAAATAATTGTTATTTTGTTTAATATTTATCATTGTTTCATTCATCTACTTTTTATTTTTTTCCGCATCCGACCTAGTTAAGGACCAAAAGGTCTCCTGTCGGCATGCTCCTCCTGTGTAATCTTTTATAAAGACTTGGACCTCCGCGGCTTTCTGGAAACGAAATGTTCGTTTTCGAACACTCGTGAACCAACTAGGCCTTTCGCCAACTTGGGACACTTCGAATCTCTTCTCACTCCACTCCAAGTGACGCCTGTTCCCCCCGTGCCATGATTTTTTTTAACATATCTCTCTCTCTCTCTCTCTCTCTCTCTCTCTCTCTCTCTCTCTCTCTCTCTCTCTCTCTCTCTCTCTCTCTCTCTCTCTCTCTCTCCCTCTCTCTCCCCCCCTCTATCTCTGTGTGTGTGTGTGTGTGTGTGTGTGTGTGTGTGCGCGCGCTCTAGTCCCCCAACTGAATGAAATCACCATGTAGAAGCTGGAATAAGTACTGAAAGGTTAACGACAGCAAATGCCAGTAATCGAGTGACACTACTTTGTCAGCCAGTCAGAAGGGAAGGGCACCAACAATGTAAAAAAAATATATAATAATAATCCCCGTCAGCACGAGATCCGTCCCTAAGGTGAATGGAATGGCGTAGCGTTAGCCAGAAAAGAAACTAAAGAACGTCATTGTAGCGAATGTATTGAGTTATGCTGAATGAAATCGAAAGCCTTAGCCGGAACAGAGTTTTGAAGTTCGCCAATAACCTGCGATTCAATCCATGAAGACATCGCGCCGAGGCGAGGGGGGGGGCAACAGAAAAGAAAAGACAGTGGAAATCAGTTTCCAGTTATGAAAGAATGCTGCGTGGTTCTGGTCCGTATGGGTGTCATGAAACTCCTTCGTATATTGACTGCATGAAACTTGAACAGTCCGTATTCCATGCGGGGATGAAGTGGTGGAGGTGGATAGACCAACGTGGTCGCGCGACTTGTTGCGCATCATCTGGTTGCTTGTTGGGGCGGGGCGCTGCGTGACGGCCTCCGGCCTTGTTTATTTACACGATGAACCTTCAGGGACTCGGCGTGGTCAACTTCTTTAGGTTCTGGCCAGTCTGAGAGCGCGCGGGGGCGACATTTCCTCGGCTAGTTTTGGAAGGATGTATTTGCGTTTTCGATATTGGTGTGAAAAGGAGTTTAAAGGGGAACAAACAACAGCAGACCCGTGGAGTCTCACAAAGTACTTGGTTGGATTTTTTACGCAAGAGCAGGCGCATGTGTGTGTGTTGAATTTGTATTTCTTTATAGTTAATATGTTTTATGACATAGTGTTGCACCATAGCACGGTAATCCCTACAAGCCTTAATTACGAAGACAAGGACAGCGGTTCCAGATGCATTCGGGGGGACTGTACCGTGGCACGAACAATTCCGAACAACATCGACTTCTTGGTCTCCTGAGTGTCCGAGCTTGATGGCTGCAGTTCTGTCTTTCGTGGGCTGCAGCCTCTTCTGGTCAAGCAATGAATCATTTCTGATGGTGGTTGGGCATGGATTCAACGAGCTTTTCAGAAATGTTCTTTGGATGATGGCCAAAGTCTTATGGTACACACGCCTTTAATAGTTGAAACCTTTCAAGTCACAGAACCTCTTCCAACCAAAGTACCTCTGCAACTTCATTTTTAAGCACTAACCTCAGAACTTGAACGACTTCGTTTAAGTCCTGACCTGTGGCGCAGAAAATTGTATTAGCTCTGTTGCCAACTTATAACTTGAGCAGCCCTTGCATTTACCCCGTTAGCACCCAGCTACCAGGAATAGCAACAAAAGAAGAATCTCCAAGAAAATGACCAAAAGCGTTGATCCACTATCACCTGCTGGAAAGTGTTGGACAACACCTCGCAGCATTCGTTCTGCACTATGAAATTAGCGACAGCAATATTCTTCATCAACACCCCGCAGGGCTTCCAGTATGCATCAGTTCCAGTACCACCCTTTACCGCCAACACCAGTGTTCCCTTGCCAACCACCACTGCGTTTGCCACCACAGTCTCGCTCGCCACTACCACCGCCGTCTGCTCTCAAACTCGGGGCGCTTGGACCAGACCACATTTGATGATTCAGCTGTCCCGAGGATCAATATGCAGGACGAGGTGCCCGGGATCGACCCGAAGAGCAACTGCATGCAGTCTGCAGCGTGCAGGTCGACGTAAAGACGGGGTCAAAATCGAACGTTGGAGAGGGGCGGGGGTGGGGGGGGAAGGGAATCGAAGTTCCTGGTCCTCACGTGAAGCAACATCAGCGCACTGGGGGTGGGATGGGGAGCGTGTCGATGGCTGGAATGGGGCGTGGGTGGGTGGAAAGCGGTGTTTATGGTTGAGAGCTTGTACGTCTGTGAGTGGAATGGAAAGTGTTTCTTCACCTAGACGGGGTTGGAGCCGTGCTCGTGGGATCCCGCCTCTTTGCCTCCACTCATCAGTTTTTGCCGTAAATATGTGTGCGATTCACCATTGTCTTGGATTACGTGTTGGACTCGTGATCGACAGCAGTTACCCTTCTGCATGAGAGCTCACCTCATACAGCTAGTCATTGGGTAATGGGTGTGTGGAGGTCGGGGTGTGTGTGTGTGCGCGCGCGCGCATGTGTGGAGGTGAGATTAGGTATAGCCAGGAAGATGAACGGGTGGGTGTGATGTTTAGGTGGGGGAATGTAAGAGCTGTGTGTATTGGGGGTAGGTGGGTGGATGGATGGATGGGTGGGTGGCTGGGAGGGTGTTTGTTGGTGAGAAGGTAGTTGTGGGTGGGGGGGTGAGAGGTGTGGGTGAGAGTGGGTGTGTTTGGATGGGGAGGGTGTGTGGGTGAGAGGATGTGTCACTGAAAAGGTTGGTGTGGG
>NC_134801.1:10402566-10405066 GCF_046742065.1 Oratosquilla oratoria
CTTTTAGATCGTCTGTGGTCGAGTGGTTAAAGGCGTGTGCTGTGGACTCTCTTGAGTCTATAGGCGGTGGTTCGAATCCTCTGCGCGACGGTCATGGATTGTATGATTGATGTCGCTGTCCACTAGCGAATTATTCAAATAGTTACGATGGCGAAGCGTGAGGGGGATTCGATCTAGTCCTTACCATTCCCACTGGTGCGATTAGGTGTACTGTAAAAAATGGGGGTTATATGGGTGGCAGTTAGCAACCTCCCCAATCTCGGTAATCAGTTAGATTACGAGTTAGTACACTTTTAGATCGTCTGTGGTCGAGTGGTTAAAGGCGTGTGCTGTGGACTCTCTTGAGTCTATAGGCGGTGGTTCGAATCCTCTGCGCGACGGTCATGGATTGTATGATTGATGTCGCTGTCCACTAGCGAATTATTCAAATAGTTACGATGGCGAAGCGTGAGGGGGATTCGATCTAGTCCTTACCATTCCCACTGGTGCGATTAGGTGTACTGTAAAAAATGGGGGTTATATGGGTGGCAGTTAGCAACCTCCCCAATCTCGGTAATCAGTTAGATTACGAGTTAGTACACTTTTAGATCGTCTGTGGTCGAGTGGTTAAAGGCGTGTGCTGTGGACTCTCTTGAGTCTATAGGCGGTGGTTCGAATCCTCTGCGCGACGGTCATGGATTGTATGATTGATGTCGCTGTCCACTAGCGAATTATTCAAATAGTTACGATGGCGAAGCGTGAGGGGGATTCGATCTAGTCCTTACCATTCCCACTGGTGCGATTAGGTGTACTGTAAAAAATGGGGGTTATATGGGTGGCAGTTAGCAACCTCCCCAATCTCGGTAATCAGTTAGATTACGAGTTAGTACACTTTTAGATCGTCTGTGGTCGAGTGGTTAAAGGCGTGTGCTGTGGACTCTCTTGAGTCTATAGGCGGTGGTTCGAATCCTCTGCGCGACGGTCATGGATTGTATGATTGATGTCGCTGTCCACTAGCGAATTATTCAAATAGTTACGATGGCGAAGCGTGAGGGGGATTCGATCTAGTCCTTACCATTCCCACTGGTGCGATTAGGTGTACTGTAAAAAATGGGGGTTATATGGGTGGCAGTTAGCAACCTCCCCAATCTCGGTAATCAGTTAGATTACGAGTTAGTACACTTTTAGATCGTCTGTGGTCGAGTGGTTAAAGGCGTGTGCTGTGGACTCTCTTGAGTCTATAGGCGGTGGTTCGAATCCTCTGCGCGACGGTCATGGATTGTATGATTGATGTCGCTGTCCACTAGCGAATTATTCAAATATATATATATATATATATATATTCTTATCTGAAAGAGAATTCTTGCAATCTTAATTATACGGGAAGAAAAAATTGTTGCGAAAAAGGTAGTTTTATATTCGGGTAATATACCTGAAATATTTTCAGTGAAGAATCTCGTTCATGTTTTATCGGTCATATTTTCGGCTCCGGGTTTTTAAACCAGGATATTAATGAACTATCGATAGTCCGGCTTGAGGTTATTATAATAAGTATTATTAATTGTTGTCTATTATTGTTGTGGTTGATATTATTATTGTTATTACTATTATTACTATTACTATTGTTATTGGTGTTATTATTATTAGTGTTATTATTTGTTTGTTTTTGCTTTGCTTTCGATGTCTGAGACTGGTAATAATACACTTCTACTGTGTTACCCTCGACAAATGATTTTATATAGGTGTGTCTATCACTGAAACCCACAGGAAAACTCGGACGTTGCTTTACTTTGTGAACCTAAAAAATATTTTACAAAATACCGAAAAGTCGATAGGCAACCATGCTGAAGCTTCTAGGTGTCAGGACCGAGAAATAGAGGTGAAGTTTAAACACAAAGGCGATTTAACACGACTAGAAGAGGGAACTCTACATTTAGTCTTGGATAAAGAAAGCCGCGATATATTGGCAATGTAGTAGTGCCCAGTGCCCGAATTTTGCAGTTATACCTAATCTTAAAACTACAGGAGGCTGGGGGGGGGGGGGTCTGGGTCTCTCAGCCGAATGAAATCCTCTTATGACAACAGGAAAGATCACACGAGGCCATTCGACTTGCCCACGGGTGAATCGCGATGGACGGATGTGCCTGGCGGGGCAAGTTAGGGATGGGGGTGTTTTGGGTCGGGGTTGGTGAAGGGTTGAGGGAGAAGGATTCCTCATTCCCATATATGGTTTAGTCACTCACGGACGGTGGTTCTCTTTCGCCACAGAGAGGAGACTGCCCTCTTCACAAGGGGACGCCTTCGGAGTGGTTTATTGTTTGCTAAGATTGCGAGTCCGTCTCTTCCTGTCGCGGAGGACCTCGTGTCCTGCGCGACTGAAGGCGGCCGGACCGACTATCCAGAGTGAAGGAGCGTCTTCTTCCTCGGGGATAAAGGCTGTGGGCCGGGAAGCTTTTAGCATCAGTTAAATATGAATAACATTGTACCTATAGGAAAAACAAAAGGCGGCGGGACGGGAGAG
>NC_134801.1:10410066-10447566 GCF_046742065.1 Oratosquilla oratoria
TCGGGGTTGGTCATTGACAGCACGGCTTCGGCAAGATCTGAAAAGGTGGTCTCAAATGACCCATGCTGTCGTCTGCAAGGGAATTGCAGTGATACGCAGGAACGCGGGTCATAAGAGATTAAAGACTTCAAGAGTGTCTCGTCTTGACCTTTGTGAAACCGAGATGATAATAAAGTACAGAAAATTAAAACCGCCCAAGCGGTGCAAAGAGAGATGCAGCAGAAAAGGTTAGCGGCGCGCGAGGCCGCCTTGCGAGCCAAGAGTCCCAACGCACCTGGTGCTTCTTGCGGGTCGCCGTAGCGTCTGCTCCGCGCTCTGTCGGTCTTTCGGTTTTAACACTTAGTTTACTCACATGCCTTTAGGAGTCTACTTATTCAATCCCCTCCCCTCCCCTCCCCAGTCTGCACCGGCAGCCTGTCTTATTTCGCCTCGTTGACAACCTTCCTCTCGATAGCCAAAGGATCATTTAGTTTATCTCGATTAAGATCAGTGTGGGGCTGTGGTTATTGTACACACACACACACACACACACACACACACACACACACACACACACACACACACACACACACACACACACACACACACACACACACACACACACACACACACACAAACACACAATCGGTCACAAGTAAACAACCATCATCTATGGATTCCCTGCACATTGTGTACTTAAGTTAGACTCGTTCTAAAATAACTTGCGTGTCTGTGTACGTGTGTATACACTCGTAACTCGTTTTAACGGACCTCCATTTAACAGATATCGGAAGCAACGAACAAAATATGTTGCAACTAACTCAATCTGTAAGTTCCACTGTACGATCACGGAATACCGACAACATCATCCATATTAAGTCTGATTTTAAGTTAAAAAATGATTTACTGTATTATAGTGTACGTTTACAGTGAACATGTATTTCAAATTCTCAGATTGGATGGTGTGCTTGATTAAAAGAACAATATTGTATTATTCCTCTTTCTTTCTTAATACAGTTGTTGATATTAGCCACTACAAATTTAGTGTCGGTAACTCCGGTGTTGATGGCTGAGAATTTAAGTGTATTGTGGTCATGATTTGGATGATGGAGAACATAAACACAGGGGAAGGCTCGGAACCCTAAACACTAACGTTTCGTTCGCGTAGAACTTCTTCAGAGTGTACGTAGAACTGCAATTGAAGTTTATGTACTAAATCTGATTACCTTTTCGGACACTTGGGAAAGGTCGTTTTTCTGGCGTATTCTAGAATTTAAATACTAGTTTGTTTAGCTAAATTGATAATCCCTCCTCGATGATTCGATGAATTATTAGTTGAAATATATGCTGATTCAACAATTCTTCTAGTGAATTTATCAAAACCTTTATGTAGCACTTCAGCTCCTCTCCAGTTTGGTAAATGATCGAATTTTTCCGCATGAACTACTAAAGAATTAGATATCCTATGTGCTTTTATGTCGTTTTTGTGTTCATAAATTATTTTTTCTAATCCCCTTGATGACTCGCCAAAATATGCCATTGAGCAACTATTGCACGGGATTTTGATTACATTATGAAAACCTTAGACAAGCTTGGATATCCAGAGGGAATGTTGAGGAGAACAAAAAAAGAAAAGCAATGAATATTTATAATCGTGGAAACAAAGAAATGATCAAAATAATACCAATTTTGTATCAGTACCTGGCTCAGGAAACGTCACCAATAATAGACAAATATTTAACAAAAAACAGGTATGAACATAGCTAAAATAACTAATAAGAGGATAGGTAATTTGATAAAGACTTCCGAAAAGAGAACCAATTCCGAAAACAGCGTCGTATACAAAATCACGTGGCACATAGGATATCTAATGCTTTAGTAGTTCATGCGGTAAAATTCGATCATTTACCAAACTGGAGAGGAGCTGAAGTGCTACATAAAGGTTTTGATAAATTCACTAGAAGAATTGTTGAATCAGCATATATTTCAACTAATAATTCATCGAATCATCGAGGAGGGTTTATCAATTTAGCTAAACAAACTAGTATTTTAATTCTAGAGCACGCCAGAAAAACGACCTTTCCCAAGTGTCCAAAAAGGTAATTAGATTTAGTATATAAACTTCAATTGCAGTTCTACGTACACTCTGAAGAAGTTCTACGCGAACGAAACGTTAGAGTGTTCAGGGTTCCGAGCCTTCCCCTGTGTTTATGTTCTCCATCATCCAAATCATTTGTCTAAAATACTTATCCATATATATATAAATATATATATATATATATATATATATATAAATATATATATATATATATATATATATATGTGTGTGTGTGTGTGTGTGTGTATGTATGTATGTGTGTGTGTACAGTATATATACTACGCAATCCCGGCCCCAAAGGGATCCCGGTTCCAAAGGACCCCTGGCCTTTTAAGGAACCTCGGCTCCTAAGGAACCCAGGTTCCAAAGGAACTTCGGCTTCTAAGGAACCCCGGCTCCTAAGGAACCCCAGCTCCAAAGGAAACCCGGCTCCAAAGGGACCCAGGTTCCAAAGGAACTTCGGCTCCTAAGGAACCCCGGCCTTCTAAAGAACCCCGGCTCCTAAGGAACCCCGGCTCCAAAGGAATCCCGGCTCCTAGGGAGCCCAGGTTCCAAAGGAACTTCGGCTCCTAAGGAACCCCGTCCTTCTAAAGAACCCTGGCTCCTAAGGAGCCCAGGTTCCAAAGGAACTTCGGCTCCTAAGGAACCCCGGCCTTCTAAAGAACCCCGGCTCCTAAGGAACCCCAGCTCGAAAGGAACCCCGGCTCCTAAGGAACCCAGGTTCCAAAGGAACTTCGGCTCCTAAAGAACCCCGGCTCCTAAGGAACCCCGGCTCCAAAGGAATCCCGGCTCCTAAGGAACCCAGGTTCCAAAGGAACTTCGGCTCCTAAGGAACCCCGTCCTTCTAAAGAACCCCGGCTCCTAAGGAACCCCGGCTCCAAAGCAACCCCGGCTCCAATGGAACCCCGGCTCCAATGGAACCCCGGCTCCAAAGGAACCCCGGCTCCAAAGAACCCCCGGCTCCTAAGTTAGTTTTGCAATGTCTATCAACAAAGCTTAAGGCCAGCCACTGAAATTAATTGGACTGCACCTTCTACAACCCTGTTTCTCATGGTCATCTATGTTGGATGCTCCAGAATTAGAAATCCAAAGAATTTTTATATCCTTACTCCCAACAAGAAGACAGAAAATGTTGTGTATCCTGCTGCATTGCAGTAACTCTCTATTGCAATTCTTTTTAAATGAGGTCAAATCAAATGCTACTTTTTGTATTATTTTTAGAATTATAATCTAAGGCCGATGACCATTTGTTCTACGCAGGAGCTAGCCAAATATCCGCTTGAAGGGCGTCTTCATGGGTAGTGTTTATGTGTGTGTGTATATATATATATATATATATATATATATATATATATGTTGAGACATTCTGACAGGTTGACGTAAGTGGAGTAGGAAACAGAGGAGTCTTAGTCTTGAGTTCATTCCTGACTAGTTTCGCAGGTATGCTTTTTCAAAGGAATGGGTTTACAAACGGGCTATGGGCATGTATATAATGCCCACAGCCCGTTTGTAAACCCATTCCTTTGAAAAAGCATACCTGCGAAACTAGTCTGGAATAAACTCAAGACTAAGAATCCTGTGTTTCCTACTCCAAATATATATATATATATATATATATATATATATATATATATATATATATATATATATATGTATATATTTCTAAACAGAAATGTAGTAGCACATTTGTAAATGACACACAGGAACCCACAGTCGGAGAGAATAAACTTTGAATTAAGAAGAATCCTATATATCGGCTATCAACTGTAGCCCTCTTCAGGAAAGTACCTACAGTTGATAGCCGATATATAGGATTCTTCTTTATTCAAAGTTTATTTTCTCCGACTGTGGGTTCCTGTGTGTCATGTATATGTGTATATATATGTATACATATGTATGTATATATATATATTTATATATATATATATATATTGCACATAGACAGCTTATATGTGAACTTCATCGACAAACTTTAGGAATATATGCCCCCATAAAAAACAAAGCCACATTATTGTATAACAAAATGCAACATGATGTTTTGAGAAGAGTGTGGCTGTCAGTACATTTTGCAGCCAGCCGAACACCGACGACCCATACCTTCCTGTTCCTTGTCTGCATGTTTCATTTTCGGTTACGGTTCAAAGTTTCTCAGAATTTACACAACTGGACGGGGCATCGGTGATCCGTTGGCTGCAGGGTGCAACCTTGGGCTACTACAGTTTTCGAAACATCGTGTTCGTACATTTCGCTATAGAATAACAAAGTGAGTTGGTGTTCCGGTGAAGGTTATATTCCCAAAGTCCGTCGGTGAGATTCGCATACATACTCTTTCTTTGTGCGTTTACCTTTCTTTTCCCCTTCTCTTGGTCTGTCCCATCACCTTTGAGTGACCTGCTCTGTCGTATATTGGCCTCGAGTTGGTAGTGAATTGAATGCTCTTTATGTCTGTTGAAGTCCTACATCCTCCCTCCCTCTCTCCTATTCTCCCTTTATAATATTAGGACGGATTTTCTTTGAGCAGAGTCGTACAGGCCAGGGAACAAGTTTTTCTACACTTTCTATTGTGCAGTTTTGTCGTTTGGTAACAAAAAATCTAGAAACTATTGTAGCCATTTCGCCAAGAACGAGCAATGATCAGAGTCTCTTACGTTTGTTACCGAGACGACAACACCAAAGTGTCGAACAACTTCTTTTCTTCCAGCTTTACACCCGGTTTTATAACTATCTCAGGATTGGTCACAGGAATTTGATGACACTCGTGATAAAATTCTTTCCGTTGGAATACATATGATTTTTATCAAAACCGAAAAATCGTAGAAAAATCATACTAGTTTACTAACTTAGCCATAATTGTGAGCTTTCTTTTTCTCCGATTTGTTCGTCTTATTCTTCACACTCCCGATTGGGTGAACATATATACTACTAATGACCCACTGCTGAAGAGGATCACAGTTAGTGTTCGAAATATACAGATATTTTTACTTTCGCCTATTCTTCTCCGAAAGTGGGTCATTAGTATTATTTTACATATGTGCTACATTACCTTGTTATGAATATATATATATATATATATATATGTGTGTGTGTGTGTGTGTGTGTGTGTGTGTGTGTGTGTGTGTGTGTGTGTGTGTCGCATGTTGGTAGCGTGTATGAACACACCCTGAATACTTGCACTTGTTGTCTGCATGACACATAAAATAGAGAAATCGTGAGTGCGTGACCATCTGAAGGCTGTGAGGTACTGCTTAGAGATAATTCCACAGTAAAGATCACGGGCTGAATCTCCCAAGTCTACATATGCGCATACAAGCGACCAACCCGCGCACGCGGCTCTGTACTACCCTTCCATTCATACTCGAACGCGTGTGTGTGTACTTCTTCAACACACCGACATATGTGCGTGTAAGTGTGAGTCTTTGTATGTGTGTGCTGGCGCGTATGTGTGTGTATGTGTGTTTGGCTCATATTGAAATGCAAGGTACGAGCACACTCGTGGGGGGCAAATTTGACTTTTATTTAAAATTTTATGCCTGAATGGACTAATTCTTCTCCCAGATTAATCTGTAAATCAATGCATCTATCTGAAGGACTTTGTTTTAATGTCACTCGAAAATCTTTATATGTGTGTGTGCGTGTGAACGCGCGTATATGCGTGGGTCCCACGTATACTCTGAATTTCGGTATTTGGTTTTGTCTGTCAGATATATAATGCACATTCGTATAGTTTCACTGAAACCAAGAAAAGTGATACTTGGTACACACGTGCTAAGAATTTTGAGTGTACATATGCGAAAAACTTGTATACGAAAAGCACCGGAGGATATAATATATATATCACTGTCCAGTAATGTCGGTTTTTAGATTATGTATATATATATGTATATATATATATATATATATATATATATATATATATATGTATATGTATATGTATATGTGGATATTAGGCTGAGTCTTAAGTAATTTCCGTTTTGTAAAATGTGTTTATTCATGAATACCTGAACAATCAAATAATTTCAATCAAGAATATATTGGCCATTTTTGTCAATCACTTTTTAAGCCTATTTAGCAGGTACTTTGTTGATTTCTTTGAGAATTCGGCCAGTTTTGAGCTCAAGAAGTTGCCATGAACAATTGTACTTGGTTTTCTTCAGACATTTTTTTCTTTACTATTCAGAACATTTTGTAGTGAACAAGAAAGATTGAAATTCTGTAGTGCAAAGTCAGGTGAATATGGTGGAGGGGGTAAAGCCAAATGCAGTATTTTTTCTCCGTGAATCTTACTGAACGTTGTCATGCGTTTTCATGAAGAAGATTTACAGGCACACGTTGCAGCTGTTGACAGCATAAGTCTGTACTTCGTAACTGATTGCGCTTCAAATCTTTGAGATTTACATGCCGCTGTGATCCCACCATACACACACAGCATAATTTTTCTTCCATGAAGCTCTTCCATTAGAGAAGGTGCCAGAGTTTGTCCGTGTCAGCTCACTGCCTTTTGCGTTGCACATTGACATATCAGACCCATTTCTCATCACCTGTTAACGATAGCCTTGAGAAAAGGGTCATTTCTTTGTCTTCTTTCAAAGAAGACATGTCGCTACGAATACGCGATCTTCTCTTGTTCTTCTCACTAAGAGCTAAAGAAGCCCAAACTTGCTTACTTTCCCCCCATCTCCAAGTGGCGGCAGATTTTGGATTGGGATGTGTCGATGTCAAGTGTTAAAGTTCGAGTACTTTTGCGGGGATTGCATGGTATCAGTTCTCTTAAAGCATCTTCATCGAAACCTAATGATCTCCTTGGTTGTTCGTCTGTCAGTGATCTGTCGCCAGAAGGAATCTTTGAAAACCAAATTCGGACTTGATCGGCAATGACACCTTGACTATAAACGTTACAAATATTTTTACTATTTCTGAAATGTTTATGTTATTCTTAAATCCCCACATCACAAGTGGAACTTGCTCTTTTAGTTCCTCCAAATTAGGATGCGAAATGTTTGTTTAAATTATGATGCTGACTTGTTCACTGTTGATGTAAGAGTGACCGGTGAACATTCTTTCTAAACAGATAATTTGAGGTTAAGGTTAAAGTACTGGAAATTGGAAATGCGTCGTTACATATTACTTTTATTAAACGGAAATTACTTTCGACTCAACCCAATATATATATATATATATATATATATATATATATATATATATACATATATATATATATATATATATATACATTTATATATACATATATATACAGTATATATACATACATACATACATATATATATCTATATATAATATGCTGAGACATTCTGACAGGTTGACGTAAGCGGAGTAGGAAACACAGGAGTCTTAGTCTTGAGTTTACTCCTGACTAGTTTCGCAGGTACGCTTTTTGAAAAAGTATACCTGCGAAACTAGTTTGGAATAAACTCAAGACTAAGACTCTTGTGTTTCCTACTCCGCTTACGTCTTTAAGACGAAACGTCGATATCAAATAAGAACAAATGGAAAAATATAGAGACCTAGTTTCAATTCACCCAGTTAATGGAAAATCGAGAATACGAAGAAAAAACTGAACAACTACAACAATGCTGTCGTTTTTAATTCCATGTATATATATATATATATATTATATATATATATATATATATTATATATATATATATATATATATGTGTGTGTGTGTGTGTGTGTGTGTGTGTAATCCAGAATATTCTCACACCGTCGTTCAAACTCCTTTCCACACGCTTTTCCCAACTATTTTTCAGATTCCATCCGGCACTTGGACCAAATTGGTATCCCTGGAGTCCTGACAAAATTCACTTCAGTGCCTAATGATCCCCCTCAGCGCCGTCGAAGTCCCGAGTGAAAGCCTTAAATCGCTCTTGCCTCCTCCTGGCGACGGCCTTGAACCGAAGTAGTACGTGCAGGTCGCGCGACCTCTCGTGAACCTTTCGCCAACCTAAGGCACTCGAGCATGGAGAGTAGTAGTTTGTGCACTTGTGTTCCTGTGTATGTGTGTCTGAGAGAGAGAGAGAGAGAGAGAGAGAGAGAGAGAGAGAGAGAGAGAGAGAGAGTGAATGTGTTATTTAAGATGGTATTGGAGGCTATTCCAAGGCATGAGCGCGCACACACACGCGCACGCGCATATGCAGACATGTTTTTATTGCCGTTGCCATACACAGAGTACTCAGAAATGGAACGGCGGGAGGATTTCGATGGTGTTGTGGACGTCAGAAAGGCTAAATCCCTCTCCATGAATCCCGTAAGGGTGGCTTTATTGTAAATCTTATCTTTATTGTGGCTCCCTCCAGGCGATTCTACTCAGCTCGGGAAAGGCCAGGTAGGCGCCGGAAAGTTAATTCGTCGCGATGTTGACGAATTCAGTCGCATTTGAAGACGCGCATACACACACACACACACATCTACGAGAAAGTAGGTTTGGGAGTGTCCCTCTAGTCGTGTACGCTTGTGTGTGTGAGGGTGTCTGTTAAATTGTAGTATACAGATAAGGCTCTAAATCCGGGCTCCTGTTTTTTTCTTCACCTATTATTGATTTTGAATTTGTGTATGGTCTTAGCTTGGGCTATACCAATTTCTCAATGCAGTCAGTTGATTCATTCATTATGTGAAAACGTTTCTTAATATCCTTTGGAGTTTCTTCTTTTTCTTTTATCGTTATGGACTATATAGTAGTAACCAGGAGTATAGTAGGGAGAGTTAAGGATGTACATGTTCTAAGAGGAGAGATTGGGGGAATACTCGTATTAGATCCTTTTTTGGTGGAAGGTAAGTTGAGAGTGGAGGATAGGTAGAGAAACAGGAAAAGGGTAGAAGGTAGGGAGGTACTTAGAGTGAACTGCTTAAATGAGAAAGAAAAAGAGGAGTATAAGAAGAAGCTGATAGAGGAGTGGGAGGGAGTGAAGGATAGAGTAGAACTAGGGGTGGAGGGGGAATAGGGATAGTTCAAGGAGGGAGGCATAAGGTGTGCAAAGATGTTTTGTGGAACAAGGAGGACGGGAGGAAACAGAAGAAAGGGTAGTGAGTGGTGGGATGAGGAAACAAAGAAGGGTGTAGAAGAGAGGAAGCAGACTTTCATAAATTGGTTGCAAATTAGGACGAGGGAATCATATGAGAGGTACAAAGTAAAGAGAAGTAAAGCATAAGATAAAGGAGGCAAAGAGAAGAGCAGATGTGAATTGGGATAAGAGTATGACGGAAAATTTTGAAAGTAATAAAAATGTTTTGGAAATATATTAAGAGAGGAAGCGGAGGCGAATCAAGTAGAGAAAAAAGGTAAAAAGTGCAGATGTTGAGATGATAATGGAAGAGAAGGCAGTGAGAGGAAGGTGGGCAGAATATTTTAGGGAGTTGCTAAATATGAAGGAGGATAGGGAGGGAAAGGTAGTTGTAGTGGTAAGCGCTAAGAAAATGACCGTGATGAGAAATAAGGAAAGATGAAGTGAAGGCAGCTGCTAAGATGATGAGAGCAGGTAAGGCACCTGGGTTGGATGGATGCCATGCAGAATGTCTGAAAAAAGGAGGTACAGTGATGGTGGACTGGCTGGTGAGGTTATATAACGTATGTTTAAAAAAGGGTAGAGTGCCGGAGGACTGGAGGAGTGCCTGTATAGTTCAGTTTTACAAGGGAATAAGGGACAAGTGTGAATGTAGTAGTTTCAGAGGGATCAGCTTGTTAAGTGTAGTTGGGAAGGCTTATGGGAGGATCTTGATTGAGAGGATTAGGAGAGGAAGAGAGGGAGTAATTGGTGAGGAACAGTGTGGGTTTAGGACAGGTAGGGGTTGCGTAGATCAGATTTTTGTGTTAGGACAGATATGTGAAAAAGCTACAGGAAAAGGTAAGGATGTATTTTGGGCTTTTATGGATCTGGAAAAGGCTTATGACAGGGAAGACAGGAAGGCACTGTGGGAGGTTATGCAGATATATGGAATAGGAGAAAAGCTGTTAAGAGCAGTCAAGAGATTTTACGAGAGTAGTAGAGCTTGTGTTAGGATTAGAAATGGAGAGAGTGAGTGGTTTGAGGTAAAGGTGGGGCTTCGTCAGGGATGTGTTATGTCGTCCTGGCTGTCCAATTTATATATTGATGGGGTGGTGCGAGAGGTAAATGCAAGGGTGGTTAGTCAAGGATTGGAGATGGTTAAAGAAAATGGAGAAAAGTGGGAAATAAGCCAGCTGTTGTTTGCTGACGACACTGCACTTGTAGCAGGATCAGAGGAGGGATTGAAGAAGTTAGTGGCAGAGTTTGGGAAAGTGTGCGAAAGAAGAAAGTTGAAGATAAATGTAGGTAAAAGTAAGGGGATGAGATGTACAAGGGGAGAAAGTGGCAGCAGACTGGAGGTGAGTATTAAGGGAGAGAGACTGGAGGAAGTGGATAGATTTAGATACTTGGGTGTGAATGTGGCAGGAAAGGGAGGAGTCGGGGTGGAGGTAGAATGAAGATTGAGAGAAGCGAGTAAATGTCTTGGTGGATTAAAAAGTGTAATCAGAAATAGACATCTGGGAATGGATGCTAAGAGGAGATTGTATGAAGGAGTGATTGTGCCAACAGCACTGTATGGGGCAGAAACATGGAACATAAGAGAGGAAGAGAAAAGGAGTTTGAATATATTTGAGATGAAATGCCTGAGAAGTATGATAGAGGTTATTGCGTTGTTGTTCAAGAAGCTTGTTTACGTCTCGTTATAATAATAAAAGAAAAAAGGGTCGTTAATACCGGGTGGCAAGTTCGAAGAACTGGTATCAGTGCTATTTCTGGGAACTGATTAAATTTGGGTCTTGTCAGGCAATCGGGGAAAAATGGTGTATTGTTGACAGTATGTATCTAAAAATAACTTCTACCACGTAGCGATGCCTTGGAACGCTCGCACACACACGCGCGCATATATTATGTATATGAATACAGTAAGCATGTTTCAGCTCTTGGTATTTTACCTCCATGTAGGGGTTGTCATTTAGTTTGGTGACAACATTGAGGACGGTAGTTCTTAGGGTGGGGGAAGGTTGGAACCATTCATCCAGACAACGACGACGTCTAGTTTCCAGTCTGCTTTGACCAAGCCACAACTCAGTGAATCTGGGTGGAAGAGGAATCGGCCCATCCAATGAACCATGAATGTTGGGTGCAAAATTGAGTAATTATATATATATATATATATATATATATATATATATATATATATATATAAATACATATATATATGTATATATATATATAGATTATATATATATATATATACACATAAATATATGTGTATACACACACACACACACACACACACACACACACACACACACACACACACACACACACACGATTCCCCGGCCGGGCGGAGACAAGTTGGGTTTGTCTCCTTTCACGTGTAGCCCCTGTTCACCTAGCAGCGAGTAGGTACGGGACGTTAGTTAAGGAGTTGTGACCTTGCATTCCCGGTGTGTGGAGTGTGAGTGGTCTCAGACCTACCCAGAGATCTGCTAATAATGAGCTCTGAGCTCACTGCCGTAGGGTGGTGTCTGGCTGTCTCGAAAAGAGGTTGCAGCAGATCCGAGGTGAATACACACACACACTTCATAAAAGCAACAGTACATGGGTGGAGGTATCAATAAACGCGTTCATAAAACCAAGGAACACGAACACCCTTCCCCCCCCCCATCAACAAACAGATTACTTCTAACCACGCAGTATACTCGCACAAATACAATTTCCTATCGGGAAATGTGGCATTCCTTACTACACACACTCGACGCTGGCTCGCCCACGTACAGACAAGTACAACACTCAGTCACGTAGAATGCATACAACACACGGCAGAATTGAATTCTTTCCCAGGAGGGCTCTTCTTCGACTCTGAATGCTTTGGATGATTCGGATCCCTTACCTTCGGTTGATGTCCTGTTTTTCCCGTGATGTTATGACGTTGGGGTTGTCCGTACATTCCACGCGCCACGATGGTGGTCGCGAGGTCGGGGAAGGGTGGGAGAGAAGTGTATTCTGGCCAAAAGATGGCCAACTTTCTATGGGTGGAGTGATGGGATGGAGGTTTCTGACAACCTTCGCAGATATACCATGGTAAAGTGACCAGTTACAATCGTCGCTGTACGCCATTCCCAAGATATTTCGCACTTAGTCAGCAGGCGTGTGGCAGGTTCCCATGCTGTTGGTGGTACATATCTTTATCGCGTCTCTTGGTTGGACACCAACACAATCGGCGGGTCCAATTCGGGTGAAGACCACAGGGGACTAGTTGATCGGATTGCTGGCAGAGGGCGTTGTAACTTTGCAAATTTTAATCAGTAGGGGAGGCGTACCAGTGGAGACGCACTTGCCCTATGCAGACGCATTTGACACAAAAAAACTTCTACCTGCCGATGGTGAATAGATAGGAGCATAGTTATAGGCTCAAAAAATCACTTCACTATCCCCTCATAATGTGACATAGTCTTACCTTCCTAATCCAAATAGGTACGTGACTGCATGAGATGAAAAAAGTACTGTTTTTGAAAGAATCCTTACGAAAACTTTAAGTCACGTACCTATTTGGATTAGGAAGGTAAGACATAGGCATAGGGCAAGTGCGTCTCCATTGGTACGCCTCCCCTAATGGAGAAGAGATATTTGGTTTATTCTTTGGCCATTTTTATGCTGCTGACCATATGATTTACTCAGCCTTCCCATTGCCGAAGGGATATAAGATATTGTTCATAATAACTACCACTGTGTTCATTAAAGTTCCTGTCATTGTCATTATTGTTGTAATACATGGTACATATAGGGTAATGCTTTGTGTTTGTTGATAACAAAGAATTGTATATAAAACATAAATTATTGTAGCGCTTTTAAATTGTGTTGCTTATCCTCTAAATGGCTCGTTGCCTCTGATATACTGTATGTATATTCAGGTTTACCTTAAACTGTTGCATCCAGCAGCCAAGGGAGGCGGTTAGAACCTCAGACTGGGACGGATTCCTCCGCCTCTCCTTCTGAAAGGTTTTGGAGGTTTCCTTCGGCAGATTTAAATTGTGTAGCGGCAGACAATGGCAAATAAGGTACTCAGAAGGTTGATATATATATTTTTTCCTAACCTATTAGGATCCAAAGGGTTTTCCCCTTATATGAGAGAAACTGTTTAGCGATGAGACATAAAGATTCTGATTTAAGGTATTGATTTAAGGGTTTACTTATACATATTATTATGCGCTGCATCACGGGAAGAGTTGGCCTCAAACGCTGCCAAGGGCTAAGATGACTGGCGGAATCATGGAGATGAAAGGAACAGCCACGCTTCGCCCCCCCCCCTTTTTTCGCAATAGAATAAAATAAAATAAGCAAATGAATTATAATAAAATAAGTAAATAAAATTGAAATAAAAAAGTGGATGCGGAACAGGAGAACTGTGCCCAGTTTTATCTATGAAACATAAAAGTCACGTGACCATATACGTCACGTATGTAAACAGCCACAGTGAGCGGAGAAAGCGATTTTTAATAATTTAGCAAGATGCATTCAGATTAATTATGACAAAATTGAAAATGAATTATGCATGGAATTATTTATCGGCCCAAACTAACAGCATCTGGAACGCTTATTCTTTGAAGTCGCAGAGGATGTGATGGTGTGGTACTGTGTTAGCATCGTACCATTGTGTTGTGTATTATACATACGTACTGCTCAATTGGGAGTTGTATATTTTCTCCACTGTATTATTGGTTATTTTAGTTATTGTTGGACATTAATTTAATTATTAATTGTATTGTCGAGTAACTTTATGTACCATTATGTACCAAGCGTTCGCCCACCGCCCGCTCGACAGTTTTCCCACTAACCCAGGGCTTGGCGTCAGATTTGCTTGTAACCTGCAAACTGTGAACATGCCTCTTTTGTCTCTCGTGTAAATTTATCAAATTGTGAATTAATACATATTATCAAAGTAGGTGTTTTCATTGCCACCCTACAAAAAACACACACACACACACACACACACACACACACACACACACACACACACACACACACACACACACACACACACACACACACACACACACACACACACACACACACACACACACACACACACACACACACACACACACACACACACACACGCGACTCGGTGGCATAGTTGGTAGAGCGCTGAACTGGTAAGCACAAATGCTCCCAGCACCCAGTTCGAATCCTGCCCAGGGCCGAAATTATTTCGGTATCACTGTGCCTCGGGTCGTTACTCTGACTCTCGTGGGCGGGGAGTTGGGTGTGTGTGTGTGTGCAAGGTCATAGCATTACCCATAGATCGGACCTACGAGCTCTGAGCTCTCTTCCAGGAGGGAAATAGCTGTCGATCACGAGTCCAACACGTGATCCAAAGACCAAGTGAAGACCAAGTGAATACACACACACACACACACTATGACAAACAGATTTACAAAATTGTCGGGGAGGCATAGAACTTGCTAAGATCAATAAAAGTGTCATTTGCATACTTGGACGAAGACATGGTTAAAAAATATTGGTTACATTGATAAGGCCTAGACTAGAATATGCGGCGACATTGTGGTCACCCAGTACCAAAAAGAATATAAAGAAAATAGAAAGAATCCAGAGAGCAGCAACAAAAATGGCACCTGCACTTGCAAACCTATCATATGAGGAGAGATTGGCTAAACTGAAGTTACCGACGCTGGAGCAAAGAAAAGAGAGAGGTGACCTGCTGACCATCTACAAAATCATGAAAGGCACAGAGATACTCGATAGAGGGGACTTATTAAAATGGGACAAAAGAAACACAAGAAGACATGGAAAGAAAACAAAAAACATAGCTACAGAAGAGAACTGAAGAAATACAGTTTTACACATAGAGTAGTGGACACTTGGAACAAACTGGACAAAGAAATGGTATGCGCAAAAACCATTCATGAGTTTAAAAGCAAACTAGACACCACGAGATACAGAGGCGGGACACCAGCATAGCTCCCCTTCCCGCAAAATACAACTAGGTAAATACACACACAGACACACACACACATATGAGCTCTGAGCTCTCTTCCGGGAGGGAAATAGCTGTCGATCACGAGTCCAACACATGATCCAAGACCATGGCGAATCACATAAGTATGCATACCCTATATTCCAGTCTGGGGCAGATCAGATTTCTCGCTTATTTTTTCACCACGTCCCCAACCATGTAATGAAGTCCCATTCTTTTGTTCATTAGAGGCGCCTGTTTCTCCCGTTTATTTACTTATTGTTTATTGATTTATCCTTTTCTGCGGTAAATTATCAGTAATAAAGACTCAGAGATATTTTTTCTCATTCGCTTTTGTGATTACTTCATTTCCCATTGTATAGTTACGTGATGGTCTCTTTTTGTTTGGGCTAATAAAAAAAAAGGCGTTTATTTTGATTGAATTTCATCTTCCGCTTCTGGCTCCATTCATAACCTTTCTCTAGACCCTCTTAAAATAATTTACAGTTCTTATTGTTATCCTCACTTGGCGTCATTAGCGAGTAAGTCGTCGCTGTCTGTACCAGGAGGTGCTCAGATGAGAGGGAGGGTAGAGGGGTGTGGAGTCTATTCAGGGATGGAATGGGTGGAAATGATTTTATGCCTTTCCCTTTTTGGCTACCTCCCTTGGTATGTGTATGCATGTATCTTTTTTCAATTCTGTCCTCTTTCTTTTTATCTCGTACAAATTTTTTTTTTCTTCATGCGTTGCATCTCTGTCCGCATATTCTTGTGCTTAAATTTGCTTGCTGATTGTTTCATTCACGCTGCTTTGTGATTTAGATTTTATTTTCGTTGACTGTGCCTTTCCTTGGACATACAATACTTGCTTAACATAAAACCCATTTCCTTTATATTGATATAATTTTTCAAAAATATTTGTATAATTTTTGGTTTCTGTCTTTCGTTCGATTTTCTGTGCTGGAAGGTGTTCCACTCGCATATTACAATAACAATACAGTTATTTTTATCTACCTCATCTCTTATTAGCGTTTATCTTTGCCAACTCCTCCGCGCTTTACCATTACTTTTAGCATTTCGCGTACTTTCCTTAAATGTTATTTTCTCTTTTGTATGCATCATTTCCCACCCCAATTTAATAACATATTTGGTGGTCGTGGCATTTTCTATTGTCTTTTGAATGCTTGTTGTCTATCGTATCTATATCCATCACCATCATCTCCTCTTAAAAGGGCATTTTTAGGCTTCAGTTGAAGCGCATGTGCTTGTTTTAAATTTCACTATGTTCTGTTACTGATGAAGGTGATTTGGTTTAACGTCACGAAGGTGCCTCCTTTACAGAGGACTTTGTAGCGTGGAATTGAATGAGCCATGCCCTTGGTTCAACTTCGCCGATGACAGGGTTCGAACCGCCATCCCCTTGATCTTCGCCGCAAGTAACGACGCCCTAACCTGCTTCAGTAATTTATTCAACCCCGAATTCTTGTTCTTGGCTGATACAAATTAATGAATATCATCCGTAATGGTAAAGTTGTTTTTTATTGTTCAAAAGTGGCACCGAAGACAACACTGCCGACGCCTTTTTTTTTTTGTTTTCTTTCTTTTTTCCGACTCTGTACTTTTCGTTTACCATTTCTCTGCGTAGCAGGACTTCACGATTTTCGTCTACAATTCCATCCTCTGTCACACTTAGACCTGTCCCCCGGATATTATTTTGTCATTTAAGCCTCGTTTACACGGGGCAAGTTGAGAGGCAAGTCAAGCGTGCATGTGCATGCAACCTACCCAATTTTCTTTGTCAAGCAGATGTTTACACACGGCAAGTAACTTAGCAAGTATCCTTTACACTTGACTTGCCTCCCAACTTGCCCCGTGTAAACGAGGCTTTGGAGCTGCGAGGACCGACATCTGATCCTGACAGCAGCAGGACCATAGTGCCACGGAAATGAATAACATCTCGTTGTCATTCAAAATAAGATGAAAAGGGTCACCTACTTTAAAATCTCCTTTTCCACAGTGACGTCGCCCCCAGACATTTCGCCCATTGTAATTGGTGCAAGTGTTGATGATACTAATGGCAAGGCGTTCGTGGAGTCCAACTTAGGAAGCTCAACAACTAATTATGACAAAAGTGTGTTTTAGTGCTTCCCGAGGAAGACGCCAAAGATTGATAATTTCTTCGGGAATATGTGGGAGGATCGATCGATCGATCAACATTTGGGTTACTCGTCCAACGACCTTTCAAGAATGCAGCGACGCAGCCCTCGTGTATGCATATATACTGTATATATATATATATATATATATATATATATATATATATATACATATATATATACATATATATACATACATATACATATATATATACATACATATACATACATATACATACATATACATATATACACATATATATATATATATATATATATATATATATATATATATATATATATATATATATATATATATATACATATACTGTATATATGTGTGTGTGTGTTGTATGTGTGGTTGTTTACATGCATGTTGATTAAGGGTTTCACCACGTTAGCGCAAGACGCCCAACTTCTTGTGTGTGTGTGTGTGTGTGTGTGTATGTGTGTGTGTGTGTGTGTGTGTGTGTGTGTGTGTGTGCATATGTGTGTGTGTGTTCCGTTCGAGGCTTTAAGATTCGTTTAAATAAACACCTAAGGAAGATGCTGTAATGCCTGTTATTTATTTTATATTATTTGTTTGTTATTGTCTGTTTATCATTATTTGTTTGATTTTCATTTATGATTATTTATTTGTCAATTTATCATTATTTACTATCTACCTCTTTGTTTATTATTCAACTATACCTATGCATTTATGTATTTTATTTATTATAATTCATATCATTATAAATTTTATTTATGTATTTATTTATCATTATATTTTTTCTCATCCGACCTAGTTATGGACCAAAAGGTCTCCTGTCGGCATGCCCCTCCTTTGTAATCCTTTGTGTGTGCGTTCGTACAACCACGCCAGGAACCACGAGGCCGCTGACCTCGCGTAGTGGGAAAAGAAAAAGAAAAAAAGAGGGCCATCAACTCGAGACCTGCAGCAGCACCCATGCCTGCCCGTCTTGGAACTTGACTTCTGATGTACCAAGTCGAACAGCATACAGTCATATGAATGTGTGCGGACACGAGTGTGTGCGGACACGCGCACGCGGAAATACACACACGCCTATAATATATATATATATATATATATATATATATATATATATATATACATATACATACATTTTCATCAACCACAATGCACTTTAATTCTAAGCCATATAGGCGCATGCAGAAATTGTAACGTTGTACGCCCGAGGACTCGAACCTATGTGGCGAGAACGTTACCAGTGCCGAGTGACTTAGACCAATACACCATTAAGATATATATATATATATATATATATATATATATATATATATATATATATGTATATATACACGCGCGCGCGCGAATATATTTGGACAAACATTATAAGTATGCCATGTGACAGCCGGGGTTCCCCCGCCCGCTTGGCAAGACACGGGCGTCGTCCACAGGTGCACAACTCGATTCCAGAGTTCGATAACAACACTCATGATTCCGCATCTCCAGATAAATGAGGGTTTGATAGCTCCATATCAGCTAAATTGCAAATGCATATGCCAATATAATTATCTATATATTGAAATATAGAAAAAAATAAAAGAAAAAGGAACCTCTTATCTCTTGGGTGTCCTGCAAGACTGTCGGCGAACTTTGGAATGCGGCTGTACGCGTTCTCCGGGTCACCTTCACCCTTATGCGTAGGGTGCTGTGGTGGTGGTTGTTGTGGGTTCCCGTGTTTCGTAAGTTTGCAGTTGGTATTTGAATTGATTGAATCTATTTAATTGTTCATTCATTTACCTGTTATCTTCTTTTTTGTTGTAGTCCAGAGTCCTTCAAGAAATATTTGTCGTATGCGTGGTTGAAGAGAAGATGTGCTGGTGAGGCTGACCGGGGGGAGGGGGTGGGGACTTAGTAAGACAATAGAAACTACTTAGACAAGAAAATTGTTTATGGAGTCTCCCAAAGAACGGTCGTAAAGCATTAGATTGCAACACTATTCAGTCCACAATAAAGTCAGATACAGAAAAGAAATAATAAAAGAACACCCAAACAAGTAGTAATAGTGATAAAAAGTTATAATAATAGTGATAATTATAATAATGATTAATAGTTGTTCATCCAACTCAGACTCAAAACTGAAAGTGTTAACAGATATTTGTGGACGGTTTGCTCTTATACTATTGTCACTAACAAACGAATAAAATCATTTAGCGCGTCAGCCAAAGTGATTGAACTGCCTCTCGATAGGTAACTGAGTTCATCGAGCTTCATTTAACCGCTTTGCTGTGGAAGGGTCTAACCAAGACACGTGTTGGGGGTGGGGACAGGGAAAGGAGTTAATCAAGAGAAGTTCAACCCCGACACTAGCGGAGGAGGGGTCCTACACAGCCAAATAAAATAGTCTGACGGCATCAAAAGGCGGGAAGTATCAAAAGTTACGGAAGAGGTCGGGGTGGGGGGGTGGGGGCGAGGTTTCGAACGAGTGACTCAGCGGGACTCGCCAAGCCTCAGACTCGAGTCTTCTGGCCGACGAGTTTCGAAACCTGAGTCGATCCCCGCACTGAAGCGACCAACCCGCCTTCGATTGTCATTTCGTTGTCGACGTCTCCTTCACCTCCTCCTACTTTTCTTGTTGTTGTTGTTGTTCTTCTTCATCGTCTTCTTCGACCTCCTCCTCCTCGTCCTCTTCGTTCCCCGAATGGATTACATTGACTGCATGAGTTTGTATAGACTCAGTATTTTAAGAACTTGAGTAACATCCCTCGATTTGTCATCCTCTAAACTTCCCTCTAAAGGCTCAGATGATTGTGTTTCACGTCAGTTGTCATATAGAGGTTTTGTGTGTGTGTGTGTGTGTGTGTGTGTGTATGTGTATGTGTGTGTGTGTCCCCCCCACCCCTCATGGCCATGGGTCACGTGTTGTACTCGTAATCGACATCTGTTTCCCTCCCGGATGCGAACTCAGTTTGTACTGTGATCAGTGCATAATGCTGACACACACACGCAAACACACACACAACATAACCGTAAGCGATTCCACAACTAGGTTGGAAAAAGTAACAGGGTTTACTGGATCCCGCGGGTGGTATTATGATTAAACTCGCACACACGCACTCATGCATACACACACACACACACACACACACATACACACACACACACACACACACACACACACAGGCATACACAAAGATGCATTATCTTGTTTCACAACAACCATATTACCGGCACGATCAAGGTCAATGTAAATGCCAATGCATAATGTCGATAAATACGGATCGTATGAGGGTCCCGCATGCCTTCTGCAGTCGAAGCCGAGGCTGTGCATGTGACAAAATAAAATTCTTTCCCAGTGGGTCCTACCCCCGATAAAGATAGTATGTGTAACGTGACCAACACGTAACGTACCGTACCGGACCGACATAATATAATTAAATGTCATTCCCATTATTCCATTTACAATACAATTGTCGGTCACCTTCCTTCCTCAGCGAGAATATTTTGCCCTCTCTGACAGGACACCTTATAGTCCGCCTGCACGTGTTGGATAGTGTGATACTAACCGTGACCAACAGCTGAGTAGTCAATTGACATCTTGCCCCCGACTAGAATAGTTGAGAAAATGTTAATTACTCTGGTACATCACCATGAGTGGTTTATAGTATGTCCCATAGTCACTGCAGTAACAACGCAAAGGATATAAGCGAAAAAATTGCAAGAAACAGATAAATGGCATTACTGCACATTTTATTTTGTAATATGTACATTTTAATATGTACATTTTACACGTTGGTGGAAATATCTTCCATTAGATTTTTAACAACTTGCGTGCATACCCTGTGTATCTAAACATAGGCTAAAAAACGTGGAAATGTGAGTAGTTTGAAACTGTACTATAGCTACAGGAAAAACTGTATTTTGAACCAAAGTAGATAATTACACAAAATAACAAAAGTTGAACCCGAAGTTTTCTTTCTTTTTTCATAGTCCAAAGTTTCTTTTCACACTTCAAACCAAATGATTAGTTTTAAGTTTTGTGAAACACAGTCATAAAATTCAGGCAATGAAAGAAAGTACGTAGCATGTTATAGTGGAATTCCCTTGCTGCAAAAGCTTGAGTGCATTACCTCAGTACATAGGAACCTGAGAAAATATAGCACGTTCGATAAGTGTGTCCTTTTGATTCTTGTTAGAAGAAATAACGTTGGCCTCTTTGATAAAGGTTTGTAGAATACATGTTGCAAGAAAAAACTTATCAGCATTTACTGGATTGGACTTCAGCACCTCACGAAATAGCCTAAACCTCTGTGCCAAGATTCCAAAAACATTCTCCACACTACGTGTTGGAGATAAGCGATGATTGAAATTTATTTTTGTTACATCATCCCCAATTCCTCAAGCAAAAATATCTATTAGATTGATACTTCTGAAGTACTAATGAAGTTTTAGTTCATCATAAAACAGTTCTTTATTAAGGAATGCTCTCCTGTTCTGTGAGACTCCTTGTTCAAATGGAGCGCCATCATTACCAAGTCTGTGACACAGATATTCTCAAACAAGTCTGTCTCAAAGCAAGCTCCTTCTGGGAACACGGACACGACTGTACCATCACTGTATTGCAGGACATCGGATGGATAGTGTGAATACATCTGCTGTTTACGTAGGTGGCACGGTAACGTGCAGGTACGTTACGCTTAAGTGCTGGTATAGTGGAAATCAGCCCTTAGACTCCGGATCCCATTGCGCTGCGCTTTAAGATCATACACTTTCCCGCGATATGTTGACGTGGTTCATCAGCCGTGAATATTTATTTCGGTGTGATTAGGTGTGTGCAGTCGTTCTGAATTCGATGAAGAAGGACCCGATGGGAAAAAATTCTGTTGTGGCGGGACTGTGAGCCGGCGCCAAACCTCGCTCTGACAGTCCAAAACGAAGCGACATGACGTAACGATGGTGGTGCTGCCCACGTGACCCAAGTACATAATGACACGAGGCGTCGTCCTGTCTGGCGGCAGTGACGTTGCTTCTTCTCGTGAGAGGATAAACTTTAACCGCACTTGAAACCGTAACCGTCTCATTTCAACGACGTCAGATGAATAAAGTCCAGTTGTGTTCATTTGTGAAGAACGGTAAGCGAGGTAATCTCAAAACTTTCTACACTTAGTGAAGTGTTGATGTTTTAATTACCCGCGTTTTCTGAGTGTATTTGACCTTCAGTGATGAATCAGATTTATTGACTCATTTATCATTTGTGAGAAACGTACGCTACAAGGCACGCAGCTGTAACCGATCCGACCACCTTTGCCTAGAGTGCTCTTGACTGTGGAACAGACATTGTACTTAAAAAAAAAAAAAAAAAGCGTGTGGTGATATAACTTCATGGTCGCATGCCTTTGAAATTTCTGGGGCGTTATTTTTTTCTGAAATTTTGAAGTATGAAAGAAAAATGGATGATATAGATGAGTTATGAACAAATCTGATCTGATATAGTCTGTAATGTTGCTGTTTCACTGACCTTGTTGTGATTAGGATATTTCGTGATATCACACATTTCAGGTTTGAAAAATCATATGTTCCTATTTCATCAGGTTCACCAATATTTTGTATTCAAACCAGTGGATTTTTTTTACTATATTTATCCAAATGTAGATGGGCTGAGTAAATATTGCTATTAGATATATTTCTGTCAAATGAATAGATTCAAGTCAACATTTCTCGTCACACCATCAGCTTGTGAGTGTGTGTTTTTCAAACACCCTGATTGTTGTGTAGGGAGTTATGAAATTGTATATGAAAATATAACTTAGAAGTTAGAATACTAAAATGCACATTTCTAGCATTTGATAGTCTTGATTTTATCCAAATAGGATGATCTTAAAAGCGCCTGATGGCAGACGAACTTTTCAATGTCGCAGTTACATTTTCCACCGCTAGGGCAATTGATGACGTAAGGGTTGTTGTTTACATTCTTGGACATGGCCAGCGAACAATACGAAATTGACTTCATATCGAATGAAGAATATTTATCGGATTTGGATGCCAAGCTTCATATTTACAGGCAAAAGTTTCAAGGATTCATAAATTACAAATTGTTTTTATCTGTGATAGGGTACAATAAAACAGGCCTGTGTAGCATAGAGAATAGATAAATCATGTGACTGAAGGGGAAAGGAAGGCTAGCAAAAGATACTCACAGACATGTCTAAAATTATCTGCCATAGGTAGTGGTTGCTGTGGGGAAGAGAAGCCATCAGTCATATGCCTGGCAATGTCACCATGGTCACTTTCACATTGCATCTCAATTTGGCTGGTAGTGGTACTTGCAGAAGGTGAATATTCACCACAGGCAATTTGTAACAGCTGAAAAAAAATCATTAGGTCTATATCAGTACGAATTACCCACTCACGGTCCAGGATAATTAGGCTTAACTCCTGCTGGGGTGGTTGTGGTGGGGGGATTACACTTGTTTGACTAAAAAAACAAACTTTAATTTGGTTGACTCCAATTGACAAGACGTGGTCATAGGCCTATTATGGAAGCCCCTGTCATCATGGCCATGCCTGTCACGTTGGTGGAGTGGGGTGATCATATTCATAGGCCTACAGGCCTAGCTAGCCTATGTCATGACTGTGCCCCTAATCTGCTTGGGGCTAGCCCAAAAATCGTTAGTCAAGCCTAACTATGCTTGTTAACGATTGTCAGTGACATCGTGGATAACACAGGTCTACCTATACACATGATACAGACTGATACACCTCCAGGTGTTGTCTTTTTCAATAGCAATGTTCCTTCAACGGCGTTTGCTTGCCGAACCTGGGGTCTTGTCGATGAAAAAATTGTCGGTGTTGCATCTTCTTTTAGAATGGGATTCATGCTAATTCCTAGTGACTCGGCAAAGCCAGGGTCCCGAGTGTACTTTTTTTTTCCCGAAATGCTTCGAACAGTTTCGCTTTTAATCCAGGCTTCCATGACTTGTGCCGTCTGCACCGAATGATCCAGTCCTTTTTGCGAACAGGATCTATCGGAAAAGAATTAAAATGAAGTCCATCTGCAACAGAAAGTTTCGTCGAATCACTGTTGCAATTTGCGGCGACGCAATAAACCATTTTCAAACTGAATACTTGATAAAACCTAGCTAACACACGAAATATGATAGATCACTGATCAACTTGACAGAGCGATTCGGCATTTTATAGTGCACGCATATGGATGCATCAGAATGTAAACAGCAAGGTTGACGTCACAGCCTTACGAGAACAGCCGAAGATCGTCGAAGGAAAGTTCGTCTGCTACCGATATTTTGATAGGCCTTTTTATCACGTGGCGTAATAAATAGGATTTATTTTTGCATTGTTTTATAAAAAAAAAAAAAAAGGATAAGCCATACATCTAGCAAATATTCATCACCTCTTTGAAAACCTCAGTTGACCGTTAAGAGTTGAGCGTAACTTTGTGATGCGCCGGCACTCACATCGTTAAATCTCACGAAAAATAATTCTTTTCCAGCAACTACTGCACTCATCTAACACAACCAAACTATTTATTTTCGCATTGTTTCGAAAAGCATCATGGCATGTGAAATATAGAGAAAAACAACCACAACGACGGAATATTGCGGGGAAATATTGATGTTGCGTAAAATACACTGGGAAGAGGTTTGAAGTATTCAAAGTCGGGGTGGGGGTGGGAGACTCGCTATGACATAATTCTCTTATGTGTATGACTCACGCGTGACAGCCAACTTCGTCTATGTTTACGAAACAGAATGACATGCGCGCATCAGTACACATTCCCCCTCCCCCGCTTTTCTTCTTCCGCTTCTTCCTCCTCCATTTCTTCTCTCCTTTTTCCCTCATATTCCTTCACTAGATTGAAAGTGTCGTGAAACTCGGAAATACGTTGATAGCAAGCACGTCACTATCTTAACTATCTTCCCCAGTCTTGACCGGTTATCAGCGTTGGGTAACGTCGGTGATAAATTTAAACTTGAATGACGTCATAAAGTGACCGTTACGTAGCATCGTTTAAAATGTGGTCGCAACTTTCATTGTGTAATAATAAGACTACAAAGAGACTTCATCTCACAAAGCTTCGTTGTTATTTTATGACGGGAGAGTGGTTTATGGAAGAATGAATCTACTTTAGTGCTGGTATGTAAGAGACTGAAGTATAAACGGCAGAAAACTGAGTTCCAGAGTTGTCTTTCGACCGGCGATGTGATGTATGAACACACACACACACACACACAAATATATATATATATATATATATATATATATATATATATATATATATATAAAATATATATACATATATACATATATATACATATATATATATATGTATTTTTTTTTTTTTTTTTTTTTTTTTTTTTCAGAAACCACCGGGAAATTGAAAAAAACAGATACCGAACGTTTTCGTCTATTTAGACATTTTCAAAGGTACAAAAAAGCAATACAGAAAGAAACAATAAATACATAAGAAGACAAGGATACTCGGAGAGGTCCCATGTTACATTTTATCACACACAATTTTGTCAATAATAAAATTGTCCAATTTAAATAAACCCAAACTCAAGTTCATGTTATTTCCAAAATTTCTTTTTATAAAACAAGATTCAATAATATTTCTTTCTATAATATTATTACAAGAAGTAATTATTTTAGAATTTCCCCAGTCAATATTATGACCATAATCCCTTTGGTGGACAAATAATCCACTGGACACTTGCCCCGTTCTAATACTATATTTATGTTGGCCTATTCTTTTTTCTAAGCCTTTGCCTGTTTGGCCTATATAAATAAAATCACAGTTTTTACATGGTATATTATAAATACATCCTTCTTTACTTCTTGGAGAATTTTTAATTAACAGACTCTTAATGTTATTATTATTTTTGAATACTATCTGGATACAAATTTTTTCAAAAATGCTAGGAAGATGGATTAAATTTTCGTGGTACGGAATTGTTAACAGATTTTTATAATTAAATGGTTTGACCTGCGAAGTATTAAGAAAACATTTCCTAGCTTTGATTTTTGTTTTATCAATAAGATGTTTTGGATATTTTAGATTTTCTCCAAGAACTCAGGGGAACAAATTCTATAAGCTCTCAGGAACATTGAAGAAAAAACTGACAACTTGGATTTTTGACTGTGATACGAGTAAAAATGAATGTACGAGAGGACATTGGTCGGCTTCCTGTAAACGTCAAATTTAAAGTATCTTCCACATCGGTAAATATTTACATCTAAAAATGGTAACATATTATTTTCTTCAGCCTCTACTGTGAATTCTCAAACGCTTGATTCACCTGCAGTGTTCTTCCCCGCTTTAGCATTGAAGTCACTGACTATCAACGTGTATTTAGTGTATTCTTAATCAATTACCCGACCTCTCCATAGGAATCAAATTCATCGTTTGAACTAAATTTATAAGAAATTGGTGCATAAACTTGAATTGTTTCTTAGTATACAATTTAGAATTTCACTGTTACCAGTAACCTCTCCATTAATTAGGAGTCCTGCTCCTTTGGAATTTTCCATCTCCTTACCTCTGTAGTAGAACAGGTGGTGACAGTTATGTAGCTGCATAATTTTTTCTTCCTGCAGTCCTCAGTTCCTCGATATCCCAGCTGATGTTTTCAAGTTCTTCAACCAAAATTTCCAACCTGTGGCCTTTTGACAGGGTTTTCATGTTGTGTGTTTGCATTTTGTTCAGGTGCTTGGACAGTGCTTACATTCGGTGGCACACTACCCTTAAGCACAGGAGGTAATGCGGTTGGAACTTTGCAAGGTTACGATGGTGTAACAAGAACGCCTTAGTAGTAGATTAGCTTGTACCGTCCATGAAACAAAGTTAAGGAGGTTGTAGTTGTAATCACCATCTTGCCTCCAAGTTTCTGGTGAGTTATGTCTTGGTGCCACATTGTTTAATATATCCGACGGAGATCTGTGTTTAAGGTGCCCCGTGGTTCACGCCGTCAGTGTGACGGAGCGGCACCCTGCTCTATGAAGATTTTTCTTCTTGGCCACCAGGAGCGTGCCTGTTAGCAACGGGTCCTGCGACTGTGTGTAGTTTATTTTCATCATACTTTTCATACAAGACTTGGACGATAAGGATGACCCTGCAGATTTTCATATCTGTAAACTATCAAGCCTATCCACCACATCAAGGTGTCCACTCTCATATTGGTACAAAGAGTAGGTTTTTCTAATATTGTCCCATACGCAACGGTATGGTTTGTTAAATCGTGATTAAAATATTTGATATTGTAGCCTTTTCGCTGAAATATACAAATCAAAACTATGAAATAGAAAATATATACATTTTCCAATTTTTACTGACAAAGATTACGCTGACTACAATTTCAATCGACGTGTATTATTTAAACCTATTGTAAATGTGCTAATTCCTATCCTGAAACATAGATATTCCCCATCATATAACATAAATGATTCCTATTCTAAAACATGGATAATCCTCTCTGGTATTACAAACATATAATGGATTTAGTTTGTATTATTATCATTATTATCATTATTATTATTATTATTATTATCATTATTATTATTATTATCATCATCATTATTATTATTATTATTATTGTTGTTATTATTATTATTTTTATTATTATTATTATTATTATTATTATTAATTAATTTATTTAGTTATATTTTTTGGGGGGGCAAAGACCAAAAAAGTTCAACAGAATATATATATATGTTTGTCACTAATGTGAACAATTCATTTTATAACTTTTACATACAAAACATCTATTTTGGTGTTGGGGGGAGGGATTGGCCTTTATCTTCGATCCTATGGACTCTGTTATAGTGTACGTTCTTTAACTGATTGGTAGATGTTAACCTTACCATTATTCAGTAGAAGGATCTCCTGTAGTTTCCTTGCTTGCGTCAAGGCCAGATCATTCCATCTTACGTTCATCTCGTGTTGATTGGAGAATTTGTAAGATTTCCATCGGGCTTATGACTTGAAATAAGTCTTGAATATTGAAAAAAAAAATCTTGATTCAAAGAGTGGTATGAATGAGCCGATTTCTTTGGAACGAACCTCTGAAAGAAGTGACTTTCTTGAAATTAAGCTCTAGAATGACGACGCTAGTTTGGTCGCTCGCGTATTTATGCAGTGCTCCACATCAAAACGCTTTTGGACTCAACATCGAACGTATAAGTACTCATACATTCAAACATTTTATGACAACAGTGAATAGACAAACACAAAAATTCATGTCTACAATTATTATGATAACTTTATACGAAATACTGTGTGATTTACGAATGTGTACAATGTGACGTCACACTTTTATTTTATTTACTTTATTTACTTTTTTTGGGGGGGGGGTGACGTCACGTCGTCATGTACGGGAATCCCTGGCAATACAATGGGTTGCGATGTGAGTCACATTTCCACTTTTCCACCTTCCTTTCTAAGTATATATCTTTAAGAGATGATGTGTCATCTGTATTGAATGTGAAAAAACTGTACGAGAATTTATAAATGAAAAACTAGCGTTCGTCCAAAAAATCATGAAAATAAGTCAAACATCTGGGAGGGGGGGTGGCATATCATTAGATAGTCTGCGAGATTCGGGGAAAGAAATTTATTGTAGATTAGATCGAGTGTATAACCAGTTTATTCACCAAGAAAAACGTTTCTGAATCATGATGCAAGCCCAGAGTGAATTTACTTGACAAAAAATAATGATAATAACTAAGGACATATTGATTTATAAACTGTTAACAAAGTATGTTCCAAGATACAAATATGCTACGTAAAATTTTAAATGAAAACCAACCAAGAGAACAGGCAGGCAGGCTTTGGAAGAGGATATTCCAATGTAGATCATTTACATACAATAAATCAAGTATCGAGAAAACCACAAATTACAATTAACCTTTGTTTAGGTTTCTTAGTTTACGAAAAGATACTTGTCTCGGTAGGACAAATGGTACTATACAGTACGCAAACAGGGTGTAAACGAACATATTGTAAGAGTTCTACAGAAAATTTATAAGAAAAATGTTGTAATTCAACTACATAAAGCTACAGAAAACATAAGATCGAGAAAGAAGTACGGTAATGTATGAACAATAGAGGTAAGGCGATACAATCTTAACCAAGCTGTGTACATCTTGCCTGGTAGAAATGTTCAGAGGTTTGAGTTAGGAAGGGAAAAGTTTGAGGATTAACGGGGAATATTTTAATCACCCTACGTTTGCGAATGACGCTATATTTATTTAAGATTCAGCAGAAGACTTGCAAGGTGATCTGAACAAAGAAAATCTCAAAGTAGATAATGGGAATAAAGTAGAAAGACGAACCTTAATTAGAAATCTTTGGTAAAATGAAACATCATAAGAAAATTTGTACCTGCATATCCCAAGAACTCAGTTTACAATCAGTGTATAATGCCAGCAATAACATACGGATTTTAGATTTGGAAATTGACGAAGACGATGGAGTCAAAACGAAGGAGTGCGCAGAGAACAATGGAAAGATTAGTGTTGGGAATAATAATGAAAAACAGGAAGGTGTGGTGAAGGATATTGTAGAGACGTTTAATGAGAGGAAATAGGAAGTGGTTAGGAATATTAACCAGAAAAAGAGGATGGGTGATGGAGCATTATGATGGGATGGATGGAACAAATAGTTACACCATTGTATTTTTTAAATTGCCAAGACGAGAATTACAAATTGTTTCAGGAAGATCTAAACAGTATATATGAAGGAAATCAAAAGTGGAAATAAATATAATTTCAAAAAATGTGAATGTAAGGTATTGTAAATGGATAAAAATAATAAGCACCCATCACTAAAATATGATATGAAGTGCAATTACTAATACTGAGGAATGTTAGTAATGAAAAAATTGTCACTTGGAAAAAAATGCAACAAGTTACAGGAGAAACATAAATTGTTGACGAATATATGAGTTGCATTCGAAGATATGGACAGAGATGATAAAAAAAAATCGACAAAACTTTTGATTCGCTCCATATTAGAGTACTGTACGTTGCAGTGGTCCTCATACAAAAATGATGTGAAAATTCTCAACATATAAAAAATTATTTCGAATCTAGTCGACAGAACGTACGAAAAGAGACATCATCTGAAATTGGCAGCATTAGCAGAGAGCGCTGGTTTAATACCTGCCTTGAGAACTCTGAAAGAATTAGATTTAATCGACATAAATACTTGCGAGTGTGTGATGGAAGGAATCTGAAAACACAAATTGCTTGAAGGATTTTAAGAAGTACAATTTTACCTACATATTTCCTTTGGAACATGAAAGAAATAATTCAGAGACAATAGAAAGGAATTTAAAAACAAGTTTGACCAATGGAAACCCAGAGGCGGGACCCACGAGCATAGCTTTTGTATAGTAAAGTTTTGTAAAAGTCAAGAGTAAACACACAGACACAACAAACAAAAACATATAGGATGATACGTGAACGCGTCTGTGGCTCGTTGCAGCCCCCGTAGTTTTTCTGTGTGCATCAGACCTATCTGATCACAACAGTAGTCTGTAAGAATATTGAGAACATAAAAATATTTTATGCTCAGTTTCTCGCGGGATTTTTTTTTTTTTTTTTTTTTTTTTACAATGGGATCCGTGGATATTAAATACCGACAAATTGTACTCAATATATTATAGGAAAGTATGCGTGTGTGTGTTTGTGTGTACACTTATACATCTAGCTCTGAAAGACAATCCTAACTTACCTAAAATAGTTTGGCTTTTGCTCACAGCGAAATTTGGAAATATTTTTGTTTCATGGAAAGAGGTTTAAACTTGTGTTGATTCTTTTTTATATATACACTCGGAACAGCTGCGGATATTTGTGTCAAAAATCGTTTCGTTTTTCGTTTTCACTTGTGTGTACATGGCGTCACTCGGGTGGATGGAAATATACAGAAATAGCTTGTCAGTATCATGACGGAATCCCCCCCCCCCGTCTCTCTCTTTCCCCCTTTCTCCCTCTCTCTCTCTCTCTCTCTCTCTCTCTCTCTCTCTCTCTCTCTCTCTCTCTCTCTCTCTCTCTCTCTCTCTCTCTCTCTCTCTCTCTCTCTCTCTCTCTCGTAAAAGACAATTTGAATTATCTAAGGCAGCACCAATAGATCGATATTATTGACACAATTTATTGACAATTTCTGACTGGACATTATACCCCATACATGGCTTTCAATATATCTACCCAGTTATGTTGTGTAATCGGTTTATTGTGCAATGTTGATGGTCGTGTAGGGCCCACTGGAATCGCCAAAATTGAATGAATAAATAAATAAATGAATGTATGAATAATGAAACTCGTAAGCTATGATGGTTTTCCTTAAGGAGGGTTGAAAACAATGATGAAATAAAGTAACTGTTTAATACAGTAAATGATAGCCAGCATGAATTCAAACGGAAACGTTCCTGTGTGACGAACCTACTCGAATTCTACAACACGGTCATCTCAAATTATGGCAAAAGAAACTATATATATTTAATACATCTGGACTTTGCGAAAGATTTTGATACCGGCCCGCTCGAAAGACTACTTGGTAAATTAGCTTCACACGGAATAAGTGGTAGCCTATTAAGCTGGACTTATAATTGGTTAAACGATCGTAAACAGAGAATTGATTTAAATGGCAAAACTTCAATATGTGGCCCATTCTTGGGCCACTTTTATTTATAGTCTTTATAAATTATATAGGTCATGTGCTCAAATATATTGTCTCCAGATTTACCAATGATACAAAATGTGCGGAATGGCAAATTATCACTTAAATCAATTAGATATTCAAGAAGAATTAGGTAAACTACTACAATGATCTGAAAAGTGGATAATGAAATTTAACACAAGTAAATGTAAGCTTATGCTCATAGGTAAGAATAATAATAGGTACGGTTACAAGTAATTTTAAAAGTCTTTAACAAAAGTGGATAGTGAGAAGGATCTCGGCGTAATTATTTATTAGTGTATTTTCGCCTCAGAGAAGGCAAATAAGATTCTAGGACTGATTGCATGGTCTTTTGATTTTAAAAGTCCATCTGTCATTAACAAGCTATATAAATCTTTAGTTCGTTCACATTTGGAATATGCTGTATCCGCATGGTCACCGAATCTCATTAAAGACATTGACAGATTGGAAAAAGCAACGGCGAACCACAAAACTGATTCCAAATGTCAAAAACAAATCATACCAAAACTGAATAGAATATATGAATATATTTTCCCTAAAGGAGCGTAGGTTTAGTTGTGACTTGACACATGTCTTTAAGATTATAAAGAGAATTGACAACATCAAAAGTGACGAAATTTTCACATTGAATGCGAATGAGACAAGAAATAATGGTCTCAATCCGTCTGGAAGTAGATTTAATTGGGAAGTGGATAGAAACAACTTCGCCAACCGTGTAGTAAATGAATGGAATAAACTTCCTGCAGAAGCAGTGCAATGTAGTACAGTTCGAAGTTTTAAGATTCAATTAGATAAGCACCTAAGAAATATGATGTAATGCCTGCCATCTTTAAATTTAGTTTTATTTATTTTATTACTATTCATTTAGTAATTATCTGTTTCTTTTTCGTTATATATGTATTGTTATACATTATTGTTCTTTTTCTGTTTGTATATTATTTATTATTATCTGTTTATTTCATTCCTTTATTTATTTTATTTATTTATTTATTGCTTTATTTTTTCCGCATCCGACCTAGTTATGAACCAAAAGGTCTCCTGTCGGCATGCTCATCCTTTGTAATCCTTTGTAGTCCTTTGTGAGCATAGGTCCCGGGGAGAGTGGGCATGTATGCCCACTTCCCCCTATGGGTTACGGTCGGGAAGGGAGGGCGGGTTGCTTTGGTTGTGAGGTGACCTTTGTAATCGCCTCACGAGACCAGAATCCCTGGAGGATCTACACCAACGACTGAAATAGACTGTTGTTAGCCTGAATAAAATATGTAAAGTACGCCGTACACTCAAGGTGTGAGATGGTGATGGAAGAAGTGGTTGGAATTGTTAAAAAAGATATCAGAGAAGCTCTCAGGCCGACGGCGAGAGTTACGATAAACTCTGTAAAATTTTCTCGTATAGCTAAGAGGTTTAACACGCGGGAGGGTGCTGTCCACACTGTATCATATACAGAGGGAAAACCTGAGCCTTCGTAAAAAAAAAAGGGGTCTTCTTCCACACATGCCCGAGTGCACTGCACTTGTGTGGACATGCTTTGATGGGGAGAGCCCCTCTTTTTTCCAGCGGTCCCTGCCTTTGGTTGGCCCGTTCCTTTCCAGTTAGCAAGAATGACTTGCAGTTCTTTGACTGGCGGTGTAGGTACACATGCATGTGGGATTCATATATATATACACACACACACACACACAAACTCTACATGGTTTAATGAGCTCTGCCGCTGGGATTCGAACCCTATGCTGTGCGAATTTTTACCACAATGCGAGGACGTAACCATCACGTTATCCGGGATTTTCGAAAGGAACGTTCTGGAACTTGTCCTATACATTCTCCGACAGCAACCCACACGGTGCGCGTGAATATATTCACACACACACACACACACACAACACACACACACACACACACACACACACACACACACACACACACACACACACACACACACACACACACACACACACACACACACACACACACACACACACACACACACACACACACACACACACACACGTGCGTGTGTGTGTATATATATATTATATATATATATATATATATATATATATATTATACACATATATACAAACATACAATTTCTTTGTGAGTGAATATATATCAACCTCTTCGCCCTCATTGGAGCAGCATTCCTCCTCTTCCTCCTCCTCCTCCTCCTCCTCCTCCTCCTCCTCCTCCTCCTCCTCCTCCTCCTCCTCCTCCTCTTCCTCCTCCTCCTCCTCCTCCTCCTCCTTGTGCTTATATAACCTCTTCAGCCTTATCGAACACTCTTTAGATGATGATATTCGAGTTACAGACAATTTTAACCCGTTTAGGTGAGTTGACCCGTGTGGATCACATCGCCCCTTATTCCTACAAAGGATTACAAAGGCGGAGCATGCCGACAGGAGACCTTTTGGTCCATATCTAGGTCGGATGCGAAAGAAAAAGAAAAAATCATAATGATATTAAAATAATAAATGAAAACTATAATAATGTAAATAACAAATAAAATACATAAATAAATGCATAGGTATAAATAATAATAAATTGACATATAACTAATAATAAATGAAAATCGGACAGACAAATGATAACAAAACAAAAACAAATAATATAAAATAAACTATAATCGTTACAGCATCTTGCTTAGGTGTTTATCTAAATGATTATTAAAGCTTCGAACTGAACTACATTGCACTACCTGTGCAGGAAGTTTATTCCATTCATTAACTACACGGTTGGCAAAGTTTCTACCTACTTCCAAATTGAATCTATTTCCGGACAGTTTGAGACCATTGTTTCTTGTCTGATTCTCATTCAATGGGAAAATTTGGTCACTTTTGATGTTGTCAATTCCCTTTAAAAAATCTTAAAGACCTGTATCAAGTCACCTCTGAGTCTACGCTTTTTTTAGGGAAAACAGATTCATATGTTTAAGTCGATTTTTGTATGATTATTTTTTATATTTGGAATCAGTTTTGAGGCTTGCCGTTGTACTTTTTCCAGTCTGTCAATGTCTTTAATGAGATTCGGTGACCATACGGAAACAGTATATTCCAAATGTGGACGAACTAACGATTTATATAGCTTGTTAATGAGTGATGGACTTTTGAAATTAAAAGATCGTGCAATTAGTCCTAGAATCTTATTTGCTTTCTCAGAGGCTGAAATATACTGCTTGGATGATTTGAGGTCGTTACTGATAATTACGCCGAGATCTTTTTCACTATCCACTTTTGTTAACGAATTTCCAAATAACTTGTAATCGTACTTACTGTTATTTTTACCTATGTGCATTACCTTGCATTTACTTGTGTTAGATTTCATTAGCCACTTTTGAGACCATTGCTGTAATTGATCTAAATCTTCTTGAATATCTAATTGGTTTGAGTGATCATTTGCCACTCCGCACAGTTTTGTATCATCAGCAAATTTGGAAACAGTAGATTTTAGTCCATGGTCTATATCATTTATATATACTATGAATAGAAGTGGTCCAAGAACGGAACCCTGAGGAACTCCACTTGTAACATATTTTCATCTAGAAGTTTTTCCATTTAAAACAACTCTCTGTTTTCGACCATTCAACCAATTACTAGTCCAACCTAATAGGCTACCACTTATTCCGTGTAAAGCTAATTTAGTAAGTAGTCTTTCGTGTGGGACGGTATCAAAAGCTTTTGCAAAGTCTAGATATATTAAATGTATATTGTTTCTTTTGTCATAATTCGAGATAACTGTGTTGTAGAATTCGAGTAAGTTATCACGCAAGAACGTTTCCGTCTGAAACCATGCTGGCTATCATTTATCAAACGGTTACTTTCTAAATGATGTTCGATAGCATCTCTGGTGATAGTTTCCATTATTTGTCCTACGATCGAAGTCAAACTTATAGGCCTATAGTTATTTGTTTTTTTTTTTTTTTTTTTTGTCACCTTCGCTTGTGGCCGTCAGGACCAGCAATACCGATGCTATTTCTCCAGAACATGTGACGTGATGACCTCTATGGTGTTTCCAGCTCTGCGATCCATCACATTCTCCGTCCGAACTCAGAAACTGGCGTATTGTAGCAGTTCGTCTGAGGGGGGGGGGGGTATACTGTACTCGTATCTATGCGCAGCACGCCATGTTCCAGGAAATAAATAGATTGAATACATCAGCTGTCTGCCGCCACAGAGCTGCTGTTTTCCTCTCGTGACGTGGGGCCTATGACGACGGTGACGCCAGAGAGACCCAAGGAGGGAGATATATATACGAGTATCACGTGCCAGTATTCCCCCTGCAAGCAAATGGTTGGGATTGGGGGCTAAGGGAGGACGGAGGGTGTGGGGGTAAGGGAGGGAATAGTCTTCGTGATTTTTCTCACGCATTCCTCCCCCTATCTCACTCCCTTTCTCGTCCATTTTATCTATTTGTCATTCTCCTTTTTTATCTCGTGTTCTCTTTCGCATTCGTCTTATTCTTTCCTTCTCTCTTGTTCTCTCTAATTCTTGGAAGACGATGAAGGAGGGAAAAGACGGGACTCTACAGGTGACAAACCCGCCCTATAACCACTACCATTGTGTTCTAAGCGCCGCTGCTGTAGATGAGTCCTAGTCAAGTGATTCCATATTCACCAAAACCGAATTAACGTAGTAGTCAGAAATGAATCCAATGTAACATTGATTGCGACGGAGAGAGAGTTAACACCTTCGCTGTCAACGGTGTTGCCACAGAGAGAATTAAAAAGAAAGTTTTGGGGGGTAGCTAGGATTTAAAGGACAAAGTACTACGCGGGACGAAGGGGGTTAAGGGAGATAGGCTGTTAACCCGCTGGTGACACTCACCGGTAATGGCACCCCACGGCACGAGCACATGCTCCGCCGAGTCCCGAGCGCCTATCTCGTCTTACGAGGCAATTGGCCGACCGAGACCAGCTGTGGTCTCCTCTGTGAGGAATATTTCTTACGGAAGTGTGGCCTTGCAGCTTGGGGCCTTTCATTTTGATCGAAACAAATGTATTTTGGGAAAATGGCCGTCATTGCATGGTGTGTGTAGGGTGGGGGGGGAGGGAAATGAGTTCTGGTTTTTCCTCTTTGTCTTTTTATCCTTATCTTTACGTTTCTTCAACATTTGGCTCTTTCATTTTCTTATATTAACTTTCCTCTGTCTTTCGTCATTTCTTGTCGTTCCTTTTCCACTTTTCTTCTTCTTCTTCTTCTTCTTCTTCTTCCTCTTCTACTTCTTCTACTTCTCCTCCTCTTCCTTCTCCTCCTTCTTTTTCTTCTCCTTCTCCTCCTTCTCCTCCTCCTCCTTCTTCTCCTTCTCCTTATTCTTCTTTTTCTTCTTCTCCTTCTCCTCCTTCTTCTTCTTCTTTTTATTCTCCTTCTTCTTCTTCTTCTTCTTCTTCTTCTTCTTCTTTTTCTTCTTCTTCTTCTCCTTTTTCTCCTTCTTCCTCTCCTTCCTCTTTTTCTTTTTCTTCTTCTCCTTTTTTCTTCTTCTTCTTCTTCTTCTTCTTCTTCTTCTTCTTCCTCTTCTTCTTCTTTTCCTCGTTCTCCTTGTTCTCCTCCACCTTTTTCTTCTTCTTCTTCTTTTTCTTTTCCTCCTTCTTCTTCTTCTTTTTCTTTTCCTCCTC
>NC_134801.1:10457566-10475066 GCF_046742065.1 Oratosquilla oratoria
CGGATGCGAAAAAAATATATATAAATAAAATAAAAATGTATAAATAAATGAAATGAATGACTAAATAGATAATAAGTAATAACAAACAGATTAATAATTAATAATAGATAAACATATAGATTATGATAATTTATAGAAAATAATCAAAAATAAACATATAGATAATAATGATAATAGATAATAATAACAAACATAAAATGAATTACAGGCACTACAACATATTCCTTAGGTGTTTATCTAAATGAATCTTAAAACTTCGAACCGTGCTACATTGCACTGCCTCTGCAGGAAGTTTATTCGTTGGCGAAGTTGTTTCTATCCACTTTCAAATTAAATCTCTTTCCTAACAGCTTGAGACCATTTTTCTCGTCTGATTCGCATTCAGTGTGATTTTTTATTTCATATAAATACTATTTTGGTAATCTTCGTATGATTTTGTAAATGAGTGGTGGACCCGTACACTGCGGGTGGAAGGGGTGGGGGTTCCGTTGCACGAATAGAAAATCCACTGGCGGCAGCTAGAAGGATAAAGGCTCAATTGAGATAGGCTTGCGATGTACATGTGTGTGTGTGTGTGTGTATATATATATATATATATATATATATATATATATATATATATGTGTGTGTGTGTGTGTGTGTGTGTGTGTGTGTGTGTATTTTCTTATTTAGTTATTAATCTTATTATTATCTTGGAGGCATCGAGAATAAAGGAGCGAGGCCTTGAAAGGCATCGGCAAAGTCAGTTGGGACACGGTTGGTCGAAACTGCTCGCGAATCGTCCTGTCGATGTTTGTGTACATCCGACTATATCGGACAGACCCTACCTTTAGTCCAGGAGGAACTGTTTTCCAGAAAGTGTCCACCGCCGTCAAGAGTGCGTCCCCGAACGAAGCGCGGATTATATTGGGAGGTCGTCGCAGCATAACGTGTCTTAAAAGTTCGCAGAAGAACGAAAGTTTGATGATGTGACAATCAAGTAAACCCTCAACGTCTTCTGAAGAGACGAAAGTTTCCTCCGTTGTTTTGACACGGTGTTGGCGAGCGTGTGGTCCGTTTGGGAAGTTCTAGCTACTTCAGCCTGGGGACTTACTTTGTAGATGTTGGTTTGGTTAAGTCCCAGTCACACCAAGCTTATGACCCGTTTCCGACCACCACCTTGGACGGTGGCACTTTTGTTTCTCTCATAGTTAGCGCCAGCTGGCTATTTCATAATCATCTTCATGACGGGGAGGAAGGGGAGACTCATTCCAATTGCATTGTCTTGAATTTTTTTTATAAACAGAGGAACAACAAAAATCAGCCTGGTCGTCGGCGGTCGGAAACAGGTCGTAAGCTTGGTGTGACAAGGCCCTTAGGGTTTCGAGTCTTACTGGTTCTCGATACTGGATCCTCGGATCCCAAGGGGTCTAAGGGCCTCCCGAGAGGGTCCTCAGATCGGAAACTAGTAGCAGTTACCATTTGCCAAGCGATTCTAAGTCGGTGTTGGGATTGTCTCTCCAAGAAATAAGAAAAATCGTTGCGTAAGGGAAGTGTCTTTGACCCAAAACGGGTTGGGAACCACAAATTTAGAAGATGGCATTCCTCCCGAGACCGATGAAGGATAAAGTCCCTCAGAGGAATTTCTTGTACTCCGGTGTCTTAAGGTATGGGTTTCATTCTGGTTATCATCAGGTTTGTCGTGTTCAAGCCAGAAGTCCCGGGAATGGAATTTTGGGCCAGAGTGGAAGACTCATGAAGTTGTGGATGTGGTTTCAATCCCAGACGGGCACTGATCGTGTTTCGATAGACTGCCGTAGAAGCTGATCACCTTTCAGCTGTGGCTCAGGCTGGATTTCTTGCATTTAAGGCAGAGGTGAGGGCGAGTTGGGGTCCTTGTTCCCTTGTCTGTGTTCATTTTTGGTGCAAAGATGTCGACTTGACATTTGTTGTAATATACAAAGTTTCAATAAATTAATCTAGTTATTTATTATTTTATTTTATTTTTTCCAATTGGTCAGGATTTTCCTCACATCTTGTAATATGTTCTCATTAGTTTTTGATGAAAATAATCATGTAAAAGAATCCCTGGTAGTTATATAAACCCGAGATCTGCAACAAAAAGTTATTGTATGTGGGTAATCAGTTGTTTCGGCTCTATTTGTGTTAGTGCATATACAAAGGCCAGCATCCACCTTGATTTAAGGGGAGGGGAGGTTGGCCGAATCAATGTACATTCTTTTGGCAAGAGGCGGGAGTCGATATCTCGCTTCAATTTAATAAGTTTACATATATATATATATATATATATATATATATATATATATATATATTTATATATGTATGTATATATTTATATATGTATGCAATAAAAACACTAGGAGCGTGTGTTCACAAATGCGTTAGTAACCACTAGGAAAAGTAAACTAACGAAGCAGAGCGCTTTCGTATAATTACATCTTCAGTGCAGATACAAAGAAGGAATTGTATCTGCACTGAAGATGTAATTATACGAAAGCACTCTACTTCGTTAGTTTACTTTTCCTAGTGGTTACTTACGCATATATATATATTGTTCTATGGCTGAACCCGTGGCTTTAAAGACAGAAGTCGATATCTCGCTTCAGATTAATAATTTTATATATATATATATATATATATATATATATATATATATATATACATATATATATATACATATATATATATATATAAATGTATATATATATATATATATATATATATATATATATATATATATATATATATATATATATATATATATATATATATATTTGTTCTGTGGTTAAACCAGTTGCTTTAAGGACAGAAGTATTGGTAAACTAGTTCATAACAACAACAGCAGCAAACAGTGACTTTGGTAGCACAGTAGTTACGCTGGATCAGGAGAGTAAAAGGACTTAGCATGCCCGGATAGAGAGGGAATCCGTTGGATCCGGTATACATCATGAGAAGGGAGAGGAGCAGCCTCCGTTTCGACTTGATGGTTTCTGGAAATGGGTATTTTGATGCCGGCAAACCAGGGTGGGGAATACTGGTATGGGCATGGCGGGGGATCATGCTAGTATATCAGTGTACCGGGTGTAAAAGAGCAGTTGGACATTGTATACAGGTTAATCTGAAGAATTTCGTGGTGTGGTTGTTGTAGCACTCGTCCTTTGGTAGTAATGATAATAGGTGTTGCCTCGAGATTCACTGGAAATTCGTATCCCCAAAGGAGCCGGCAATGATCCTCGTGGCCTTGTATAGACCTCTTCAGGAAGAGAGGTATTTTATTTTATTTATTTATTAGTCATACAGGTCTCTTTCTGTTTCAGTTAAAGGGGAAAAATGTATTCAATTAACTTCAAGAAACTTGAGAGCGTGGTTTAGGGCGGGGGGCGGGGGAATGGCACGGGATCATGATTTTTTTTTTTTTTTTATCCTTCGTTGGTGTTAACCAACACTGATTTTCCAATTACTCACATCAGTTGGGGTGAAAACTTTCTATATTATTTTTTAATAACATGAAGAATCTTCACCCAGAGTTTGGCAGGCTGGCATTTCTTCAGGTGGGAATCCTTCGGGGTGGGGTGGGGGTCCTCAGTTGGGGTCAGGTCCCTCCAAGTCTCCAGACTTGGCGTCGATCACCGTAGAAATAGTGACGAATCTACTTCTCCCATAAGCCAAAATATCATTCTGGTCTTACCTTACCACCAGTCTCCTCCTATTAGGTCTGTAGTTTACCAGAGCTTCTGTCCTTGGGGTCTTGGCATCGTTTGAGCCCTTCCGTTGTCGTCGAGAGAAGGAAGTTCCTGTCACCCTTCTACTCTCAGTTCTTCAACGAAGACGAAGGGGACGCCAAAATGGTTTGGTCAAGTTGATCGAATCTGTCGAGGGTTGTTTGGAGTGGGAAGGGTGGGTGATTGCATGGGAGCTTGCTCCTCAAAGAGATCCACGTGGGGACTGGGGCTAGCGTGTGCATAGAGCAACACGCTCTCTGGTGTTTGCCCTCAATTGATATTCAACTAGTGAACCAGAATCAGTTATTCAGAGTGATAAGTGGAGAGTATACCGCAGTATTCAAGATGATGCAAGATGCGCGCACAGAACTGTCAGCCACTCAGGCAATTGAGCATATTGGTGGAAGAAACACCCACACCCACGAGTTGCACCAAGACCATGCCTGGCTGCAAACCAAACTTTTTACATTCTTGCTTTCAAAAACTCGTGTGGCATTATCGCTTTTATAATAAATCTAGAAAACCTAAGTCAACAAGGTATTGATAAATGGCCTTTGTAAAATGCATCAAGCACTGTGGCTTGGAATATTTATGAATAATGTAGTATTCACGGGCTATTAGGACACCAGAGCATAGACACAACCGTCTTTATTCTTTGTCTGTTGTGCACCCCCCTACTATGAACAAAACAACAGGTTACATTATTTTTCATAACAAAAGAACATCGCGGTACATACAGGATCTTATGTTGTTGGTATTCATTCCTTTTTTATTTATACATAATATAACACATGGCAAATATTATTCATGTTATTCTTCAGGTTTTCATTTTAATGACACATAGCAAAGGTTTATATTCAAAATACCCTAATTGAATATATATTTAATGTGTGATGAAGATACGACTCTTGAGATGGGATATCCTGCTGCGATTTTTTTATCTTCTTTTTTTCTTCAAATGGTTTGGTGAAATCGCCTAAAATCATCTTAGAGAAGAAAATGTATTGGATCACCATACTGTATGTGTACTAGTCAAAATGCTACGATCAACACATACGTGACGATATTAACATGGAAACGGTGGGTCAGGTTAACAGATATAATTCTTGCTGAGGAGGAGTAGGAGAGGATGTTCAACAATACAAGTGGCCAGTTGATCGCGGCTAGCGCCCCACATCGAGTTATACTTTCGTTCGCCTAAGGTGGGGGGTAGGGGGTGGGGCGTACCGGCTGCTCAATACCAACTGTGGTTAGTTGCAAGTCGCTTTGTATTGAAAGAGTTCATTTTCCAAAGACGCTGATCTTTCAGTTGTTGTCTGGGCACTTCTCGATGAAGTTCCCATCATTTTCGTCATTTGACAAATTATATTTCCGTAGATCATAGCTGGGACTCCTGCAGCACTCATACGTTTGCGGCGGATTGTGATAAATATTTTATTTCCATTGTTTTCAACTTTATTGGGCTTCGACCTCGGTAATTACATGCTATTCATCGTTCTCAACGATCTGCCACTGATTATAGTTTGTATACTCTGGCTAGAATGGAATATTGCTTTGGTTTTACTCTTGTTCGTTTTCAAGGTGAGTTGAAGTTTCCTTGTGATTTTCGTCTTCTTCAGTTCGAAGCTTTAAGATTCGTTTAGATAAACACCTAAGCAAGATGCTGTAATGCCTGCCATTTATTTTTTATATAATTTGTTTATTTGTTTATTATTATTTGTTTGTTTATTATTTAACTATACCTTGGCATTTATTTATTTATTAATATTTATATTGTTATAATTTCATTTATTTATTTATTTATTTATCATTATTATATATTTTTTCGCATCCGACCTAGTTATGGACCAAAAGGTCTCCTGTCGGCATGCTCCGCCTTTGTAATCCTTTTGTCCTTTCTGAAACAAGAGCTGTGTCGACCGTAAATAGAAAGGGATTGGGATGTCGACTTGAGTCTTAATGGTTAACCGCAGGACCGACCTATCCCCAAGGGGACGATACACCTTTGTCCTTCGCCACGGTGGCTTAATCCTGCCCTCTTGATATTCAGTCCTTACCGTTCCCAGCTGGACTCCGGGAAAGTCCCTTCCAGGTAGGCTGTAACCAAGTTTGGTCATTTCGTTTCTTTTTTCTGCCTCTTCCTTCGCCTGATTTTATCTTGAAAGTTACTTTGTATATAAGGTTCTTGTTGAAGAATTTACATTTACACATACGCACAAACACACACACACACACACACACGCACACACATACACACACACACACACACGCGCGCGCACATAAACAGTTGTGTTTTGTGCACGCGCACAAACATGCGGATGTTTATGAAGGAAGCGGAGTGTGTATATACAAGCACCGGGTTGGGGGTCATGGGACTTGTTTGTCCGCTCTGTTGTTGTCACTGGACGCGTGAAAGGGGAAACGTGCATGGCCTTGCGGGAGGTCAGTGCTCCTTCCAGTGCCTCCTCCGGGCACCTCGGTGGTGAATGGCACGCGGGGAGGGCCGGGGTTGACCTGCCGGGGATATTTAGGTAACAGGAAAAGAAAGAGAAACAAACAGGAGAATTTTTGGTTCATAACCTTCCTGATGCTAAAGGGAGTGGAGATGGCCTCAGCTGGTGAAAATGGCCATGGCGGTAGCTAGGATAGATCATGTTCTTAATAAAAGAAATAGCGAAAGGCCAGAGGTGTGTTGAAGTCTTTTGTACCAAAGGAGATTCCTCTCAACTGAATAAAATAAGTCTGGTTGCAAAGCAGCTGGATAGGACACCTATCAGTGTGGCATTTAATTTTTTTTATCTTTATATGACTCCTTCAGCTTTGGGAAAGAGGAGGAGGAGGGGTTTGCGCAACTGGTGGCAGTTATCATTGTTGTAAAAAGGTGACAAAAAGGATGATCGACGTGAATGTGAAAACCATAGGGCCTCTCTTTTGTGAATAAAATATTTTGATGCCAGGTAAAGCAATAACTGTAGAAGCCGGAAAAAAAACGAATAGGTTGACCGTGACGGGAACTAGTTTACCATCACCCTCACCTGAATAAAGTTACCCGTGGGTTGCCGTTAAGCTGATTGATTAATTATGTAAGTCGGAAAAACAGGGGTGAAAGTCTGAAATCTGAGACCATTGGTTTTATTCAATCGCACCAGGATTTTATTTATTTATTTATTCTTTATTATTATTATTATTATTATTATTATTATTATTATTATTATTTTTTTTTTTTTTACCGACCACTTCTGTTGGATGTTAGTTCCTTCCCTGATGGCCTCATTACATTGGCTGAGTTGTCCCTACTAGGATGGTGGTAAAACTCTGACTCCGTCCGTTTAATATTATCACGTAACCCCAATCACCTTTATCTTTCATCAGGTCTATTAGATTAAGCGACTGCGGTGTTTCCTAACCGGGGAAAGCGCACTCTTCAGCTTTTGGAAAATAATTTTCAAAAGATGTAAAGATTATATCTTCAGATGCGTTACTAAGGTGTCAATAATACTATTAGAAATAGGGTACCCATTTTTCCATTACTTTATTACACCATTCTATTCGAGTCCTGCATAGAAGCAGTAAACAGTAATGGAGTTTTTGGGTGTTGGAAGTACTTCGGAGACCGGCTGCATCCGCTTGTTATTGCATCTTTTTACTATTTTTACCACTGTTGTTGTTGTTATTATTATTATTATTATTATTATTATTATTATTATTATTATTATTATTATTATTATTATTATTATTATTATTATTATGATAACATTACTGTTACTATTGTTACTGTTATTTATATTTTTCAATCAATAGAAAGACAAAATCTACATCTGTTTAGGACTGACGTCAGATTTGTCCCACTTGACGCCTAACATGACGTGAAGGCGTCTCTACTCGTATCTGGCAGCACGGCGCCCGATGGGCGAGGTTCGCTTTAGGGAGGCGAGGCGAGGCGAGGCGAGGGAGAGGGGATAGTGAAGCACGAGACTCGTGGAGACGGTTTTTATGACGTTCACGTGACGGCAGCTGAGTTGTGCACCGACAGACTTTCTGTCTGGAGTCCTTGAATTAAATGACTCTCTCCCCCCCCCTCTCTCTCCCCCTCCCTCTCTCTTCCTCTCTCTCTCTCTCTCTCTCTCTCTCTCTCTCTCTCTCTCTCTCTCTCTCTCTCTCTCTATCTCTCTCCCCCCCCCCCTCTCTCTCCCCCTCCCTCCCTCTCCCTCTCTCTCTCTCTCTCTCTCTCTCTCTCTCTCTCTCTCTCTCTCTCTCTCTCTCTCTCTCTCTCTCTCTCTCTCTCTCTCTCACACACACACACACACACACACTCACTCACTTCCTCTCTCCTCTTTTTCTTCCCTTTTTCTGTCCCAATGTTGTGTGTTTTTGTGTTTGCCACATTCGCCTCGTGATCGGTCATTCCCCTAATGGTGTCGGACCTTCTCGTTAGCGAGCGGTCGTTATCTTGCAACACTAATCATCTTCATTTTTCACCTTTTCCACCACCTCATGCCTCAAATCCTCCACCTTTTTGCTCCTCCACGTATATCTCCTTCACCTCTAGCTCCTCCTGTTCATCTTTCTCTTCCTCCACCTTTCTCCTTTCCTTATCTTCCTCCTCCTTCCCCACCTTTACTTATTTCTCCGCCCCTTTCTCCCTCTCCTCTTTCTCCTCCTCCTGCTCCTCCTCCTGCTCCTCCTCCTGCTCCTCCCCATTTCCTCCTCTTCCCAACATATCTTTGGCCGTAAGACCTATTAGTCTCCATCAGGGTTGCATATTGATTATCGGGGGAATTGTGCCGTTTGTGCCATTTCGCGGTGCGCTCGGAATGAAGAGTGAGATGGATTTCTCTGCAGTCGTGGCCAACTGTGCAAAGGATGTGCTTGACACATCTCAACAGAACACCTCAGATGAAAAAAAAAATCAATGTAGGTGTAGTGAACAATAAAAAAATGGGATGTGGGGGTTCCCCAGCAGACACGTAAAAGTCTGTTGATAGTCATTAAATATTAACAAATGTACGTACTCTCTCATAATGATGAATTATTTCCGAGCTAATTGTATGTAAAAACTATTGATCGCAATATGTCTGCCACTCTCAGGCGTTGTCGTTCACCAGGTTGTCAGGTGACGGAACAAGGGGTCCGTCATGAGTCGCGAGAGGTGTGTAGTCGTTACTAGTGGCACACGTAGTGAGTGAGTGAAGTTTGCAAAGCACTCGCAGCTGAAATGAGAAGAATTTTGCCTCCGAGGCTTCATTTGCCTGAGCGGCCAGACGGCTTCGCGCCCAGATCGAGATGGTTGTAAGGTATCAGTGGTCGCGTCAGCACCACCTGTCGAATGTATGATGGAAAGTGGATGATATATGTATATATATATATATATATATATATATATATATATATATATATATATATATATATATATATATATTGCGTTATTGGTAGAGGTTAACCAGAAACGAACAGCATTGAAACATGAAAGTTAATTAAGAAAATATAAATATGCACGTTGAAGAAATGCTCGAATCTTTTCAATTTGCTTTGTTTATCGTTCAGTGGGTAATGCAAACATGGACATCGAAAAACAGAATTAGGAAATGAAAGGAAGGGGGAACACAAGAGGATTTGTTGGTAGAAAAGGGCTACAGGTGATTAATGTGTCGTAAGTTCAAATTGTTGAATACTTTGAAAGGTTAGGGTGTGTGAAGGAATACAAGTAGACAACTACATCGTATTCTTATGTGGCAGTGGATAACCCCTCAGCTGGATAGATAGTATAGCGAGAGCTAGAAGTGATATTGAAAAGCTAATACGCAAGTAATAACAGTTAAGTTAAAAAGCATAGAGCGAAACCGGTCAGGAATAAACTCGGAACTCGGAACTAGACCCGTGACTTCTTTTTCCACCTTCATCAACATATATGTATATACAGTATATATATATATATATATATATATATATATATATATATATGTATGTATATGCAAAAAGATCACAAAACCACGTGATCCAATAAATTGCTGATAACCACAGAGGAAACAGAAACAGAAACTAAAATTGCCAAGCGCTTTCGTGATATTTCACATCTTCAGGGGATGTGAAATATCGCGAAAGCACTTGGGAATTTTAGTTTTTTTTCGCGTTTCCTTTGTGGTTATCAGCAATATATACATACATACATATATATATATATATATATATATATATATTGTTACGAATCTCGCTCACATATCTGACTTAAGTATATGAAATGAGTTCCGAAGACCCCATGTCTTTGGGATAACTCAAATAGAAATTACAAAGCTGTCAGACTCGTAACACATAGTAAGAGTGATGGGTGACTGAGTTCCCAAGACCCCATGTCTTTGGGTAACTTAAAAGAAATTTCAAGGCCGCCACTTGATTTTATAAAAATCAAGAAAAATGAAACGCACAGATAACGTTTAACACTATTCATTAAAGTTAATAGGATTACATGAAGGATTACAATCACTGAATATTCAAGTGAGTAAATAAGTTTACATTCAAATGAGTAAATAAGTTTCAAAACAGAAGATTCCCGTTCGTAAAACTTTTAACGGGGGTGAAAGAAAATTAATTAATTAATTAATACTTTACCAACGAAAAACACTGTCTAGGTCACTACTATAGACATTTCCAACACTGCATGAAACTCTAGATGAAACACTAGCTGAGTTAATTATCTTACGACTAATACAGGGGGAGTACAGAGGACTTACTTCAGCCGAATAATCCGCCCCGAGGCACACACCTTTACATCGTACCCTCTACTCTCAAACTGATTCTTCTGACGCTCAAGGCGCTCTGGTTCTCTCTGCAAAAACCCTCTGATTGGCCCATAGGAATTGCGTCTATGGAGGTTGAACCTCATTGGTCAATTAACTAAAACGTTCTCCTTCGTTCTAGGCTGAGTGTTAGAACAAATACTCCATTGAGTAGGTTTTTCTTCCCACGCGTCCTCCAGTACTCGTCCTGTAATCTGACACCCACGTTAATGGCGAGGTGCCGTTATCCAAGTAATATAATATTCCCGACTGACATATATGGGAATATATGTGACAATATATATACATATATATACATATATATACATACATACATATACCAAGGCTTTTTCCCCCTTACTAGGGAGGTAGCCAAAAAAGGAAAAGGCATAAAATCATTCCCCCTCATTTCATCCCTGAAAACACCCCACACCCCTCCACCCTCCCTCCCATCTTAGCACCTCCTAGATGACGGGTCATTTGATATATTTAATGAGTAAGGGGTTCCTTGCACCACCAAAAAATTACTGAAAAACCCTAATTTAAGTCTTGGTATTTAAACTTTGGTCATTGAGGGCTGAAAATCCATCCAGGGTTTTGACGGCGACCCCCCCCCCCCCGCAATCCTTTCTCACTCCAAAAAACCTAAGGAACAAGTGGATCTGCTCCACACGCTAACCCAAATCTGCCCATCATTTTCTTAGCCTCCTCCATCTGTTCACCCTTTTTAATCTCCCCTCCACAGCAGTGCTCTTTGTACATGTATTTGTGGTTAATGCATGACGATTTCAGTCAGTCGAAGGTCAGATAGCAGTGGGTGATGGGTGACTCCAGACTCCAACTCCAGACTCCAACTGAATAGAATCGTCTGTTTGTAGACACAGTAGATGTACGAATTCTTTAAGGTAGACGGAGGATCAAGCTGGATAAAATCGCCTGACGCTTGTGAGAACAGAACCCAGAGGAGGTGAGTTGGGTCTTCGATGGTCAGGGGAAATGATCGTCTTGATGATATTATGTTCCAGGCAATGTCTGGTATGGCATTAAGGAGATGACTGATACGGCGCTTCCACGTCGGAAGAGAGGAGGAAATTATAAGTCAATAAGTTGGGCGTTAATGATCGGGGAGATGATGAATGGGCTCTCGGTAGAGATGATATCAAGAACCGTTTGCCTTCTAGACGATAATCTCCACCGATTTAAGTGTCGTTGATCTTGGGGAATATCTATAATAAAGCCCAACGAAATGCTTATCACGAATTACGAGGAATCAACAACAACGACCAAATTATGAGCTCTTTGCGGTCCGGATGGTGTACTGAGCTGAATAGAATCGTTTGGTAATAGCGAGAAGAAAAGACCATAGGAATGTTTTTATGCAACCCAAGCAGATAAAGGTTACAGCTACAAAAACGGATTTTTCCTTCTCAATCTACACAACGTCAATGTGGGCAGCCGGGATCCAGTTTTCACTCCCGGTCAAGTTTTCCCTGAACGAAACTGTAACATCGAGTCCATGGGTTTGCTGTTTGTGCACACCAACTTTTTATGCAGGAGGTAAATGTTTTGCCCTTTACTGCATCATAGGAGTTAGAGAAAGATGTATAAAACATTCTAACTTCATCACTGTTTCTGTCGAAATGACACGTAAGGTTCCAATTGCATGCAATCAGGAGAGGGAAATTTATTTCATTAATGTTAGGGATACAGCTGTAAGATTTATGTGGGTTGGATCTTGACTAAGAAACCGTCTGTACTTCATCAAAGACTGCGAGTTAGATTTGCACCCTAGCGCAATGTGCGAGAATTAACATATTGCATGAGTTGTTGGAAAATTATATTGTGTTTGTAGTATTTGAATCCAGTACATCAGCCAGAGTCTATAGTTCGATGACAGCCGTGCTCATACGTAACTCATTAATCGCCGCTTTCTTACTCCCCTCCCCCACCCTTCCTCTGGAGTGCTGGACTCGTGATCGACAGCTATTAGTAACCCTCCCTAGTTAGAGCTCAGAGCTCGTATTTGGCCCGCTCGATGGGTAACGCTGTGGCATTACACACACACACACACACACACACACACACACACACACACACACACACACACACACACACACACACACACACACACACACACACACACACACACACACACACACACACACACACACACACACGACCTGCTACGTTTTTACTCGTAAATGACTGATGAGCTGCCTGAGAGGGATGAGTGGACTGTACGTATCTGGACTTAGAAAAAGCCTTTGACAAAGTGTCATTTAAGATATTGAAATGGAAATTGGAAAACATTGGAGGCCTCAGCGGAAACATACTGGAATGGATAAAGAAAAGAGATAGACTTATGAGAACAGCAGAAATAAAACGTCAGAATAGAGAAAAGTAAATATTGGTGTGCCACAGGGCTCAGTTTTGGATCCTGTAGTCGTATATATTAATATGTATATCAGTGGCATGGCAATAGGGATAAATAGAAATCCAAACGGATTTGCCGATGATAAAAAGATCATGAAGATGGAAAGATCATGATTGTAAAATGTTACAAAACGACCTCGATAAAGTATACGAGTGGAATCAGGAATGGAACATTTATTTTAACACAAAGAAATGCAAGATATTGGAAACGGGCTAAAGCAATAAAAGACCGATTATTGATTACGAAGTGGGATATGAAATGATAGCAAAAGCAAAGGAGGAAAAGGACCTAGGTATCATAATCAAAGATGGCCTGTCACTTGAAACAAACATTAGGAAAGTAACAGGAGCGACTGTCCTCGAAATTTGGAATCCGGCTGTGCTCATACGGACACCCGAACCTGAACCATTATGTTATAAAAGAAGAGTGGAAATGTCCTTCGTTGATGTGGCCACAATCTAATATTGTTTTCTTGTGAAAATTCTAGTCTAGTATAAAAGAACTACTGTGGACAGTGAAAGATACTCATTTGCGTTCTGTATTGACTTGGCAATTCAGAAAATCAGGGTCTCCATTGAGGCCTATTTGTGTCCGGGTCTTACTGAATGAAACAGCCAGGTCACCTTCAAGAATTCGCCGTAGTCGTATTAAAAGGGTTAACGGTGAAATTAGGAGTTACAGGAGACCGGTTTTTTCGAAAGTAGTGTATAAATTGAGCACGTGCGCGCTTGTATCTGCTTCAGTATAATCACAGTTCGTAATGTAGCACTGCCAATGAGTTAGGACACGATGAAATGCATCAACGCTGGTGAGTCATTGTGGACACAGTACAACACCTGCCGGTCCTCACCAGTACCTTGTTTTTCACATCGGCTCATCGTGTTGTCATCGATATTCGTGCCTGACATTGTCATTCTCCAACTCTCTCTCTTTCTCTCTCTCTTCTCTCTCTCTCTCTCTCTCTCTCTCTCTCTCTCTCTCTCTCTCTCTCTCTCTCTCTCTCTCTCTCTCTCTCTCTCTCTCTCTCTCTCTCTCTCTCTCTCTGTGTGTGTGTGTGTGTGTCTGCCTGTCTCCCTCTCTCTCTGTGTCTGTCCGTCTGTCTGAGAAAGAGAGAGAGAGGGGGGTGGGCCCTCTCTCTCTCTCTCTCTCTCTCTCTCTCTCTCTCTCTCTCTCTGTGTGTGTGTGTGTGTGTGCGTGTGTGTGTGTCTGTCTGTCTCCCTCTCTGTCTGTCTGCCCCCCCCTCTCTCTCTCTCTCTCTCTCTCTCTCTCTCTCTCTCTCTCTCTCTGTGTGTGTGTGTGTGTGTATATGTATGTATGTGTGTGTCTGTCTCCCTCTCTCTCTCTCTCTCTCTCTCTCTCTCTCTCTCTCTCTCTCTCTCTCTCTCTCTCTCTCTCTCTCTCTCTCTGTGTGTGTGTGTGTGTCTGCCTGTCTCCCTCTCTCTCTGTGTCTGTCTGTTTGTCTGAGAAAGAGAGAGAGAGGGGGGTGGGCCCTCTCTCTCTCTCTCTCTCTCTCTCTCTCTCTCTCTCTCTCTCTCTCTCTCTCTCTCTCTCTCTCTCTCTCTCTCTCTCTCTCTCTCTCTCTCCTTCTCTTCTCTCTCCTTCTCTCTCTCTCTCTCTCTCTCTCTCTCTCTCTCTCTCTCTCTCTCTCTCTCTCTCTCTCTCTCTCTCTCTCTCTCTCTCTCTCTCTCTCTCTCTCTCTCTCTCTCTCTCTCTCTCCCGTAGAAATATAAACTGGGCGATTTAACTGATTCTTATTAAGTTTGGGTGCTGGAATAAGTAAACATATAAGGGACGAAGAAACACCTTTTGATGCCGTTAGGTTCACATCCAGATGGACTTGAAAGGCTTGCACGGTGCTGCTACGAGTACACCACTGCGGTACTTTTTCTGGATGTGATTGTTACTTTCAGCCATTAGTTCGAAGGCCAGCTACATAGGATGCACACACACACGCAAACACACACGCGCATACACGTGTTATATATATATATATATATATATATATATATATATATATATATATATATATATATATACATATACATATATTTATATAATGTGCTTAGCCTCACCATGGTCTTGGATCGCGTGCTGGAGTCGCGATCAACATCGATAAGCCTCTCGGATGAGAGCTCAGAACTAATATTGTCCGAACTTTGGGTAACTTTATGTCCGTACACACACACACACACACATATTCTGCCTTACCCAAAGGGGGATAGAAGCTGTTTGTAGCATCAGCGGAACCATTTCCTGCCAGGAGCGCGGCTTGAACTCGGGACCTTATGCATGGGACTTTAAATCGTTGCTCATTGCACCAGCTAGCCTTGCCTGTATGTGTGTGTATTTTACCTAACTGAAGTATACAGGAAAGAGGCAGCACTCGTGGAGTTGTTTTCTTACTTTTCTGTCCTGTGTGTGTGTGATTCACCATGGTCTTGGATCACGTGTTAAGGGCCCCATTCACGACAACGATTTTCAACCCCAACCCATATTTCCAACCCCAACCCAGACCAAATTTTCTCGTGGATGGGCTCCAACAACCTACATCGCAACCCCGATTTGCAGGTCGTGGTTGGGGTTGGAGTCGTTCAGATTTTCCTGATATTTTGTGGGCGGAGCTTTATGTCTGTGTTGGGGTTGGAGTGGTGGATGGGTGCGGACTGCGGACAACCAAATCTATCACTTGTGCCCAAAATTTCGTACCGTGCGTTTGTAGTTGTGCTGGCTAACTAAAAAAATGGAAGCGTACAGTAAAGATTTTGTAAGAGGGATTATTGAGATATACCGTCAACATCCATGCCTATGGAAAGTTAAAAGTAAAGAATACTCGAATAAGATAATGAAAAACAATGCTTATGAAATACTCGTTTCAATCCTGTTTTTTTATGATTGGTGTTACCAAGGACAGAAGTTCTAAAAATGTGGATTCATATAGTCTTTAGGCTCTAGTCTCAGTTCCTCTAATAATTGATTATGGGATAGCTTGTTTCTTTTTTGAAGCCAAGACTTACACCACTTTGACTTTTTTTTTTTTTAGCTTTCTATCTGCCTCTAAAAAAACAGCAATATTAAAAAGATCGTCAGAGTCGAGATCAGACATCTTATCACAATAGAACTGCGGATCAACTGCGAAAAATTGGACAATTGGTTGTTGCAGTTAGTGGCGAAGCCGCCAACCACAACTCCAACCCCGACCATGTTCGAAATCTGGGTTGGGGTTGAAAATCGTTGTCGTGAATAGGGCCCTTTAGACTCGTGATCGAAAGCTATTACCCTCCCGGATATGAGCGATCTAAGGGTAATGATGTAACCACACACACACACACACACACACACACACACACACACACACACACACACACACACACACACACACACACACACACACACACACACACACACACACACACACACACACACACACACACACACACACACACACACACACACACACACACACACACACACACACACACACACACACACACACACACACACACACACACACACACACACACACACACACACACACACACACACACACACACACACACACACACACACACACACACACACACACACACACACACACACACACACACACACACACACACACACACACACACACACACACCCCGGTGGCGGATTGGTAAGGCACTGGCCTCACAAGCCGGAGAACCGGGGTTCGATTCCCCGGCCGGGCGGAGATAAGTTGGGTTTGTCTCCTTTCACGTGTAGCCCCTGTTCACCTAGCAGAGAGTAGGTACGGGACGTTAGTCAAGGAGTTGTGACCTTGCATTCCCGGTGTGTGGAGTGTGAGTGGTCTCAGACCTACCCAGAGATCTGCTAATAATAAGCTCTGAGCTCACTGCCGTAGGGTGGTGTCTGGCTGTCTCGAAAAGAGGCTGCAGCAGATCCGAGGTGAATACACACACACACACACACACACACATCAGAGACGAAGCGGGTCGTACTTGCAAATGACGTTGACGGAGAGCTCAGTGTGTGCCTCCTCAACGGTACACACACAACACACGGATACTCACGTGCGCGTGCACACATATACAGTATACACTCACATACATACACACACACACACACACACACACACACACACACACACCGTGGCGCAGTTAGTAGAGTTCCCGGGTGCTACTACGGCGGTCCGGGTTCGAATCTCGCCCAGGGCTAAAGTAATTTCAGTATAGCTGCGATGCGGGTTGTTACTCCAACTCTTGTGGGTGGGGAGTTGTGTGTGTGTGCGTGCGTGTAAGGTCACAGCATTACCCATAGATCGGTCATATATGAGCTCTGAGCCCTCTTCTGGGAGTCCAACACATGATCCAAGACCATAGTGAATCACATACACCAACTCCCCGCCCACGAGAGTTGAAGTAACGACTCGTAGCGCAGCGATACTGAAATAATTCAGCCCTGGGCGGGATTCGAACCCGGACCGCTGTAGTAGCGGTTGCGAACGCTTTCACTACGCCGTCGAGTCGTGTGTGTGTGTGTGTGTTGGATAGTTTATTCTCCAAATATTATAATTAGGTGTGTGTGTGTGTGTG
>NC_134801.1:10480066-10490066 GCF_046742065.1 Oratosquilla oratoria
GGCTGAGTCAATCTCTCCTTTTACATATTCAAACATTTTCCTGTTTGCCTATTTGGTAAAAACGGCTCGTGCGCGCCAACTTTTACGTGTGTTTTTCATAAACAAATCACACTTTTTTTATGTTCGTTGATCGGTACCTGCTCTGTTGGAGTATTCTGCTTCCATAGTAATTTAGTATTCGACTTAGAAACTCGTTGATATTGTGGTCGTCCTCCATTTTTTTTAATGTTGCAGACGGCGCTGCACTTGTCGCAAATGGCGAGTGTTGCTCCTTTAGAACGTCGGTCGGATAATTCTTTTTGCAAGTGCTCTTGAAGCCCCACCGTTTTTGTTGTTTTGCTGATACACTTCTCGTATATAGATGTTCATATTTCATTTAATTTTATTAGGTTTTATTTCATTCATTTTGTATGCTGGTCTCCCAACGTACCTCTTCCTGCTTAGTTTTCTGGTCACCGTTGTTCTTGGGATGCAGAGGGTTTGTTAAGTTCGTGGCCCACCTGGTATCGTCTCCGTCGGTGGACAGGGGGGTGGACGGTGAGTGAGATGGAGAATATATAACAGGTGGTTTCATTTTATTGTCTTGTGGATTTGTGAAGACTCATCTCTGAAGACACGTGTTCACGGCTTTATATGGTCTCCGTGTGCGTCACTGGGAACAAATCTGGATGTTTGGGACCAGGGCAGGATTTAGGGCATGGAGTCGGTAACGGTGGGCTTAGGGCGACCACTAATGCCCTTTTATGACGTTAGAGAAATCTGGGACTCTTGGGCGAGGTGGGGGTGGTGGTTCGGGGAAGGCTTCGGGGATGGGCTTTTATTAACGCATCGTGAAAGCTTTGTAATTGGGTCTCCCCCGTTGCGTTGGTGAGTCCCGAGTGTAGGGACCAAATGACGTAGTCATCAGGAACCGTCCGAACTATGAAAGCTACAGGGAGAACGATGCTTTTTTTTTTTTTTTTTTTTTTTTTTTTTTTTGTTTTTTTTTTTTTTTTTTTTTTAGTAGTAACGGATGACGCTGGAGGTGTAGAGTTGTTGTTTATCTCTACATTAATTAAATAAATACACTTCTCTCTCGTCTACAAATATAAGGCAACCTTCGGAGTAACCTCGGGTGGTTGCCAGATTAAATATATACACAACTGTACGACTAGGTTGTTGCTATTTATAAAGAAATATAAATTTGGCGCAGGTGTTTCCCCAAACGCTGGCGGCTTCTTTTGATCAAGCAGTTGTTTTGGGTATCTTGACCCGAGATGCGGCGAAGCCTATTGTTCGGTTCGGATGTTGGCTGAGAAAGTCGGGTCCCATGGTTACTTAGGGATAACGGACTGTCCCTTGGGAGATCGGGAAGACGTTTGAGTACTTCTAGCTCTATATGCATGTATATGCTGAACATCGAAAAGGGTTGATGGTTGATAACAGAAGTCGTGTGTTCATAGTTACATTCAAACAACCCCCCTCCTCCCCGCGCTGTGGATCCAAGTCCATGTGAGCTCTGCATTCACGATTCGTCACAGAGAACTTCTCAAAGAATTTGTCATTATTATTATTATTATTATTTTATATATATATATATATATATATATATATATACATATATATATACATACATATATATACATATATATATATATATATATATATATATATATATATATTCTTACGAATCTCGCTCACACATCTGACTTGTACCACATTTAGAGTGAATGAAAATGAGTTCCCAAGACCCCATGTCTTTGGAATATCTCAAATAAAAATTACAAGGCTTTCTGACTCGTAACACATAGTAAGAGTGAATGGGTGAATAAGTTCACAAGACCCCATGTCTTTGGGTAACTTAAAGAAATTATAAAGCCGCCATTCACTTTTTGGTATAGTGAAAAAGAAGAAAAAAAAACAGTTGGAAAATTTAACATTATTCATTAAAGTTAATTGGATTACATGAGTGATTACAATAACTGACCATACAAATGAGTAAATAAGTTTCAAAACAGAAGATTCCCGCTCGAAAAGCTTTTAACGGGGGTGAAAGAGAAATTAATTACCTAATTACCAACGAAAACACTGTCTAGGCGTCCCGCGTCACTGCCGTAGACTTCACACGTCTAAATGAAATTCTAGCTGAGTTAATTATCTTACGAATAATACAGGGGGAGTACAGAGGACTAACATCAGCCGATAATCCTCCCGAGGCGACACAACCTCTACATGGCACTTCGTATCTTAGACTCATCTCTCTCACACGCCCAAGGCGCCCTGGTTCCTTCTACAAAAATCCTCTGATTGGCCCATAGGAATTGCGTCTATGGAGATTGAACCTGATTGGTCAAGTTAAATGAAACGTTCTGCGCCGCTATAGGCTGAGTGTTACGCAAAACGAAGAACAAACACATTATATGGGCCTCTTCCCACGCTGCCTCCGTACTCGTTTTCTGTAACCGGGTACCCACGTAATCGCAAGTGATACCGTTATCCAAAGTAATAATTCTATTCTAACCTTACATATATGGGAATATATGTGACAATATATATATATATATATATATATATATATATATATATATGTATATATATATACATATATATATATATATATATCAAGGGACTTTTCACCCTTACAAGGGAGGTACCCAAAGTCAAAGGTATAAATCCACTCCCACCCATTTCATCTCCACTTACTCCACTCCCAATCTCCCAATTCACCACCCCTCCCTTCCTCTTTTCTTGGCTCCTCCTGGATAACGGGTCATCCCTGCATCTCGCCCACACACACATGTATTTGTGCACTTATATAAACTGTTTCTATAAATTTCGATTTTTCATCTGGGAAGAGGTTTTAAGCGAGTAATTTAAATTCATATTGCCGAGATTTGGGTGTGGCATTTGTATTCATGGCTGAGATTACAGAGCTATATAGGAACCTTCCCCCCATGTACCCTTCAACAAAGCTTAATAACACACCTTCCCATTTGCTTCAGGATCTCAAGTGGTTCTCTTGCCGGCTTTGTACACATGTGTACATTTGTACATGTACATTCTACGCACAATGCCGCGCGTACGCGTATGTGCGTACTGGGTATACGCACGACCACGTGCGCTTGTATTGTTTACTGTGAATATTATTTTCTTTTCTGTATTTCAGGATTGGCCCTACTTCAGTTATCCATACTAATCGCGATTCAAATAAATTGTTTAATTCAAACTATTTGTTTCATAGAATATTTTACTTTTTATTTGTAAAATATCTATATTTTTTATTATTAGTTCACTTTAAATCGGAAAAATGTATATACTTTTCCAATCCATAAGTCATGTTTTACACGACCTTTCAATTAGTGTTCTATTTGGTCACATTTGGTCCAGTGTCAAGTGGAAGAAAGGCAGTTATAATTTGTGCATTTTGCGCATTTTACAGCGACGGCGTTTTTCAATCACTGATTAATATATATGTATATATATATATATATATATGTATATATATATATATATATATATATATATATATATATATATATATATAGTTTCAGTGTTTATCTTAAAAAATGTTGCATTCTCATATGTCAATTCAATTGACTTCAAACGTTTGCATATGTATGTGTATATATATATATATATATATATATATATATATATATATATATATATATATATATACATATATATATATATATATATATATATACTAGCTATATATATATATATATACTAGCTAAATTACCCGCGCGTTGCTGCGGGCAAATGATGATCATTTTAATTTTGATAGAATTTGTGGAGAAAAGTTACACGTATCAATATAATTCAATGGAAAATGTAACAAAAATGAAATGTAGTAAAAGAAAAAAAAAATTGAGGAGGGAGACGCCCTTTGGAAATAAGATATACTTATCCAAGTAGCCTGGGTTATGGTGAATATATATGGTGTGGGGGGGGGGAGTTCGTAAACAAACAGACCGACAGACAGAGGCTACTTCTTTATCATAGTAGATACAAATAAAAGATAATTATCCAAGTACTTTGGGTTATAAGGTTTCAGAATATATATGACTATAGGGGTCTATCTCCAAAAACCTAGGAGTTCGTAGATAATCCCTAATCTAACCATACCCCACCTAACTTTAACCTTAATATATATATTTTTTTTTTTTAGAAATTAAATATAGTTATAGGAGTAATAGGGTATCTGAATATACATGGTTATGGGGGTCTATTTCCAAAACCCCAGGAGGAGTTCGTGAACAAAAACAGACAAATGAAAGATAGCTATCTAAGTACGTTGGGTTATAAGGTTTCAGAATATATATGTTTATAGGGATCTATTTGCAAAACCCTAGGAGGAGTTCGTGAATGATCTTCAACCTAACCATTTTAGTGGATTGTTAGCACTACATGGTGAACGCTACTCGGCCGTAAGAGAACATTTGAAACAAACTTATAACATTTGTACCTGCCAGCCCGCGATATCAAATAAAAAAAATGAATATTTCAACATTTGATAAAATTACACAATCATTTTACATTTACATGCTTTCTCCTTAAAGGATATCATAGTTTGTGGCAACATTAATTTCACAAATATGAATAATATTTATGGACACATACAGTGGTTTGTTTAATCATAGTAATTTTTATGCCACAAAATTGCTGTGCACGTTTAGGGGATACTACAGTAGCGGCGTGTTACCACACCATAGCCACATCTAACTTTAACCCTTAACCCTAGCCATATTTTTTTAATGAAATATAGTTATCCAAGTACCTGGAGTGACGGCGTATCAGAATATATATGAATATGCGGTCTATCTCCAAAACCCTAGAAGTTCGTGAACAAACAGACAGACAGAGGCTACTACTTTATTATAGTAGATTATAAGGGTCTCTCTGCAAAAACCTAGGAGGAGTTCGTGAATAATATTTAACCTAACCATTGTAGTTTATTGTTAACACTACGTGGTGAACAGTACTCAGCCTAAGAGAAAAATTGAAACAAACTTTTAACATCTTTGTACCGGAACGCCTGAGATATCAAATAAAAATAGATATATCAACATTTGGTAGAATTATACAATCATTTTACATTTACGTACTTTCTCCTTACAAAACCTATCATAGTTTGTGGCAACATTAATTTCACAAATATAAATAATATTTATGGATACATAGGATGGTTTGTTTAATCATAGTAATTTTTATATCACAAAAAATGCTGTGTACGTTAAGGGGATGCTACAGTAGCTATCCAAGTACCTGGAGTGGCAGGGTATCAGAATATATATGAATATAGGGATCTATCTCCAAAACCCTAGGAGGAGTTCGTGAACAAACAAACATATAGACAGACAGAGGCTACTACTTTATTATAGTAGATATAGCTATAGGTATGTGTACTGTATACATATGAAGCAGTCGCGAAGGTTATTCCATGACCTTTTATTATCTTGAGTCCCATCTGCTACCATGTTTACACATGCAGTATTACGCTCCTCCCACTTGATTAGGATTCAATTTTGGCATAATCCGTGTACAGCAAGGTTGGCCACAACGTGTGTATATATATATATATATATATATATATATATATATATATATATATATATATATGTTTGTAAGAGTACACTACTTGATTAGGATTATATTGTGGTTTAGCTAATGCTAACAATAGTGTGCATTTTTCTTACATAATCCTTACATTGCGTTTGTGATTATATCGATCTGATTTTATGAAAATTCAAAGTAATGAAATGCCGCATATTATTAATATTATTTTATTTCACTTATCTTTTTATATGAATTAAGAAGGGAGTCATGTCAGAGAAGAAAATATTAAGATATATTTAATAGAAAAATATATTTTTGGTTAAAAGTTAACCATATGATTAATGATAGCATAGTTAAAGAATTTTATATTACATTCTTCTATAATTAGAAAAAAACAACTGATGTGGGTGTGGGTGTGTATCTTTGCCTAACTATATACGGAGTTCCAGCTGGTCTCATGGATTCCGTTCCATTTCAAAATTGGTGTTAGGGACCTTTCACACTAGTTGCCTACCATTATTTTAAATTGAGCCTTTCACACAACGTCACTGCGGTTGCCCGGTTGCGCAACAGGCTATGGCTGTTGCCCGCTCCGGTAACAAGTGACCGTCACTGGCAGTTGCCGTCACCGACCGTCTCTTTTTCTTGACCAGCAAAGCCAACAGAAGCACCTCCCCCATTGATGCCATTCTTTCGACTAATGAGATGATGAGAAAGGATTCCACAACTCGGTGATAGTCACTGGTTGCTTGCAGTTGCCCGAGACTTTCACACCTGGCAACTAGTGACCGCCACTAATGACGGTCACTAGTTGCCTAGTGTGAAAGGGGCCTTAGATGTTGTTTGCCTGGATTGTATTCTCATCCAACTTTTTCCACAAATCTGCACATCAGTATGGAATGCTGTGCACCCTAGCATCAATTAATCAGTCTTGCTTTTTATTTAATCATTATTTATTCGTTTATAAATTTTTATTTATTTGTCCATTTTACGATGATCTCTTGTTGATCTTTGATCTGATGACAGCTGATCCTCGCCGTCCAGTTTCCTTTACCTATTTCTGATCTAAATATCATGATTATATCACCTCTCTTCGTTCCCCCAATGTGAGAAATCCCTCTTTACAGCCACTCCTTATAGGTCTTATCACTCAAGCTTGGGGTCATCTTGGTTACCGCCCTTTGCATTCTCTGTTTATTTTTCTTTTATCCTTCTTTAAGTGTTGTGGCCACACCACTACACTTCATTCTGGGGCGTGGCAGAATTTCGATTAATTTTTTATCATCTCATCTAAAGGAACGCCACTGCTATATTCTTCAGCAATTTTCCATTTATTTTCTTTGTATGGCTTTCCCCCTATTCCTTCGTAATTAATTCATCTTCCATTTTATAATTACCCGTAGGTCCTTTTAGCTTTGACATACCTCCGTGGTTTTAATTTGTTTTATTTAATTCTATTGAAATTCATCTTCCATTTCTGACTCCATTCATAAACCTTATTCAGGTCATCCTTTAGCAGTTTCAATGCACTTCACATTTTGCTTTCTTTATGGACTTGGCATCTTCTGCAAATGAATTTGCTTAGCTGCTTATCCCATTGATCCTATCGTTTATACTCGTAAACGAAACACCTCAAGGTGAATTCCAAACTGAAACCTGTGAAAAGTCTAGGGTAAACTTACTCACTACGGTAAATATAACAACAGAAAAAATTAAAAGGTGTATAGACAAACTCAAAGTTAATAAAACACCAGGGCCTGACGGTTGGCATCCAAGAATCTTAAAGGAAATGAAAAATGAGATTGTTGTTCCATTAGAAATTATTTTCAAGAAATCCATCATATCCGGAGATGTCCCAAGAGAATGGAAGCTAGCTAACGTTACTCTCATATTCAAAAAAGGTGACAAAAAGAAACCAAATAACTATAGGCCTATAAGTTTGACTTCAATCGTAGGAAAAATAATGGAAACTATCATCAGAGATGCTATCGAACATCATTTAGAAAGTAACCGTTTGATAAATGATAGCCAGCATGGTTTCAGACGGAAACGTTCTTGCGTGACTAACTTACTCGAATTCTACAACACAGTTATCTCGAATTATGACAAAAGAAACAATATAGATTTAGTATATCTAGACTTTGCAAAAGCTTTTGATACCGTCCCACACGAAAGACTACTTACTAAATTAGCTTTGCATGGAATAAGTGGTAGCCTATGAGGTTGGACTAGTAATTAGTTGAATGGTCGAAAACAGAGAGTTGTTTTAAATGGAAAAACTTCTGGATGGAAAAGTGTTGCAAGTGGAGTTCCTCAGGGTTCCGTTCTTGGGCCACTTCTATTCATAGTATATATCAATGATATAGACCATGGACTAATCTACTGTTTCCAAATTTGCTGATGATACAAAACTGTGCGGAGTGGCATATGATCACTCAAACCTATTAGATATTCAAGAAGATTTAGATCAATTACAGCAATGGTCTGAAAAGTGGCTAATGAAATTTAACACAAGTAAATGCAAGGTAATGCACATAGGTAAAAATAACAGTAAGTACGATTACAAGTTATTTGGAAATTCGTTAACAAAAGTGGATAGTGAAAAAGATCTCGGCGTAATTATCAGTAACGATCTCAAATCATCCAATCAGTGTATTTCAGCCTCTGAGAAAGCAAATAAGATTCTAGGACTGATTGTGCGATCTTTTGATTTCAAAAGTCCATCACTCATTAACAAGCTATATAAATCGTTAGTTCGTCCACATTTGGAATATGCTGTTTCCGTATGGTCACCGAATCTCATTAAAGACATTGACAGACTGGAAAAAGTTCAACGGCGTAGACTCAGAGGTGACTTGATACAGGTCTTTAAAATTCTAAAGGGAATTGACAACATCAAAAGTGACCAAATTTTTACATTGAATGAGAATCAGACAAGAAACAATGGTCTCAAACTGTCCGGAAATAGATTCAATTTGGAAGTAGGTAGAAACAACTTTGCCAACCGTGTAGTTAATGAATGGAATAAACTTCCTGCACAGGTAGTGCAATGTAGTTCAGTTCGAAGCTTTAAGAATCATTTAGATAAATACCTAAGTAAGATGCTGTAATGATTATAATTTATCTTATATTATTTGTTTTTTGTTTTGTTATCATTTGTCTGTCTGATTTTCATTTATTATTAGTTATATGTCAATTTATTATTATTTACTATTTACCTGTTTGTTTATTGTTTAACTATACCTATGCATTTATTTATGTATTTTATTTGTTATTTACATTGTTATAGTTTTTATTTATTATTTTATTATCATAGTTTTTATTTATTATTTTATTATCAATATGATTTTTTTTTCCATCCGACCTAGATATGGATCAAAAGGTCTCCTGTCGGCATGCTCCGCCTTTGTAATCCTTTGTATACAATAAAAGCATTACATGAACCAGAACCGAGCCTTGCGGTACCCCACTAGTAATTCCTCTCCAGTTCGCAAACATCCATTGCTTAAATTATTTGACCCATTCCAATGTACACCCTTGAAGGCCTCCTCTGTTTTCTGACTTCCATGTTAATCTTTCGTACATTACCTTGTGGAGAGTCTTTTCCAAACCTAGGTGCGCACAACCCACTTTGGTATTATTATTTTTTTTTTCTCTGCGCTTCAGTTTATCATCAACCACTCTCGAATGAAAACGTGGCAGGTTGATTATACAAGAATTTCCTTTTTCTGAATCAAATTTTATTTTCCACCAAGATTCCCTTCTCCAGATGAAGGACACCGTTCCGTAGTTCAGCGGTTCCTCCTTGGATCCTCCTTTGAATATTGATAACACATTAGTAGATTCCTATTCCAGTAGCATCTTCCCTTCCAGAGACTGCGCATTCAGATGATGTATTTAATCCATTATTTGCTACACTCTTCCACAATCTAACGAGATTCCATCTGGCCTTGAGACCAGGTCTCATCTCTTATGCTCTTGAGTATAGTCACTCGATTACAAAGGATTACAAAGGCGGAGCATGCCGACAGGAGACCTTTTGGTCCATAACTAGGTCGGATGCGAAAAAGAAATAATAAAAATGATAAATGAATAGATAAAAATTATAATAATATAAATAGGAATAAATTAAATAAATTATAATAAATAAAATATACTCTTAGGTTGTTTATAGTGTTCATCATCTTCTCTCAAACACGCCTCCTCCTTGGCGAATGTTAGTTAAAGGGATTTATTCATTATTTCAGTCTGTTTTCTTGCTCCTTCATATACTGCTTCTTTAACTCTCAACTTGGACATTCCTTCTCTGTGCTTCGGCTTTAGAATTCACAAATTTGTTTAAAAGCTTTGTTTGAACCGTGTTCTTATCAACTACGTTATCAAAGTCCTTTTCCTCTTTCTGTTTTTTATATAATAGCTTATTTTTCCTTAGTTCTTCCTTTTTACCACATTTCCGTTTTTT
>NC_134801.1:10495066-10497566 GCF_046742065.1 Oratosquilla oratoria
TTAGCTCCGAATATATTGGTGAGGCTTGGATATCTGGATGATTCAAATCTGCAATGCAACTCCTGCAAATTTTTCTAGTGTGCCTGCGAATATGTAGAAAGGTGGTTCATCATCAGTCCCTGTGTCTGGCGTCCACACTCGTGAGATGTGCAAGTTCGACTGGTGTGCAAGTGTTGTGTTAAGCACTGAGTGGATGTGTTCACTTTTTTTTTTTTTTTTTCGTTGGTCGGGTCTACACGTCGCGTATGTTGTAGCCCTCTCTGTGTGATTGTCACCGTGTGACCATTTGTGTGTACGTCTGCGTGCGTATGTTGTCGTGTATTCGTTTTTGGGTAGATGGTCGAGTGACGTGTGCATGTGTGCGTAGTTACAGCAAGTGTTTGTACTTGATGTATTTATATATTACAGGGCTGTAGCATTACTTAAGGTGCTTTGTTTTCCTTTTATTTTTCTTAAGTGATGTCTTGCAATCCGTTAAAATATGTTAAAAGCCCCTACTACCTGTCACGGAAGTCGTAAATAAGTGGACAGCAGCTCTCAAGTGGTCTTCACTCCTAACCAGCCAGTGCAATGAACTGCACCGCTGGATTCCAAAGTTCGTCGACAGCCTTCCTTATTTCCTGGTGGATGGCAACACAAGAGACCCGTTTATTGTGTGCAATGCTCTGAAAGGATGGTAAATGTTAATTGAATCTACAACATGAGACTGAGAATGGACAGGTTCAAGAGCCCTCTGTCACCAAATAACGGTAACAACACAATGTCGTGGAACTGTGGCACTTGGGTTTAATTTCTCTCTCTCTCTCTCTCTCTCTCTCTCTCTCTCTCTCTCTCTCTCTCTCTCTCTCTCTCTCTCTCTCTCTCTCTCTCTCTCTCTCTCTCTCTCTCTCTCTCTCTCTCTCTCTCTCTCTCTCTCTCTCTCGTGTAGTGCCTGCTATAGGGTTGAGTGGATTTATGTGTTGACTAAATACTTGATATCAAACCAGAGACTGTACAGTGAGGCTCAGTCCCGGCCAGTTACCTTCAGCATATTTCTTGAACGTCAACAGCTACATGTTGATCCTGTTTAAAGTTGTTGTTTTTTCTCTCCACAAGAGACAACCCTTTAATGGAGATGAGGAAGGGGAGGCTCACAGAATTCATAATTGGTGCAAGTCGATCGAACCTGACGAGGGTTGTTTGGAGTGGGATGGAAGGGTGACTGCATGGAAGCTTGCTCGGAGAACCCACGTGGGGACTGGCGCCGGGGTAGGAGTGAAGCAACGGGACTCCTGGCGTATGCGCGCTGAATGGCCTACTGGATCCGGCGCTTGGCCTTCAAGCCAAAAATTTCATAAAGTAATCAACCTGGCGTATGTTCCCCATTGATGATGATGATGATGATGATGTATTATTTAGTTAATGTGAATAGTGGATGTGAAAAAATCCTAAGTGCAGTAAATCTGTCCAGATTTGGTGTACCTTACGAAGTAAAAGAGAGGGAATTATCTTTTCAACCTGAGTATGTGAACATAATTAAGCTTGTGTGTAGGTTTTATTACCATTATATTTATAATAAACTGGAAATATGCGTTAATTACGTGCATAATTCAAAGCAGAGCTCGGGTCATTTAGACCACAAAATTCAGTCGTGCGTCCGGGAAAAATGTTTGATATATTTATCAATTTAATTCATATGATTTATTTATTTACTTATTCTCTTACTCATTTTTGCATCAATTTATTAGAGTGGGGAATTGTCATGCAAAAGTATAATACACACTTAAGAACGTGCTACGTATACTGAATAATTCGTGTCCCCAATGGAATTCCAAATTGGAGTATAAAATTCACATTGCTCATGTATTAGACCGAGGCTAATTTTCAAACCGAAGTAAACTTTGGTTTCAACTTGGGACTGCGAGAGAAAAATTATCTTGACGCAGTGAGGTGATGCATATGGGTTAACAAGGTAAGTAGAAATGGGCATCCATTGAAATGACTTTGTTGATTAGGATTTAGGAATCTTTCGTTTTGGGTGCTCCTGACAAATGGTCGTGGGTATAGGAATGCTGCACTCTTTGTGAAAGTTTAGAAAGTTGTGTGTGTGTGTGTGTGTGTGTGAGTGTGTGTGTGTGTGTGTGTGTGTGTGTGTGTGCGGTAGCGTGCGTATGTAGTATGCAGTGTCTGTTACATATACAAATATTATAATTTCTGTGGTGGTGTAATATGTGTGAAATGTGTGTGTACTGTATATGTACATTTTGTGTGTGTGTGCACGCGTGCGCGTATGTGCGAGCACAGTTGCATGTTTGCAGAAGCAGCCATGCATATAATCGCGTTTTCGTGTGTTTATTTTTCTTCGTGCCTTTTTAATTTCTCGCTAATCCGTGAATGGTTTGTGTTGTAGCACGAGAAAATGTACATTTTACTTCTCTGTGTCCCCTCCCCCTCCCTCCCCTCCCCAGATATCCGCTCTTGTTTATGTTTTCGCTTTTCGTTCGTGGCCGGGAATCCCTTC
>NC_134801.1:10502566-10525066 GCF_046742065.1 Oratosquilla oratoria
CTCACTCTCATTCCCCCCCCTCTCTCTCTGTGTTTGTATGTGTGTGTGTGTCTGTGTGTGTGTTTGTGTTTCTATTAGCAGTAAATTATGCATCTGATAGTTCAGTAAAAGGTGCCTAACTTCTTCCTTTAGGGTGGATATGGCGCCTGATATCACGAGGGGTGGCAATACGAAAAGAGAAAATTATATTCAATTTACGTGAAAATTGGCCGCCTGCGAGGGAATTTTGTGTGTTTGGGCACAGGTGGACGTCCAGGGAGGAGCTAATGGAACCAGCTTGTTTTAGCTGTCGTATTAAAAAAAAAAAAAAAAAAAAAAAAGGCACACATTTGTCTCATATGTTTCAATGGCCGTCGTGAATAATGAAACACCCAAATTAATCTTTGTATTATTGTTATTTTGTGTTACTCTTGTTGTTTTTATTATATATATATATATATTTCTTTTTTCAGGTAAGCTAATGTTCGCCTGCCATTATGTTAAGGGAATACGTGTGTGGTGAGTATTGATTACTACGACTTTCAGTGTGTTGCCCATTCCCTTTTTTTTTTATCAGGATGTTTATGATGTTCACTCGTCGTAGTTCTTTATTTACACCGGGTTGAAATTGTTGCGATCTGTGAGGAAATACAAATAGTTCTCTGTTATTGGGAGTCTTCTAATATTAACCCAATAGTGGACAAATTAATGAAAAACGTCAGCTTCGTTATCCGTTATTCGTTTAGTAGCTACGTTAAGGTTAACCCGCTAAATCCTCCGTTAGGTTAAAGAAAGTCAATACTTAATCCGCCAAACTCCGTTAAGTTAACGGAGGGCAACCCTTGATCCGGCAGTATCGCCGCGCCGTTCGGTTAAAAGGAAATGAACAGTTGATCCGCTAATTCTTCTTGGGGAAATTGCTTTGCTGGAGTTCAGGGCCTTATGGGTAGGTCTTGGTCCAAGGGCGCCGGCGGCGGCTCCTGTCATCTTTGCCAAAGGCTCGGCGAGATGACTTGACGAGCTTCCCGGCAGTAAATGGCTCGGACCCATCGTTAGATAGTCATAGGCTGAAGTGCCTCTTCTCGTGGCCACGGTTCGATGCTCCCTTGCAAGCTTCCTCCACCTCTGTGTCGTTAACAGGATACCTCTTCTTGAAATGACTCTTAATGTGCTGTTACTGCTGTTCTTGGCCCTGACCACATCCTGCTTGGGTAGACAAACCTTTTGCCTTGATGAACACATTATTGTAGTCCTTTGTTTTGCTGTAGAACACAAACCAGACATGATGCGGCCAGGAGTGGGGGAGGGGGGGGAGGGGAACTCGTAATCGTCAGCCACCCGGGCCTCGCCGACATCACCCTCCCGAGACACAACACTTTTTCCCCGATTGCCCCATCTACCTCGTCCCACTTCAGTCTTGCTCACAAACAACTGAGAGACAACATGATAGACTCTAGCGATGTACTTTATGGAAACGCCATCACTGCGTGCGAAGGCCACTTCACGGTCCAAAGCTCTTTTGGCTTAGTCACTATGACACTGACGATTTGACGATTGAAAACACGTCAGATCGAAAATGACGTGTAACAGGAAGTAAATAATGATGATAACGCATTTCAAAAGATATTCTAACGGAGGTTAACAATAATCTGTTAATTTGCAAAATAACGGATTAACGTCAAATATTGACTCAGTTATTAACGATTAACGAGCTAATGTTTACCACTGCTAAAATTCAGAAATCTACGATATTCACAACGAAATTTTTCGAAATGAAATCCCGATTACCAGAAGACTTTTCTGACATTCTGGTATAATTTCAAAAGGAGTCTTCGTCCCAACACTGGAAATTTCAGAAATTTAGAGACACGCAGCAGAGTATACTATAGCTAATTAATATTGAAACTAGCAAAGAAAGCGTGACTTACTGGGTGGGGGGGTGTTATTTGTTTATTTATTTGTGTACTAGTTTACTTAGTCTTCGTGTCTCGACTATTTTGTTCTGAATCTTCTTATTTGCATTTTTCTAATTCACGACGCAAACATCTTTAACATATTTCTTTTAAGCTTAGGCTCAGTGCTGGGGGAGGGGAGGAGTAGCAGACTCCCAGAGAGAGAGAGAGAGAGAGAGAGTGGGAGTCGCTTCGATCGAGACCCACGAGTCGGTTATTTCAAAACTTAGTAGAATCGTCAAACGCCAGCCAGAATAAAGTTCGCAAAGAGCTTCACTTTATTCTTCGTCTCCCTCCCCCTCTCTCTCCCATTCTCTCTTCCCCGATGTCTACCGTCTCCCCCCCCTCTCTCTCTCTCTCTCTCTCTCTCTCTCTCTCTCTCTCTCTCTCTCTCTCTCTCTCTCTCTCCTTCACTCCCTGTCTGTCCCTCATCCCCTCCCTCACTCTCCCCTTCTTCCCTCTCTTCTCTATTATCTCGAAATAATTCTGAAGTTGATCACTGAATGACGGATATGAGCATTTTCCACTGTGGCCTCCATTTGACCGGCTGGCCTTGCCGACGGGTTTGCCGCGAGATGGTCGTATAAATGAATTTAGGAAATAGAAATAAGAATGATATGACGTCGTGATCTCCCTGAAATATAAGCCATGCAATCTGTTGTAAATTGTCTTGGTCCTCTTTCGAAAGCCTTTCGTACCTTGAGCACGATGACCCTGACCTTAAACCAAGATGAATATCGTCTACCAGCCAGGACGAAATCTGTAAAGTGCATCAGCTTAGCAGAAGGGGCTGAAGGAGTCACTCGAGACGGTTGCTTGCCCTTCGGTCCGAGGGCCGCTACTGAACCGAGGAGAACCGCCTGGAGGAGGGATCTTGATCGATGGCCACGACGACGCGACTTGCCCTCGTTGCGTCCAGCCTCCCATCAGTCTCCCACGTTTCGCCCGCCTTCCGTCCTCCCTCCCTCCCTCTGAGTCATTCCGAGGTACGGGAACGAGAACGACCTTCGACTGTGTCAGGTTTCTCTCTCAGCTGCTGGAATTCGTCAGACTCAGTCAGTTAGCTACTTTGCTGGCTGGCTGGCTGGCTCCAGCCTGTTGCTCTAGAATATGGAGATAGATAGACAGAGAGAGAGAGAGAGAGAGATCCCGTGGGGAACTTCAGGAGGAGACTTTGCAAGGGTACAGGTGTGATACTCTACGGTCTTGGATCACGTGCTGGACAGCTATTATCATCTCGGATGAGAGCTCAGAGTTCATATATGACCCGATCTATGGGTAATGATGTGAACTTACACACATACACACACAACCAAGTCCTTGCTCACCAGTGTTGGAGTGCCGGCTCGCAGTGCAGCGTTGCTGATTTTTTCTAGCCCTGGGCGGGACTCGAACTCGGATCGTTGTATTAGTGGTATGTGTGCACGCGCGCGCGCCATCTTCATCTCCCTCTGTTTTTCCTTATCCCTTTGTCCCTCGTATTTCTTCGCCCTCAGACTCCTATTATCCCTATTTCTCCTCTTCCTTCTCTCCTTCCTCTTCCTCCTTATCCATCTCTGTCTCCCGTTTCCAAATTCCTTTCTCCTTCCTCTTATTTTTCTTGTATTTCTCTCCCTCTTCCCCTTCTCCTCTTCTTCCTCTTTCCCTTTCTCTTTATCATCTCCACCTCTCTCTTCCTTTCCATCTCCCTTTCTCCCTCCTTTTTACTTGTTCTCCTTCTCCTCCTCCTCCCTCTGCTACAAATCCTTATTTTACTTCTCTTCTTCCTAATGCTTCTTCTTAGCCACTTTCCCCTCTACCCTTTATTCCTCCCCCCTCCTCCTCCTCGTCCTCCTCCTCGTCCTCCTCCTCCTCCTCCTCCTCCTCCTCGTCCTCCTCTGCCCCTTCCTCCCCTTCCTCCTCTTCCAGTCCTTCTGCTTCTCGTTGGTTCAACAAGAATCCCTTTCTTCCCTCTCGGGAAGCTTCCTGTCCTCCTCTTGCCCTTCCCTTGCAGTCCTCTTGACGTAGAAGTTTCTTCGGGACGCGTGCTGCTGCTGTTGCTGCTGCTGGAGCCTCCTCCTGATTCTTTCCATTGGCCGCAACGTTTATTTCATCAGACGGGAGAGTATTGCCTGGTCCTTTTTTTTTTTTTTTTTTTTTTTTTAAGAGATGAAGATTTCTCTCTCACTCTCTTTCTCTCTCGCTCTCTCACTCTCCTTTGTGTGCAATATAATACACACACACACACACACACACACACACACACACACACACACACACACACACACACACACACATATATATATATATATATATATACATATATATATATATATATACATACATATATATATTTATATATATATAATGGACACGCGCGTGAACACAGACACACACACACACGCGCGCGCGCGCGCGCGAAACTATAAGTAACACACATTGTATCTTGACACCTTCCGTTGATTTGACGCAGGTCGGCTTATTGCGGCTGCCGAGGAGATGAACGGGGGGGGGGGGGGAGGAACCCTTCCAGCCGCGACCCTCGTCATCCACAACATCGATGCACCCGATGTTTGCCTTTTAGCCTTTCCATGATTGTTTCTAGGGTGTCATATTAACAATAGATAAAGGTAATAGTACATACATACATATACCAAAGGCTTTTCCCCTTTACGAGGGAGGTAGCCAAAGTCAAAAATCATAAATCCCCTCCCACCCATTTCGCCCCCACATGCACCTCTCCCTCACTCTTTTCTTGGCTCCTCCTGGGGTTATCCCTGCATCTCGCCCACTGCCCAGGGTCAGAAGCAATGTAGCAAGGCACATCACATCCACAGCAAGGCAGCTTCATTTAATCGACGATTCACACCTCTCCGTCCGCTCATGCTAAAAAGGAGAAGACAGGGAGAAATCCTTTCGGGTTGCGTCAAAATACCATTCACACTTACTCCCTCACCCCCCACCCGCACCCTTCCATGCATCTAGGATCTTCCATACACAACCATTCTTCACTCACCCCTATCTTCTGTCTTCTCCCTTCCTTCCTCAACAGATATTCCCCTGTTTCGCAATGCCCCTTTTACCCCATCCATCCATCTCCACCACTGCCATCCACACCTCGTTTACTAATCTTTCTTCACTCATTCTTTCCATGTGTCCAAACCATCCCAATACTCTTTCATTAACCCCATCTCCCAACTCCCATTTCACCCCCGCTCTCCTCCTCACCTCCTCATTTCTCACTCTGTCCAGCCTAGTAACCTCTACCATACTTCTCAGGCATTTCATCTCAAACACATTTAAACTCTTCCTCTCTTATGTTCCATAAGTAATAATGATAATGTAATATGATTATGTGATGATAATGAAGACAATAATAATAATAGTTTTTTCCTTAAGTTTCACTCAGTGACCTCCTGCAACAGCCTTCGGGAACTCCCATTGAAAAGAACATTTGGTCTGATGTCTCTATTGTGATAGTTTGAAACAGTTCCTATATAACTGGTTGGAAATAGTAGAGAGATCAGTCGCCGGTTGTCATCTTCCGAGTGAAAATGTGGAGGAAATATAAATGAAGTGGCAGACCCTCGGGGCTCCACCTCCAGAAGTTGAGGTTGATGGCAGGGCTTGAAAAGGGACACCAGAGAAATAATATTTCTCTTTTGGTATCCATCTTGCAGAGTTACCGCTAGCAGGTACCCGTCAGTGGTCTATCCTCCTACCAGTGTTGTAAGCATGGATATGTGTATGTCTTTACTCTAACTTAAATAGATAATCTTCGGGTGGGTCATCTTCACGTTATCCAAAAGGATATGGCATCGTCTCAGATTTTTTTTTTTTTTCTTTTAAAGAAACGATTAGACAACTCTTATGTAGTAATCGAAGTAATTGTAATCGTTTGGTTACGAAGTCCCCTCCCCCTAAACACACAACACACACACACACACACACACACACACACACACACACACACACACACACACACACACACACACACACACACACACACACACACAAACGTAGGCACTCAGTTAGATAATGATGTGGAGTCACTCAGACTTTTGGTAATGCCCAAGTGCCTGCACGGCCGGAGACGCCTTTTGTTTCCTCTCCGATACAGAGGCGAACTTTCTCCCTTCCTCACACTATGTATCTCTCTCTCTCGCACACACACACACAATACCGTGAAGAACATTTTATTTTATGTACAAGAGAGCTGGACTTCATGCTCAACGGGTGGATGGATTGGGGGTGAAGGGAGGTACAGTTAGCGCGGTTCGAAACGAGAATTAATCAATTATACTGAAACAATTATACATAATCATTCCCCATGGACATCAATGTCGCACTAACCGCCTTTCTTCCGGCAAGAGCGGAGGTGACTGAATGAAAGTTGCCAGTTAGTCAGTTTATCCCACGTGGTTATTTTGATATGGGTCCTTTGAAACGCGATATAACTGAGAAACTCTCATTTCGAACCGCGCTGACCGTAGGTCTGACCTGAGCTGCTTTAGGCCTTTGGCAGTGCGTTTCGCCCGCCTGACTGAAATTGCCTGGATGCGGCTAATATCGATATTTAAAGTCTTTTTCGGCCATGAAGTGGTTAGTGGTTCCATCCGTAGACGAAACGGAATGAGGAAATTGTAGCGGCGGACGTCGTTGTACATTTCATGCCTGTTGCCAGACTATAACTTTCATCTAAGAAAGACTCTTGTCGGTTGAAAGGTATTGAGGTTAATTCTGTATTCCTTTTGCTGAGATCGTCCCCCTACGACTCCTTTTGCCACGAATGCCTGGCCACGATCATCCTCTCCGTGTTCTTCCCCTTCCTCTCCAGGCTAAGCACTTTACTTTTTTATTTTTTCCCTCACTTGTCTGTTTCTCTCATCATTAACAGTTCCCCAAAATATTTTCCAGGCACTTTTTTTCTGTTGTCTCTGTTTCACGATTTCTCTTCTTTTACATTATATACAATTTTTTTTTTTCGAATGTCGGTCTTTGCCGTCCAGGCGTGGCTCCTGCTTCCTTTGTCCTCCAACGCCGGCGGCTGAGCTGGCCTGGTATACCTGTATTGATTGGCTCACGACAGCTTATGTGCCAGGTGGGTGTATATAGTAGAATCTCGGGCCACTCCGCCCACGGTGAAGGTGGTGAAGGAGCACGTGCAAGTGCGCTCTCTCTCTCTCTCTCTCTCTCTCTCTCTCTCTCTCTCTCTCTCTCTCTCTCTCTCTCTCTCTCTCTCTCTCTCTCTCTCGCTCTCGCTCTCGCTCTCTCTCTCTCGCTCTCTCTCTCTCTCTCTCTCTCTCTCTCTCTCTCTCTCTCTCTCTCTCTCTACTTGTATACTGCTGTATACGTGTGTGTGTGTGTGCATGCGCGTGCGTGAATGTTTATGCATGTTTTTAGCACTCGAGGGAAGGAAGGTAGAAAGAGATAGAGAAGGAGAGGGTTGAGGAGGTGAGTGAACAATAGTGGGGCTGAAGAACGTAGGATATATATTTCTTTTTTCCCTCTCTCACACTCTCACTTGGTCCACGCCTCCTGGGTCCCCGGCAGGCATCCCTCCTGGTGGGGGCGGGATCGCCTTTTGCTGCCCAAAGGTTATGGCCGCCACAATGGACTGATTTAAAAGGTTATAGGCGGCAGTACGCTGAGGTTATTGTCAGCTCGAAGGTTGAAAGACAGGCGGCACTGGTGCCGAGCTTGAGGGTCAGAATGGACGGGGCACGGCGGGGACTGTCTTGAGAGAGAGAGAGAGGTTGGGACTTTCTATTTCGTTTATTTATTTATTTATTTATCTATTTGAGGTATTTTTGGGGTTCATGGTTAAGATGGATGGATGGATGGATGGATGTTCACCAGATTTATTCAAATGGGATGCTTTATGCAGGAGCAGTGTGGGAGTTGACTGCGGTTCTGTTTGCTCAGAAAACAAGAGACGAAGGCGTGAGTCAAACGCTAAGCTTCTGAAGGGTCTGACTGTTTGACCAGCGCTTCAGGCTATGACGCCGCAGATTCGGAAGCATATTGACTTCTTTTTTCTATTTACTTTCGATATAAAGAAAATTTTGGGTTCCTCTGAACCAAAAGAAGGAGTAACGTAACTAAAGAATTTAATACCAGTATCGCGGTTTAAAAAATATATATATTGATGAAATATATATCGCTTTGTAAACAATATATGTTATGTTGTTAAGGGGAGAACGCCATTTTAGTTATTTCTTTTTTCTTTTTCGTGTTCCAGATTGATTTTTCTAAAGAAGTTGGAAAATTACGTTCTCAGAATCGTCCGTTTATCATATATACCTGTTTTAATTTTGTAGATGTTGCTGGTGCCACAGAGAGAGAGAGAGAGAGAGAGAGAGAGAGAAGGGAGAGAGAGATAGAGAGAGAGAGAGAAGGGAGAGAGAGAGAGAGAGAGAGAGAGAGAGAGAGAGAGAGAGAAGGGAGAGAGAGAGAGAGAGAGAGAGAGAGAGAGAGAGAGAGAGAGAGAGAGAGAGAGAGAGAGAGAGAAGGGGGAGAGAGAGAGAGGGAGAGAGAGAAAGAGAGAGAGAGAGAGAAGGGGGAAAGAGAGAGAGGGGGGAGAGGAAGAGAAAGAGAGAGAGAGAGAGAGAGATGAGGTCGTCCACCAAAGGGTTGTTACTCGAAAGCAGTCCTGAGGTAATTAATCAACTCATAGGACCCTGGAGATAGTTTCCACTCTGTCCTCGATTTGGGAAGACTGCCCTTTGCCGTGGATCGCGCCGTAAAAGTGTTCCTCTTATGGACGTATAAAATGGGCATGAAGGCTATAGCTATCATGCGAAGACGGAGCTCGTAACACGGGATGGTAATGTGATAGGTCTTACTACTCAAGTTTGCCCTAAAGTTAGTGCTGAAGTTAATGTGATCGTGTTGATATTGGTATGTTGATGGGGGAGGTCATTATGATGCTATCAGGTATCGTGACACTTCGGGACACACACACACACACACACACACTCTCTCTCTCTCTCTCTCTCTCTCTCTCTCTCTCTCTCTCTCTCTCTCTCTCTCTCTCTCTCTCTCTCTCTCTCTCTCTCTCTCGACTGAAAGAACATGTGTTCAGCCTTTAAAGATAAGTAAGAATAGATTAATGAGTTAATAGGAGGTTATAAGGTGAAGAGGCGGGGCTTTCGGCCTATTCAAGGTGAGGGCGTGTGGGGGTGGGGGGTGGGTTCCCCCCCTCTTGAAGAGAATCGCATGGCAGCAGCCAGAAAAGCACGCAGAGAAGGCAGCTTTCTTGAATCGTCTTCATCCCAGTTTTATAGTTTTTGTTGAATGTCGACAGGCGATTTTAATCATTTGAGGGTTTTATCATGGGACTGAAGTGATACTTGAATCAAAAGTCGTTGATGGGTTTTCCGCCAGCTGCATAAAATGGCCAAGCGGCAGATAGGGTAAACATATGATTTACATGAGGTACTCAATGTGGTAATCAGAATTACTTTTAGCGCCTCTGAGTCCATAGGGAATTTTCATCAACTGAATAAAATCAACTGGCATATACTTACCGACTTTTGATACATTCAGTGGTCATTGGATTGGTGAGGTCAAATAGTGGTTCTTGTGTGCAACCGAATTCTGGTCCCTTGTACATCGCTTTCGAGCTCGGGTAGGGTTCTCACGTCGTTCCTCTTTTGATCACGTGTGCCGTCTTTTCTCTTCTTGATGACGTAATCATACCTAACCTGATCAAATCTAACCTCACCTAGACAAGAAGATATCGGCCTGGCTGATTTCTGTCTCCAGCATATAAGATATGCCAAAATATTAATAAGAAAAAATCGACTCGACGGATCAAATGAATAAATAATTAATAGCACGTATTGGTAAATCTTCCCCTTGGGCTGTCGTCAATGGGAATAAGGTCGTGCTGTGGCGAGCTGCATCTCTCTCTCTCTCTCGACAAAGCTTAATGTGTGTTTAGTCAGCTGGAGAACTGGAGAGGAGCAGTTACTACGTAATCGGGGTCAGACGCGCTCAAAGTGTTGCAGTGATTGCCAGTGACCCCGCCCCCGCATGCGGCGGGGTCCGCCTCACTGAGCGGGTGAGGCACAGGGAATGAGGGGTGAGGCGCAGGGAATTGGGGGTTGAGGCACATTGAATGAATGGTGAGACACGTGGAACAAATGGCGGAACACTTCGGAGAGAGGGATTAGAGACGGGGACATGAGACGTTAAAAGTGACTAGAGTGGGGATGAATCTCCGATGACAAGAGCATTCTGCATGACTGGCCTGTATGGAGGGGTGGAGTTGGAGTGTCGCCAAAATTCTTGAAGTATTGACTCCATAAAAGTTATGCAGTCCGTATCCCGTGCGGGCAATGGGTTAGTGGTGAGACACATTGGATAAGTGATGGGGCACATTGAATAAGTGGCGAGGCACTTTGAGCTAGTCGCTGATGCACAGAAGGTTCTTTGCCGTCGAACACTCTCGTGCTGATGTGGCGATAAAGGATAGATTTTTTGGCATAATCTTGCACGACATTGTTACCCCTCCACCTACAGTACTTCTCCGCTTCTTCCTCACCTTCTTCTTCTTCTTCTTCTCCTTCTTCTTCTTCTTCTTCTTCTTCTTCTTCTTTCTTCTTCTTCTCCTTCTTCTTCTTCACCTTCTACTTCTTCTTCTTCTTCTTCTTCACCTTCTACTTCTTCTACTTCTTCTTCTTCTTTCTTCTTCTTATTATTATTATTGTTCTTCTTCTTTTTCTTCTTTTCTATGTCTGTCAGAGATCGCGCTCGGTAACCTTGTTGAGGTGGCAGCGGAGTGTTGTGTCCGGAGGGTCATCCAGAATGAAACGATTCGAAGGAAATAGAAGAGGACGGGGTAGAGGCCTCCAGCTCGAATCCTTCCTTTTCAGTGTGGCGCCACCTTCCAGGGGCACTGTTGCGGTCTTCACCGGACAGAGGTTCCTCTGAGCTTTAGATCGTCTGGAGATAGAAAGAACAAAGACATTCAAGCAATCACTGAGCGTTAAAAGGTTCATTATCACATGTAACCGTGTAAAAAACAGTGGTCTAGGTAGCGTTGAACGTGATACGGTCACCTGGCGTTATCTAGAATAGGAAAGAATAACTAGTGACATTCGACGGGGTTAGATACTTGGGTAGATGATCATTTCAAAGAAAGACTAGAAAACTCACCGAAGACTTGTTGATCTTGCTGTTGGTTCGCCTCTCGGTGTCGCTTAGTTATAACACCGAAATTATAGAGGGAACCGGTCGCCCTCCACCCCAAATACGTTGACTTCATGTCTGCAGAAACTTGTGATTATGACAAAGGGCATAATTCCTCTACAGCAGTGATTATTAACCTTTTTCAGTGCCCGTGCCCTCTGACATCTAAAAACAAAACAAAAAGAATCTCGCACCTCCATCCAATACAAATACAGTGCAAACATATGAAAAGGATTAGTGATACAAACCTTGCTTTGCTTTCTCATGGTAAATATACAGTACCATAGCACTGGCTATCATATCTCGTACCCCTTGTGGGTACAGGTACACCAGGTTAAGAACCACCGGTATACAGGCTCATTGCTCAGGGGAATGACTGCAGAGCTGATGTCCCGCTGGAATCAACGGGGCAAAGCAACATTCCGAAAACTTTAACTTAGGTCTTGTGTATCTTCAACATTGATTCGCCGAGACTCGCGAACTGCTTAATTAGACTACGTCTCACCCTCCCTGAGCTGAAGAAAATTGCGTGACGACAGCCATAATAAAGCTTACAGGTCGACCGTGGCAGCCAAAGGGTTGAGTTATTGAGCAAAAGATGCCCTTTCGGATTCTTGTTAGCACCAGATGGTTGGTTGTGTTCCGTTGAGTGGCGGGGGCGGGGACGTTGCCTTATTAAAGTGGTTGATTATAAAAATATTTGCCCCCTCAACCTTTCACGATAACCTTCAATTGTGGTCTACAGTAGTTTGGCAATAACTCGCCTTGACAGAGTTCAGCGTCAAGGCAGATCTTGCGACACTAGTTTGCCGCCCAAAAAAAAGACAGTTTGCCGCTTTCGAACTCCCGGTAAAGGGAAGAGTAGCGAGTGACTGAGCGCCCTTTCCAGTCCCTCAAAGGCAACTCTGTGAATCATCGACGACGACGACCTGTGCACCAGTGCACTGGAAGCTCTCCTTGACTCACGTTGGCGGCCTGAGTCGAGTCTTTGTCTCTGCAGGGAGCCAGGAGGTCGTTAGCTTTGTGATCTCGTGATGCATTGCAGCTGTACTTACTCCAAGGTCTGTGAAAGCTGCGCTTTCCTCTATCATTCAGTCATGCTAATTCAGAGGTGACTTTTCGCCGCGTCGTCTGACTGCCCCTCCCCCCCTCTCTCTCTCTCTCTCTCTCTCTCTCTCTCTCTCTCTCTCTCTCTCTCTCTCTCTCTCTCTCTCTCTCTCTCTCTCTCTCTCTCTCTCTCTCTCTCTCTCTCTCTCTCCTTCCTCCCCTTTCTCCCACTCCTCACCCCCCCACTATCTTTCTCCGCTGTCTCCCTTGCTGTCACCACTGTTACACGAATGATCAGGATGTCATTGTAGCCCTTCGATTCTGATGAGTAGGGAAAATTAAATCCGACGGCGTCATTTCCCCGCACAAGGAAAATATATAATTGGTAGAAAGAAACGCTGCAGCGGTGGAGTTCTGCCCTCTCCCGCCTTCCCCCTCAAGAAAAAGAAAATCTAAAAGCTGTCGTAGAGCACTGGAGAAACGATCTTTCATACGGCCAATAACTTTGCAATAGCTTTGAGAGGAAGTTCGTAACTGTAGCTTATATGAGTTTCAAAAGGCCCATGGGAGTTGAAACGAGGCTCATAATATCGCAGCGACGACAAAGGCAGCGCTGTTACAAGGTCTAAAGATTGCAGGTTTGCGCACCGAGGACCAAAGATTTACCCCCCTCCCCCCCTCCCCCAGTCGGCGCATCGCATCACATAGGAGCGTTTGTGTCAGGCAACAGCCAATCGACGGGCTTCAGGCTGGCGGCCGATCTCATGAAGGGCTTCAACTTGATGGTGACGTCAGCAAGGTGCTCTAAAATACATTCCCCCCTCTCTCTCTGTCTGTCTGTCTCTCTCTCTCTCTTTCTCTCTCTCTCTGTCTCACTCTCTCTCTTTCTCTCTCTCTCTCTCTCTCTCTCTCTCTCTCTCTCTCTCTCTCTCTCTTCTTTCTCTCTCTCTCGTTCACGTTCTCCTCTTTCTCTCTCTCTCTTCTCTTTCTCTGTCTGTCTGTCTCTCTCTCTCTTCTCTTTCTCTCTCTTCTCTTTCTTTCTCTGTCTGTCTGTCTCTCTCTCTCTCTCTCTCTCTCTCTCTCTCTCTCTCTCTCTCTCTCTCTCTCTCTCTCTCTCTCTCTGTTGCTATAGTAACGTCGTTACGTCCGCCGGTTTGCTGTCATGTCCCGCTTTCTTAAGTTCCATTTGATGTTGACATTGCAATGAAATGGTTGGGGGTGTACAAAATCCCAAAGAATTGTTTCAAAAGCTATTACGCTGGATGAAAACACTATTACAAGGAATGAGCAGGAAGTCATTCGAGGAGGATATATAACTAGAATCTGCATAAGAATAGCATAGACGCGGATCACAAGAACAGTGTCTTTGCCGTCGCCATAGTGAGAGGACACAATGCAATTCCAGCGATACATAACGGTTTGTTTAAGAAAATGTTCATAATTCCAGGGATTACATACGAAATGTATAATGTTTGTAATGTCGCACCACAATCCACAAAGGCTATGTCGTCACCCCAAGTAGACAGCACGATCGTGCAGTAGATCTTGAAACCTGTCCCGTCTTTCTCATGAAAAGCAATCGCTTATGGGATGCAATCCAGGAGTCGTTTGACTGAAACGATGGAGATTGTCCACAAACCAAAAGGAGTTTGATGTTTTGTATTTTCGGTTTATCAAATGTAGGATCCTTTTATACAGCTTATAGAAGGCTTCCACTATTTCTGTGGTTCAAGGTGGGATGTATTGCATTTACGTCTGTGCTGACATCGTAAGGTTTGTCTTAGACCTTGTCAAATATTAAAGGATTGATCGAGACGGACGTTAACTGTGTGGAAAGGTCGTGAAAAAGTTTTTTTTCAAATCCGTTTAAGACCCAACGTTGTTATTCAGGAGGACATGGGCCTTTGATCAATTGACTTCTTTGTTACTGTGCCTCACAGTACAGATTATTCAGCAATAAGGGTTAGACTGCTTCAAACGGCAGCTGAAAGGTCTCGATCAATAACGATCCTGTTCACGATGGGGGTCCTTCAACTGCAGACGTGACTAAAATCGTCTAGGTTTAGCTGGAAGATGGCAGATAGAGGAATTTTGTCACTGACTGGACGCCGTTAGATGGCAAGCATGGAAGAGGGAGAACAGAGAGGTGTAGAAACGATATAGAGAAGTTTGCAGGAGTGACGCGGCAGGCTGTTTTATTGATGCGACTCAAGGAAGCGGTTGGGAGAGGCCTCTGTCCACTGGTGGACTTGGGATGACAGGGTTAGCTCCGGTATTGAAGGAGTCTGTGTGCAGCAGGGCCTCCTCTATGCGGATCCTGCAGCTGAGACAGCATTGAGAGGTGCCGGATATTGTGTGGCGGAGGCAGCAGCAGCAGCAGCCTTGATTTTTGTCTGGGACGCGATGGCACCGGTGAAAGTGGGCACTCGGTGCCTGAGCGTGTGCATTCATGTGTATTAAACTATGTGCGTGCCCGTTTACGTAGGCGTGTGTGTATTTGTGTGTGTGTGTGTGTGTGTGTGTGTGTGTGTGCATTTTCCAATAATAGTTGATTGTTTACGTATATGTGTAGTTTTGTGCGCATAACTATGTATGTGTGAGGGTGTATGTGTGGATGTGTGAGTGCGTGATTCACCATGGCCTTGAATCACGTGCCGGACTCGTGAGCAACTACTGTTAGCATTCGGATGAGAAATCAGAGTTTATGCAGTGAGTGCGTGCGTGCATACGCGCGTGTCATACGCGCGTGTATATACGTTGATGCGCATACATATAATTTCATTTGATTTACGTATGGATATATATATTGTATATATATATGTATATATATATATATGTATGTATATATATTTATATACATGTATATATATATATGTATATATATATATATATTTATATATATATATATATATATATATATATATATATATATATATATGTATATATATATATATATATATATATTTATGGCTGTATTTGTTAACAGTTCCGTAATGGAAGTATGTGTGCGCTTAGACCAAGCACAGCGTGAGCTTGAACGCGAGGGTCGTGACGCTGTGAACAAAGGAGGAGCACAGCGTAGAAGGACAGAGGCAGCGGGCAAACCGCTTCGCCAAGGAAACGCCATTCTTCACAGTTGTCCTCCCGGCCACCAGACAATGGTGGGGAGAGTCTGGGAGAAAACCCTGGTCTCAGTCCCATTTGGTCCGGAGTCTACCCTCCTACCTCCTCTCTCTCTCTCTCTCTCTCTCTCTCTCTCTCTCTCTCTCTCTCTCTCTCTCTCTCTCTCTCTCTCTCTCTCTCTCTCTCTCTCTCTCTCTCTCTCTCTTACACACACACACACACACACTCGACTCGGTGGCGCAGTTGGTAGAGCACTGAACTGCCACGATAGTGGCCTGGAGTTCCTGGTTCTAATCCTGCCCAGGGCCGAAATTATTTCGGTACCGCTGCGCTTCGGGTCGTTACTCTGACTCTCGTGGGCGGGGAGTTGGTGTGTGTGTGTGTGTGCAAGGTCATAACATTACCCATAGATCGGACATACGAGCTCTTAGCTCTCTTCCAGGAGGGAAATAGCTGTTGATCACGAGTCCAACACGTGATCCAAAGACCAAGTGAATACACTACACACACACACACACACACACACACACACACACACACACACACACACACACACACACACACACACACACACACACACACACACACACACACACACACACACACACACACACTGAAACATTTGGTCTGGAGTCTACCCTCCCCCCCTTCTCTCTCTCTCTCTCTCTCTCTCTCTCTCTCTCTCTCTCTCTCTCTCTCTCTCTCTCTCTCTCTCTCTCACACACACACACACACACACACACACACACACATACGCACACACACTCACACTGAACAAAATGCAAAGTCGACTAGAAGCGTCGCCGTACCGTCAAGGTAGGTTGCCTACTTACTCACGGCCCCATAGCTCAACCCCCCCCCCCCGAACAGTATCCCTGGCCTCAATACTCCCAATACCCTCACCCCAGTATCCACCACCATCCCAATACCCCACCCTAATATCCACCCCAGCATCCCATGCCAATACCCCCGGCCTTAATACTCCCAGTACCCTCACCCCAGTATCCACCACCATCCCAATACCCCACCCTAATATCCACCCCAGCACCCCACGCCAATACCCCCCATTCTAATACTCCCAATCGTAATATTCCCAGCCTTGATAATCACAGGCCTAGTCCTCCCCACTCCAATACCCGCTATATCAATACCCCAGTACCCCTGTTGTGGAACCATCCCCCAGTATACCCCACTCTAATGCCCACCCCCCCTATCCTAGTACCCTTAAGCCAGTGCCTTCAACCAAATGTTTTTCTTTTGATCTCCTTCCCTTCTGTTTCTCGCTTTCGCCATCTCTCGCTCTGTAGTCTCCTTTCCTTCCCACCCTCTCCCCGTTTCTCTTTTGCTCTCTCCCTATCCTCCTCGCTGCCCTCTCTTGAATCCGCAAACGCTCAAAAGCTGAAGAGTTTAGTTCGGTGTCAGCCGCACAAGCTGAAGGCTTCTTTCGAAGCCATATCCTCCTATACATCCCTTTCTTTCACTTCTATCCTCCTCCTCCTCCTCTTCCTCCTCCTTCCATTGTTCCTCCTCTTCTACCACCTCTCTTCTTCCCTTGCTCACCCTCCTACTCCTCCTCCTCCTCCGCCTCCTACTCTTTACATAGTTCCTCGTACTTCCTTTTTCATCTCTTCTTCATCTTCCTCCTCCTCTCCCTCCTCGTCCTCTTCCTCCTCCTTTTGCTTCTGCCCTCCTCTGTGCAGGTGAGCCGCGTGATCACTCCTTATGGTCTGGTGTCCTTGAAGTCAAAAAAAGAAGAAAAAAAACAAAAAACTGTCGTACCCTAAAACTCTGCTGCGTAACGCCTCGGAGTGGACCAGAGGGGCGCGTTGTCGTCCTGTCTGTTGAAGACAGGGAGGGAAGAGGAGGAGGAGGAGGAGGAGGAGGGGGGTGTTTGTGGTGGTAGGGGGTGGTGGTGGACCTTGAGGTTGCAGGAATTTGATGAAAAAAAAGTCAACCTCTTGCTCGTGTCCCCTTCTCGTCCTCCCCCTCCACCCCACATCCCCGCTCTTCCTTTTACCCTCCTCCCTTCTTTCTTCCCTACTTCCATCCTCATCCCCACCGCCTGCTGCTGCTGCTTCTCCTCCTCCTTCTCCCCCTTCCTTCCTCCTCCTCCCCTCCAACTCTTCCTTCCCCTCCTCCTCTTCTTTCCCCCTCCTCCTCCTCCCCTCCCCTCCTCTTCCTTCCTTCCTTTCCTCTTCCTCCTCCTTTCCCTCTTCTCCTCCCCTCCTCCTCTTCCTTCCCATCCTCCTCTTCCTTCCACTCCTCCTCTTCCCTTGCTCCTCCTCCTCCGCCTCCTGCTCCTCATTTTCCCCCCTCCTCCACCTCTCCCTCCTACTCCTACTTCTCCTCTTCCTTCTTTTCATCCTCCTTCTCTTCCTTTTCCTTCTCCTTTTCCTCTTCCTCCTCATTTCCCTCCGCCTCCTCCTCCTCCTCCTTCCACACTCCCCCCTCCCCTGCCCCTCCCCCGCCCCCGCCCCTCCTGATCCTTGCCAACCCCCCTCCCCCTCCTGTTCCTTGCCAACCCCCTCCCCCCTCCCCGTTATCCCCCCTGAAGCTTCATTCACCTTAGCACTGCCTTCTCTCCCCTCATTTTCATTTCCTCCCCTACACACACACACACACACACACACACACACACACACACACACACACACACACACACACACACACACACACACACACACACACACACACACACACACACACACCTAACCCATTTGCTCTCTTTTTCTCTCCCTCCACACTCTCTTCTCATTGACAGGTTCTTCTCTTTTCTACGCTCTCATCACTTTCCCCTTTATTTTTTCATTTCTCTTCTCTGTTGTGCCCTTCTCCTCTCTCCTCATCAAGCCCCTCTCTTCCATTTCTCTTCATCTTCGCTTCTCTCTTGTCTCCTTACTCTCTCTCTCGTTCCCCTGTCATTCTCCTTCAGACCCCTCACGTCTCTTCTTATTTCACCTCCTCCTCCTCCTCCTCCTCCTCCTCCTCCTCATCCCATTCTCACACCTCCCTTCCCTTCCCTTTTCTTCTCCTCCCTTCTTCGTCTTCTTCTTCTTCTTCTTCTTCTTCTTCTTCTTCTTCTCCTCCTCCTCTTTTCCCTCCCCACGCAACGCACCTTCCCCCACTCCCCCCCCGCACCCGTTCTGATTTCCCCCTCATATCTCCTCCACCCAGCCTCTCTCCTCTCTCCTCCCCTCTTTTTCCTTCTCCTCCCCTCTCTTCCCCTTTCCCTCCCATCTCCTCTCTGCTTCCTGTTTGGCCACTCCACCCCTCTTCTCCCCTCTCCTCCCGTATCCTCCCCTCTCCTTCCCTCCCCGCCATTTCCCTCCCATCCCTTCTTTCCCCCCTTTCCTTCCCTCCTCTCCTCCCTCCCCTCTTCCCTTAATTTCCCCTTTCATCTTCCTTCCACTTTCCTTCCCTCCCTTTATCTCCACCCTCCTCCTCCTCTCCTCCCCTCCTTCCCCCCATCCCCCCTCCAACCCCTTTCCGCTCTCCACCTCCCTCCTCTTTCCATTGCTCTTATCTTATCTTCTCTTCTGTTTTCTCCTGTCCTCCCGTCTCTTCTCTCCTTTTCTCGTCTTTCCTCTCCCCCCATCCCTTCCTCCCCTCACCTCCCTGCCTCTCCCCTTTCATCTCCCTTCCCATTTTCTTCCCTCTCCTTCCCTCTTCTTCCCTCTCCTTCCCTCTCCTTCCCTCTCCTTCCCTGTCCATCCCTCTCCTCTCTCCTCTCCCCTCTCCCCTCTCCTCTCTCCTCTCCTCTCTCCTCTCGTCTTTTCTTCTTCCCTTCCATCCCCTCCCCTCCCACTCCCCCTTCCCCCTCCACTCCCATGCATCCTCCCCCTCCCTTCTCATCTCCCCTCATACTCCCCCCTTTGTTTCCCTCTTCTCTTCCGCCCTCTTCCTCTCTTCTCTCCCCCTATTCTTCCCTTTACCTCATATTATATCTCATTTCCTCCCCTCCTCCCTCCCCCTCCTTCACCTCTTCTACCCCCATTACCCCACTCACCACATCTCCTCTCCCCATTTCCTCATCTTCTATCCTCTCCTCCCCTCCCCATTCTCTCCCCTCCCTTCATATCTCCCATCTCGTCGCGCCCTCCTCCCCTCGCGTACCCTCACATTCCCCCTTTTATATCCCCTCTCATCCCTGATATCTTCCTCTATATTATTTCTCTCGTCTTTCTCTTCCTCTCCTCTCCTCTCCTCTCCTCCTGTCTTCCCTTCCCCTCTCTTCCTTTCCCCTTTTCTCCCCTTTTCTCCCCTTTCATACCCCTTTCCATCCCCCGTCACCTTCCCTCTCTCCTCGTCTCTCTTCCTCTCTTCCTCCCTCTCTCCCTCTCCTCTCCTTTCCTTTCCTCTCCTTTTCTCCCCTCTCCTTCTCCCTCCTCTCCTTCTCTCTCATCTCCTTTTCTCCCCTCTCCTCTCCTTTCTCCTTCCGTCTCCTTTCTTCTCTTCTGTACTATCTTCTTCTTTCCTTCTTTTCCTTTTCTTCCTTTTTTCCTTTGTATCTCCATTCTTTTCCTTTCCTTTCTTTGTCTTTCCTTTCTTCTCCTTTCCTCTCTTCTCCTGTTCTCCTCTCCTTTCCTCTCTTCTCCTGTTCTCTCCTTTCTTCTCTTCTCCTCTCCTTTCCTCCCCATTCTCCTTTCATCTCTTCTCTTCTCCTCTCCTTTCCTCTCTTCTCCTCTCCTTTCCTCCCCATTCTTCTCCTTACATCTCTTCTCTTCTCCTCTCCTTTCCTCTCTTCTCCTCTCCTTCCCTCTCCATTCTTCTCCTTTCCTCTTTTCTCCTCTCCTTTCCTCTCTTCTCCTCTCCTTTCCTCTCTTCTCTCCGTTCCTCCCCCATTCTTCTCCTTTCCTCTTTTCCCCTCTCCTTTCCTCTCTTCTTCTCTCCTTTCCTCTCCTTTTTCCGTTGCTCCTCATTCTTCTCCTTTCCGTTCTTCTCCTTTCCTTTCCTCTCTTCTCCTCTCCTTTCCTCTCTTCTCCTCTCTTTTCCTCTCTTCTTACCTTTCCTCAGTTCGCCCACCCTGATGATCTCCGCTCCCAGGTCGGTTGAGAGTTATGTCTGATGTGCAATGTTTGGCGGTCGTAATCGCCGCCCTCACATCTTTCACCTCGCCCCCACTCCCACTCCCTCGGTTCTTCTTTTACAACAAACCACAGCCCCCTTCTTCTTCCTCCTCCTCTTCCTCTTCTTCCACATTTTTCTTTTCGTGGTCTTGATCATTTTCCTTTTTGTTCACTTGTTCCTCCTGTCATTCGCCCTTCGTGGTAGACAGCCTTCTTCTAGTGTCTACTTTCGTTCTTGTGAAGGCCGCATCCCGAGGGAACTTGCCCCCGCAACCTGCATTTTAGTATATAAACACACGAAGCGGCACAAGCATAGGTTGCCTCCTTAAGTGCTGGAAACATGTATTTCTCTTTGTATACAGACTACTTTTCTTTTTTGAGCGAGCGCATATACAGCATGAAGCTGGTGGAAGGGCTATTCTTTTGGTGCGTGTGAACAGGTCGTTGGATAAGTAGGTGGGTTTTTGTCCGTTCACTCGCGCTGATGTAGGTTAATTGTCGGAGGAGGGGTATGAATCACGCTCGGATCAGGAAGTCGGGGTCTTGCGTGACGTCGTCCATTGGGGGACTGGCGTGTCTGTCTGTACCTCGAGGGGGATGATATTCTTTGCACGACCACCCTTTTGCTTAGTTACTCTTTTTTCTCGACTTTCGCCAACTGCAGACCCTACAGTAGTTGGGAACTTCCGTCGGGTCACTGAGACCCATTAAAAAAAAAAAAAAAAAAAAAAAAAAAAAAAAAATTATAGTCCTCTATCGTCGACTGGTACGACTTTGTACTTTGGTGGAAATAACCAGCGTTTCCATCCATGTGGACAGAGCCGTGGAATTGGTAAAAGAGATAGGAGACTAGTAAAAGTTACAAGTGACCAGCATTCTGCTTCAAGTGAAGATTAGTTTCCAGTCATAAAAGAAAATATTGTGGGACTGGTCCGTAGAGGTGTCAAAAATACCTAAAATATTGTCTGGATCAACCTGGCAGTCCACACGAGAGATGAACCTGGCAGCAGAAGAAAGGAGTAAGGAAGGAGTCTGAGTCGCCGGTCGGACGTCAGCTTTCCTTGTGTAGACGGTGAAAGGATATCACGGGTCTCTTTGTACCCGTGATTCACATAGCATCTTTTATTATGGTTAACACTAGATACTCATGTTCGACTTAGTATCAGGATTTTTCTTCCTCAAGCTAGCGCCAGACTATTTTATTCAGCCGAGGGAGGCAGGGAACCGAACGCGAATAAGAACGGGTGTGCAGATGTTCGTAATAATAAAGAAGTTGACGTATAAGTCGATATTGATGTCTTGGTTTACTTTGCCATGTATTGGTGTGTGATTCACATTGGGGTGTCTTGGAACACGTGCTGGACTGGTGATCGAGTTACCAATTTCCGGATTACTCAGAACACGCATGAGACTGATGTACAGTATTGGCAATGCATTCACACCCACCCCATCCCCATGCGTAAGGGGGACAGTAACGGTTTGCAGTGAAACTTTCAAACCGTAAGAAGGTTTTGATCTTTGGTCTGCATCGAGGCGAGCACTCGACGCTAACTACTGTGTATATGTGCGTGCGTGTGAGTGTGTACCTAATTGTACTGTACTGGACAGGAAGGCACTACGCTCGTAGGATCCTAGGCTGAGCGTGCGTCGTGTATATACATTGTGTGTGTGTGTGTGTGTGTGTGTGTGTGTGTGTGTGTGTGTGTGTGTGTGTGTGTGTGTGTGTTTGCTTGCTTGTGCGCGTTTCACTTTACATGATTGCGTTATACAGGAAGGGAGCTATGCTGTGTGTGTTTGCGAGTGCGTGCAACAGAGAGGAGGGAGAGAGAGAAAGAGAGAGAGAGAGAGAGAGAGAGAGAGAGAGAGAAAGAGAGTGGTTGGTTGTGAAGAAAGGAAGAAGAGAAGAAAGAAAGCACGCAAACGGTTAGCCCAATTCACATCTTGGTCATCAGCCCAAACAACCAGAAAAAGACATTTCTTGCGAGTGAAGGCTACCCTTCTCCTCCTCCTCCTCCTCCCACAAGGCGGAATGCCAGACCGGCGTCTGCGGCTTCGGGGCGTGTGAAAGTTGGCGTGGCAGATGGCAGCGGACCTGGCGGAGTAGTTCTTAGAACTGCCAATGTCGGGTGGGTCGCACACCGACCCGTCCAGTCAGCCCG
>NC_134801.1:10530066-10570066 GCF_046742065.1 Oratosquilla oratoria
CTCCTCCTCCTCCTACTACTACTACTACTACTACTACTACTACTACTACTACTACTACTACTACTACTACTACTACTACTACTCTTTTCTCCTCCCTGTCTGCCTTCCCCTCTCTCCTTCCTCCATAGCCGATTATTTCATGTCCGTATCAATATCAGTGCCACCGCCGCCTCCCCTTCTTCTTTCCCCGAAATGTGACGAGGCCTGACCTCCTCGGACCCAAGTTCCTCGGTGTCTTTCGTGCGGCACTTGTTGGCACTTGGAAGCTGTCAGACCAGCCCTGGAGTCTTCCTTCGGGGTTCTCCAGGGATATATTTTATGTGGTATTCTTGTTTGTGTTGAAATAAACACACGCGCGCACACACACACACACACACACACACACACACACACACACACACACACACACACACACACACACACACACACGCACACACACACACGCACACACGCACACACACACACACACACACACCGTTTTCGTGACACTTTTTCAACGGAAAGTTCTGTTGCTACTTATATATGGCTAAGGCACTTTTAGGTATTTGGTTTTCATGCCAACGTTTCAATATGCAATATTATGTAGAATAAACAGTAATTAAAGTTATTGCGTATTGGAAAGCGACATTCAGATTTCGTTAGTCCCAGCGCCTAGTTTCTTTAAACAGTTTGCCTTTCCTGGTGCAAGAGTCTCCGGAAGTGAGATTACAAGGTAACAGTTCCTCTGAGTGAGGTTTGCAGGCGCAAAGGCGATGTTTATGTCACAGTCAACTTCGGGTAAGTCTGTTACAGGAATCTTCCTCTCCGCTTACGCCTTCGTCAGGAGGTTCTTGCTCAGCGTTTTGTAAGCCTTCCGGCCGAAACCTGTCTCGCCCTTCGGCTTCGGCTTGATCCTGCCCTCAGGCGCCGGGTTTTCGGGGAGTGCCGGAGGAGGGGGGGGGGGTCTATCCATCTGCGTGTGACGGAACACCTACTTGTGGAGCTTCGTTAGTACATCTCTCAGCCTTTTCATCCCACCACAAGAAGAGTCGCCTTCATCCTACGTCTATAACCTTCGTGTATGTGTGTGTATTCACTTGGTCTTTGGTCTTTGGATCACGTGTTGGACTCGTGATCGACAGCTATTTCCCTCCTGGAAGAGAGCTCAGAGCTCGTAGGTCCGATCTTTGGGTAATGCTATGACCTTGCACACACACACACCCCCAACTCCCCGCCCACGAGAGTCAGAGTAACGACCCGAGGCACAGCGATACCGAAATAATTTCGGCCCTGGGCAGGATTCGAACTGGGTGCTGGGAGCACTTCTGCTTCCCAGTTCAGCGCTCTACCAACTATGCCACCGAGTGTGTGTGTGTGTGTGTGTGTGTGTGTGTGTGTGTGTGTGTGTGTGTGTTTACAAAGAGCAGCAGGAAGGTCGTGAACCAGCCAATCCGTTCTTTGTGCCTCTCCTGGAGGTAGATTGTCTTTACTTACATTTTACAGGGCCCCCATTATCTACTTAAAGTTAACTGTTCCATCGGATCCTTGCTGAGCATTGAAGATGTTACTTTATGAAAGGGAATTCGTAATACCTTAGAATTTTCGCTAACAACTTCTTGGAAGAACTTCATTATCGCTTGAAAACATATTTAAGCACCTCACGGAAAGACGCCATGATCATCACCTTCAGGATTAGTGAAGTTCTGAAGCGCTTACCGGCATCTGATGTTGCTTTTATAGACCAAAGTTTACGGCGCCCTGAGAGAGTGGCGGTCGTCCTTCTGTAAATCGTTCAAGAAGACTCATATCATTTCCCTTTTGACAGCATTCTTTAATTAAGCAGATCATGCTTGATCGATGGAGAAAGTCCTTCCTTACCAGTGCCAAGCTATTTTATCCATCTTCCTGGAGCCCCGTCCGGACTGGAGGAGGCGCAATCCGCTTCGAGTAAACCGTCCGTACGTGGTGGCACTGTGTGTGTGTGTGCCGCCCGGCTATTTGATTAATTTCGGTGACAGCCCTTCGTCGCCCAAGGAGTGCCACTGTGGCTGTAGGATCCGGGGTTTCCCCGTCCTCCAGCCACAGGGAAGCGGACGGCGAGCATGGTCAAGGCCCTCTTCAACTTCGGAATGCCTTGGCACTGTGCCACTTCTTGTGGCCAAGGATTCTTGCAGAACTTGTGTCCAGGAATTGGTCTTATCGCTGTCGAATATACTATCTTATGTGTTTTCATGGTAGTGGCATTGCTTTGGATGTAATGATAAGAAATATGTATACTAATCAGATGGTTATTAATTGCTTGGAATGTTATTCTCCTTGTATATTCTGGAGAAGCAAAATAATTATTTCATGTTTTCGTTTTCGTTTTGATCAGAAACCACGTACGCACACAAGAATGCGCGCGCACACACACACGCGCGCACACACACAGACACGCGCGCGCACACACAGACGCACACACACACACACACACACACACACACACACACACACACACACACACACACACACACACACACACACACACACACACACACACACACTCTCTCCCTCTCTCACACACACACACACACACACACACACACACACACACACACACACACACACACACACACACACACACACACACACACACACACACACACACACACACACACACACACACACACACACAAACACACACACAAAACCACGTACGCACACAAGAATGCGCACGGGCGCACGCACAAACACGCACGCGCACACACACACACACACACACAAAAATGTATATATATATGTATATATATATGTATATATATATATATATGTATATATATATATATATATATATATATATATATATATATATATATATATGCGCGCGCGCGTGTGTGTGTGTGTATGTGTGTGTGTGTGTGTGTGTGTGTGTGTGTGTGTGTGTGTGTGTGTGTAGTGATTGTGTGGATATACAAAGGATTTCACGGCAATTTATTCCCACAAATGAAATCACCGATTTAGGCTATTTTCACAACTAAAAATATTTATGGAAAAGGTGTTTCACCCCCAGCATGAGTCCGAACAATTAAGATTATGCCTCGTTCTGCCAAACATGCAAAACTTCTCCGCAGAACTGTGGTAGCCCCAATGGGTTTAACGTTTAGGTCAACCGAAACGAAGCTATCGCCGTCGTTAAATGACTAATACGCCGTGTTCGATCGGTATCGCTGTTGGTAGTGTGGTGGTATTTCGGAAACCCCTGCCCGTGGTGGGAAGTGCCTAATTTAACCTAACCTAAGGCCACTGAAAACACATGAAATGATGGCGAAACCGCCGTCGTCATTGACCAACGGTTATGCCCCACAAGATTCTCACGATACTTCGACTGTAGGTGTAGTAGACCTCTTTCGCCGGCGCGCCAGACCCGAGATCGGCGCCGGGGGAGCACATCGAGAGAGCCGGGGTTGGCTCAAGCGATCGCGCGGTGGCATTTGCAGTTGCACCCATCTTCTCCGTTTGTTTGTGTACGTCTACAAAGATATATAATTGCGGTGTATGTGTGTTTGTGTGTGTGTGTGTGTGTTTGTGTGTGTGTGTGTGACTGAATGCGTTTTCATTAAGCCGAAAACAGTCATCATTCAATAGCCATAATGAAATTGACAGGAGGGAATGTCTTGAAATGTTAACATCATTGCTCCTCGTTGGATAACAGTCTTAGCTGTGTATGAGACTGGCGCATATATACACCTTTTAGCGCGATAATGATGTGATCAGTAGTGCATGTTTTTGTACATTAACCACACAAGCTCTGAAACGAGTGTGATCGTATAACAAGTAAGATATAGGGTTAGGATGCAGAGCGTCTGAAACACACTGTTGCAAACATGCACTCATATCCTGAAGTAATAAAAAGACTTAAGGAAACGAAGGAAAAAAACACCTGTCGAGAAAATCAGTTCTCCAGTTGTTGGACTCTTGGTAAGGTGAGGTCTTGATTCGGAAATCTGTGATGGTGATATTCGCCTCCAATAACCAAGCGGAGGCCCTTGTAGTATACTTTTATTCCCAAGGCGTTCACTGGCGAACGCTTTGTTAGGCAGATGTTAAAAAAAAAGCACAAATACACGCTAGCCAAACGTCAAGAATGTTCGTCCCCAACTGTGCCTGCAAACCTCATTGGTAGCTAACTCCAGTGACGTCATCAATGTGATCTGATGACGTCATATGGTAGTAACGCAGTGGCCCTGACTTGGTGGTGCTTGTGGTCTTCTTGCGGCCGTGGGGACCAAAAAAGGAAACTGGAAGAATACTCAACATTCTCTCTCTCTCTCTCTCTCTCTCTCTCTCTCTTTCTCTCTTTGTGTGTGTGGGTGGTTGGGAAGCTAGGTTAATGTAGTCTCACCATATCTAGTTATTTTCGTGTTAGCTTATATTGGGGGCGTGGTGGTTGACTGGTCAAGAGCGCCACTGTCTAGAGACGAGAGGCTAAGTTGTGCGATTCCAGGCCGCCAGAAAGTCAGCATGTGACAGCAGTAGAGTCATCATGTTTTAAATCCCAGAGCTTCTACAATGGCCCTCAAACCTAGACAATTCACAGAACGGATAGGAGGTGAAATTTGTAGTAACATGTTAGTGTAGGCCATTTGAAGGTCACTGCCGGTGACAATCGAGTTAGATAAAAAATATTCTCAGTTCGATGTAATGATATGATACCAGAATTTGCGATGGGGTTACTGCACGATACTTAGGCCAAGGACTCCAGCCTCGAGGGTGGAGGTGGAGGGCTCGGTTCAAGAACGCAGCAGCAGCAGCAGCAGCAGGAGCTGGAGTTAAAGTCGAGGCTCATTGTTTTCGGTGATGTTATTTATTGCAAGTTGTCTTTCACCCCGAGTGTGTTACAACATGTGCGTTGGGTGTGGAAGGTGGAGGGAAGAAGGGGGCGAGAGAGCAAGCTAAGGAAGGTTCACCGAAGGACACGTTACCGTAGTACCTTCCCCAATTTCTTTTGTTTCGCCTCCTGGGTCCTCCTGGCGCCAGGAGAGAAATGTGTACCCGTCTTATAACAAGCGAATCGATTCAGGGTTCTGCTTTCCCAAAGGTTGACTATTGTTTGACGGGTGTGCGGACGGTTATCAAGGACCTTTGGGACGGTTAAGTCCGTTAGTTGTTGTTTTTGAGCGTTGGTTGAGCGCTTTGCAGTCGAGATTTGTTAGTGGTTCATGTTCTGTCTCCTGAAACTTAATGCCAGCTGGTTTCTGAAGAAATGGAAATTCGAATTTTATTTATGTGTATGCGTTTATTTTAAATTCATAAATACGTCTGAATAGGTATCAGTGCCAAATATATGCTCGTTTTATTTGCCCCATACACTCGATGTGGGTACGAATACGTACACTACTTGTAAAAGTCAGTGATATTGTGAATGTATGTACTGCTCAAAGCTTGGTATGGATGAGGAAATTCCAATCGCGGCGTTGAACACAATATGTCACTCAGTGTGATGATAATATAACAACAAATTGAGGGTAATATAAAAAAAAACTAACACCTTGTAGGTGTGCGAGCACATCAATGAAATTTCATGTAGACACTAATGTCCACTTACTAGGGGTGGTCCTGCACAGTATATAGCACAGGAAGCCACATCAACATTTTTTTTATGTAATGTGTGGATTTTAGTGAAACTTAATAATGGATGGATCAGCAGCAGAGTTATAAGTTGTTGTTGCCGGGTTGCCCAGAGTCAAAGGACGGACACATTGCGGAGGAAACCGAACGTCCTCTCTCGGTCTCCCGGCGAAGGAGGTCCTCCACCCCACTTATGTTGTGGTCGTTTCTGGGTGCTCCCAGCACTGGCCAGTCTGATACAAGCCTCCTGTACAGTGACTTTCCCTTCCTAAGATAACCAAGCTGTTTCTCCTTTTCTCCCATCCCACCTCCTTTTCCTCCTTTCCATTCTATCTATTTTCCATTTCCCTCTCCTTCCACGTATGAATGTAGAGTGATTTGTGGGTGTATGCGCTTGTGTGTGCCTGCTTACATACAAGCTTGTGTAAGATGGGGATATGTTCACATGTGTGTAACTGCACACAGGGAAGAAAGTGCCGAGGTAACGAACAGAAGAGGGTGGAAGAGGAGGACGAGGAGGAGGAGGAGGGAGAGGCCGGCAGGTGGGAAGGTGATGCACTTCCACCAAGTGCGCGCAAATCCGACATTTTCGTCTCCTGTCCTAGTGGAAACCTTCTTCTTCTTCTTTTTTTCTTCTTCTTCTTGTTAATAGTAATAATGATAATAATAGTAATAATAATAATAGTAATAATAATAATAATTAATAATAGTAATAATAATAATATTATTATAGTTATTATTATTATTATTATTATTATTATCATTATTATTATTATTATTATTATTATTATTATTATTATTATTATTATTATTATTATTATTATTATTATTATTATTATTATTATTATTATTATTATTATTATTATTATTATTAATTATTATTATATATTAATTTATTTATTTATTTTTACCTCTTCTTCCTATTATTCTCCTCTTCCTCCCAGCTCTCGCAGCTTTGTGATCAAGTTTGGTTTCTGTTCTGTCTTAGGGCGGTGTGTCGTAGCAGCAAGTCGATTGCCTGCCTCCTCGCCAGCGGAGCGCCCCGATGGCCTCTTGCATTGTTTGTTGTTGAGAGGTGTAACGCCGTGTGTTATTATTGTTATTGTTCTTGTTGTTGCTATTGTTATTATTATTATATTATTATTTATTATTATTATTATTATTATTATTATTATTATTATTATTATTATTATTATTATTATTATTACACAATGTCGATATTATTATTGTTGTTATTTTTATTAACATTATTATTATTATTATTATTATCATTATTATTATTATTATTATCATTATAGATGCTGTAGGTTAGTTTTGATCAGATAAAGACTCTAAGGCAGCTTCAGTGAGGTAGGTGACGTGGATGTCGGGCCCTTAATTTAAACTAAGGTGTTGACGTCAACACAGTGGCATCTACTGTACGTAGTGCTGAAACAGACGACGCAGTGGTAGCCAGAAAAAAAAAGTCCAAATAGTTTGTAGCAAGGGGAAAGTGCGAAGAGAATTCCCCGCAGTCAACGAAATATCCAGCTGGTGACGGCTATAACGGTCAAGTCCGAGTACGGAGGGCAAAGGTGACGGGTTTGTTGAGGCCAAAGGTGCCGGGACTTGTGAGCAGTCTGGTGATGTTGATGTGCTTTTCTCTTCAGGCGACGACGCTCTGCAGTATCTTGTTTTATTCATTCATTTGCTCATTCATATGTGTATGTATGTATATATATATATATATATATATATATATACATATATTGAAACATTCTGAGAGGTTGAACGTAAACGGAGTAGGGAACACAGGAGTCTTAGTCTTGAGTTTATTCCTGACTAGTTTCGCAGGTATGCTTTTGAAAAAGCATACCTGCGAAACTAGTAAGGAATAAACTCAAGACTCCTGTGTTTCCTACTCCGCTTACAAATACATATATGCATATATATATATATATATATATGCATATATATATATATATATATATATATATATATATATTATGTATTATTTGTGTATTTGTTAATTTCTTTGTTCAATCATGTAGTTATTTGTTTGCTTATGTATTAATTTATTTATTTGTTTATTCACTCATTTGTTTGTTAATTTATTAACATGTATTTATTTGTTTATTTATTTATTCATATGTTTATTTTATTAATTAATTGATTTATTTGTTTGTTAATTTAATTTTCATTTATTCTATCTATTTGTTGACTTGTTTATTTATTTGTGCATTTATCTATTTTTATTTGCTTATTTATATACTCATTTATTTGTTCATTTGTTATTTTTCATTTGTTCATTTATTTGTTTATTTATTTATTGACACATTTATGTGTTTATTCATTCATTTATTCATGTATGTATTTATATATTTTGAATGGAAACTAAAAAAAAAAAAAAAAAAAAAAAAAAGAGAACAAAATAAGTTGATGAAAGACGGCAGAGCAGCAACATGGAGGATGGAGCGGGCCTGGATCCCCCAAAAAACGCATGCGCTTGCCAAGAGGAAGAAGTAAATCCCGTTAATATGGTTTTAAAGCCATTAGAGAGCGAGAAAAATGAAAACTGTCAACTACAAAAAAAGTAGCCCATGCACCCCAGTTTTGTAGATATCGAGGTATAGGAGATATATAGAAGACATTAAAAGTTGTATATTTGTTTGTTCTACAGCACCATTTGTATACTTTCCTCGTTCACTCCTCGTCTTTGATCTCCTCCATTTCCTTTCAACTCCTTGTTTGTGTGTAAGTCACAGCATGAAAGGCTACGAAGTAATGTCATGACATTCACAAGCATTCAGTCAAGGACGGCAGTCGCCGGTGTTCGCAAACGAAACTTTTTGGAACCGATGTGGACATTTGTTGGAGGTCTACCTCGAAACTGTTAGCGAGACGGAGAAGACGTCGTTCTCGCCGGTGGTCCTCGTAGTACTTGAGGACCACCACGTTGCTGCACGTGACGGGTTGGCCACGTAGACGACGTGCACGTTCGCAGAAGTTCGATGTGTGCGGATGTGCATCAACGGCATGTGCACACATCATTGTGTGCATCGACCCTTTGCGCCGTTTACGTAGAGGCTGGTCAATATTTTCCGACGTGTTTGTCTGTTTGTATATGTTAGTCCGTATTGGTTCTACATGGGCGTTATACGATGAAGTAATTGTGTACGAGTGTGATGATTATGTATTTTTATACTGGAAAATATATGAGCGCGATTTAGATTTGTATAGGCTTATTTCATAGATATCCTCTCGTGTGAACATTGAGATTGGTATGCGTATGGTATACGTGGACACTGTCACAGTTCATACATCATCACGCTGTTTTTATTTAGTTATTTAGTTCCATGACACCCCAGTGGCTGCGTGGCAAGAACAACGGCAACAAGAACGTTATTCGACACAACACTTGAGCTTCTGGAACCTGAAGCAGGCGTTGGCGAGGTTGGTGGGTCAGTGCAAGAATGGTCTTGTTTGATGTTAAATACGGATGTGGCGACGAGCCTACACCACGAAGAACGTAGCTGTGGTACGAGTCACCATTCTCACACTGCCGGGGAAAGTTGTCGTCGCCAAAGCCCGTTGCAATGGAACAAGTGTCCATAGCAAATGACAGACATAATCTGCCGTTTTATATTGAATTATCTTTACCGGGAAGAGGGTACCCTCCCACCACCAACCATCACGGAAACACAGCGATGAATAAGATCGTCTGGTGAACAGCCAAAAAAAAATGTACTAAAACTCACGATCCCCAAAAAGAGGGCTGAAACTCGAGGATCTGTGGACATTGCGTGGTGGCTGGAGCGTCCCTCCTAGGTTTCCGAGTTTTGGCTCTGAGACTGACGGAGTTCCACGTCTTTGGCTTCGACCTTCCAACTTTCTCCCAAACACTGCGGTCAAGGTAATTTTCTTTAAAAAAAATCACGTAACCAGGAACTGTTGAAGGATAACCACATTGTCAGTAACGATAGCTGTGTGCCAGTTGCACCCTTCACTTGAACGGTTACGACATTATTAAGAAACCTTTTGTGCGGCAGGGACTAGTACTGCGGTGGCCCTTGTATCGAGGAGATTGGTGTGACATATTTCGGGTTAAGGAATTATGATCCAACAAACCCAAAAATATATATTTGAACCCCTTCAGTGTGGGTTCCTGTCTTCAACGAAATAAAATTGTTTAGCGTTAGCCAGAAAATAAGCAATGTGATCATAAGGACGCTGAATTATATAAAGAAGCACATTATATTGGCCCTACCATAACGGGGTGTGTGTGTGCTTTATTCTATATGTTATTCAGTTTTAGAGTTAAACCTCTTTTTCATGTCCGCGAATCCTCAGACTTCCCATAGCTGTATAGAATAGTCCTTTACCTGCCACAACATTGTGCTGCACTACCCAAGGGTAAAGTGTGCCCAAATTGTCAAGTTTAAGCTTAGGGGAAATTAGGTTTTTCCACATTGGCGCAAACACGGGTTGGACCAGAGAGTAGCACCAAGCTACGAGTACCTTATGGATGGAGCCAGGATTCCGCCGATACCTCTCGATCAGTGCCAATTGGCAACAAAGACAACAAGATAATCACATGACGTCTACACTCGTCACATGACCGCTTGTGACAGTGACGCCTCAGCACGCTCTTGTAAACAAAATGCCTGGCGGTAGAGGTGGTGAGTAGGAGTCAGATAGGAGAACTGGGAGGCGCCTGCCACCGGAGTCACCTTATCTGGGTTGGGTTACGCAAGCCTGGTACAAATGTGGACCCTCAAAGCAGCGGTTGTATCCGCCACAGCAGCAGCCTGCTTGTGAACACTTCAGCCCGCATGTCTGGCGGCGGATACGCCCGCCCTCCCTTGTCCCTGGAGCATGTGGGAATTATGTAACAAGTGATGATAGCCCCATGATAACATATCACGTGTTTGTTTGACAAGTCTAACTTCTCCCCTTCCCCCCCCCACCCACCCACCCCACCACCATCATCACTGCCTGAGGGAATTCCACAAACACGACCAGTTGGAGTGACATTTGAACATCTGGCCACTTTGTATGGGGCAAGTGGTGGTAATGTTGACATGTCGTGAAATGCACTGAACTAAATTGAAGCTAGTTAGCTTTTTTTTTTTCCTTTGCCTTTTTTAAGGATTTTTTCTTTTTCATTATCAGGTGTATGGTTCATTATCCATATTTGATTTTTCGTTGAGAACCATTATTTTTTTCGCTACACTGTTTTCTTATTCTATTTCCACAAGTTCGGTCGGCTATAGATATACAGATGCATGTGCTTGCGGCCTTGCTTGCACTCACTGTCATGCGTTAGCGTATTTTACTTGAGACGCTATGCAACTGTGTGTGTGCTTGTAAATGCATATACTTTCCAGTGAATGTATATTTTTATGATTGTGTGTGTGTGCGAGCGTCTGCGCATACATGTGTTCCTTTATGTGTGTGTGTGTGTGTGTGGGTGTGTGTGTGTGCGGACGCGCGCATGTCCATGTGTTCCTTTATGTGTGTGTGTTTATGTTTGTGTGTGTATGTTTGTGTGTGTGTGCTTGTGTGTGTATGTTTGTGTGTGTGTTCCTTTATTCTGTGTGCGTGTGTTGCGAGTAAATGTGAATTACATTCCTCGTGTGTATGTGTGTGAGTTTTTGAGTATCCCTGCTCGCAAGATTTATTTACTGGTCATGCGCATGTGCTCGTAGCTGGTTTGTATAGGCGTTGTATATGTGTTTAGATCGTTTTTATAGTAGTTTTTAGTGATTCATCTTGGTCTTTGATCATGTGTTGAACTCGTGATCGACAAATAATAGCTCACCGGATGAGAGGTTAGGGCTCGTATATGCCCCAGACTGTGTGTAATACACTTTACACACACACACACACACACACACACACACACACACACACACACACACACACACACACACACACACACACACACACACACACACCAGACTTCTTGCACAAAAGAAGCAGGTTGTCAGCTTCCAGTGTTGTGATGCTTTTTAGTGCTGGGACGGGATCGAACCCAAGGACGCTAAGTTAGTTGGCGAGCTCGAAACTACATCAGCAAGCCGGTGTGTGTGTGTGTGTGTGTGTGTGTGTGAGCATTATGTGAGTGCTGACGTGTTTGTGTAATTGTGCGATCGTACGTTGATATACGAATGTCTGTATGTCATGATTATATGCGTTACAACCATTTACCATAGATGCCGCTGTGTCTGTATGCTTTCCTGTCTGTGCGCGCGTCTGCCTTCCTGTCTACTTGTACGGTAGGTCGGTCTGGTCGTCGCCCGCCCGCCCGCCCGCCGTGGGTGACAGATTCACGTGCCGTGCGCCGTCCGTCGCGCGAGCCCTCGTATCACTCGCTCCCTCCCAAAGAGCGCGGAATCCTCACTTACGCAACACCCCGTTCTACCCCGTGATTCAGCAGTTACCCGTCTACATTAACAACTGTTTTCCAACATGTCTTCCACCTCCTCCTCCTCCTCCTTCTCTTCATCCGTCTGTTCCTCCTGCTCAATTACTCCTCCTCTTATTCCTCCTCCTCTTCCTACTCCACAACCTCCTCCCTCGTATCTGCCTCCTTCGTCCTCTCTCCCATTTCTCCTTTCTTTTTTCTTCCACACAATCCTTCTTCTCTCGCTTCATATTAATTTCTCCTCCTCCTCCTCCTCCCCATCTTCCTCCTCCTTTCCGTGAGCCACCCTTTTCCTTCACCCCCTCCAGCAACAGACCCAGATACTCTCCTCGTTATCGTTGATTTTAATCATTGTTTGTCGAAACTATGAGCGCGTGTGTTCTGGAAATCATTTAATGCTTACACTCTTAACGTCTTTTTGAATTTCTCACTTTGATGTTATGTCCTTTAGCTTGTTTGATAAGAGAGGAAGGGTGAGACACAGAGAGAGCGAGAGAGAAAGAGAGAGCGAGAGAGAGAGAGAGAGAGAGGATGAAGTTTATAGGAAATAAGGAAATAAAAATAGTGTTACAAGGTAGTGGGGAATTAATAACGAGTGGGAGAACAAGTGTTAACGAACACACACACACGCACGCACGCGCACACACACACACACACACACACACACACACACACACACACACACACACACACACACACACACACACACACACACACACACACACACACATCCACATTACACACCTTAAGTTAGCAAAACATTTTACTCTCCGGAACAGTTGTATTTACTTCAATGGCAATTATTCTTGTACATGTCAGGCAGTTCTATTTATCTATGATCTGACACAATTATTTAGCAGTTCATATTCGGTCGACTATTTCAGTGCAACGAAATGCTCTAAACAATATCTATACATTAATAAACGACCCAACTCTTTGTTCATAAAGGGAAAACGTTTTATAGGGATCTCCATGAGAAATTGCATCTACATTTATGAAACTTAACCTGCAACCTAATGAAAATGCCGGGAAGACTTAACTAATTTCGATTTGAAAATACTGGTCAGCAAACGTCGATCATTAAAAAATATAACGTACGCAGTATACGATGTCATTTAACTGTTCGTGTTCCCTGAACTCTGGCGAGCGGTCGGCGAGAATCCTGGTGAAAGAATTCAATTGTTCATTCGGTTATTAGGCGGTTCCCCCATAAGGATGATATATTATGTCGTCTCCTTCCTATTTGCTACTGAACTACCCAACAGAAACTGCCGGCCACGCCCGTAGGATACAAGAGAGAGAGAGAGAGAGAGACAAAAAACGCCTCCGTTCATCACTCTGCTTTTCCGCCCACTGGGCCCTAAACTGTAAATAGCGTGAATACACGTCGTAGAGCCCAGCACGGAAGTTTCATTAGCAACGGTGCCATTACCTAAGGTTCGCGAGCGGCGGGGATTAAACGAGGAAATGAATTGTGCTCTGCCGTCTCCAGATGAGGAGTTGTTTGCTCTGTGCATCAAGAGGCAATGAAATAAAAAAAAAATATGTCTTTGTGTGTATGTATGTGTATATATATATATATATATATATATATGTATATATATATATATGTATGTATGTATGTATATATATATATGTATATATATATGTATATGTATATATATATACAGTATATGTATATATATATATATATGTATATACACACACACACAGACACACACACACACACACACACACACACACACACACACACACACACACACACACACACACACACACGACTCGGTAGCGCGGTTGATAGAGTCCCTGACTATCACTACGGCGGTCCGGGTTGGAATTCTGCTCAGGGCTGAAATAATTTCAGTATCGATGCGCTTCGATAGGTCATACGAGCTCTGAGCTCTCTTCCGGGAGGGAAATAGCTGTCGATCACGAGTCCAGCATGTGATTCGAAGACGAAGGTGAACACACACACACACACACACACACACACACACATATATATATATATATATATATATATACATATATATGCATATATATATATATATATATATATATATATATATATGCTGGGACATTGTGACAAGTTGATGAAGGTGGAAAAAGAAGTCACGGGTCTAGTTCCGAGTTTTTTAGTTTTTCAGAGGAATGTCCTCTGAAGAAGCATAGAGCGAAACCGGTCAGGAATAAACTAAAAAAAATTGGAACTAGACCCGTGACTTCTTTTTCCACCTTCATCGTACACACACACACACACACACACACACACACACACACACACATATATATATATATATATATATATATATATATATATACATACATATACACATACCAAGAGATTTTTCCCCCTCGCCAGGGAGGTAGCCAAATTGAAAAGGCATAATATATAGCTACCCCCACCCATTTCATCCCCACCCATTCCAGTCCCATCCACCACACTTTCTTCCCTCTCACCTTGGCTAATCATGAATGACGAGCCATCCCTGTATCCCGCCCACTGCCCTGGGTCAGAAGCAATGCAGCCAGACACAGCACATCCTTCAATAAGGCCGCTTCACTTAATCGGTGACTCCCCCCCCTCTCTGCCCCCTTATGCAGAAAAATAACACACACACACACACACACACACACACACACACACACACACACACACACACACACACACACACACACACACACACACACATACACACTACGGCACCTGGATCGCCACCTACGAACTCCAACTAATATCTCCCCTGCTGATAAACGACGGCTACACACAACACTCGATCGACTCTTGTCATCAACGAAAAAATGAACTCTCTCGCTTCCTGAACAACCCCCAAAAATATACTACTAATGACTTATTAACGCCGATTGCAAGGGAGAGGAAAAATCCCTACGCCGAATCAACTAACTCAGCGTCCAACCCAGACGCTTATGATTCATTTCAACATATACTACAAAACGTCCAGAACACGCAACTTAGAACTGAAAAACAACTTCCCTCCTTCTATCTCTCCATTGCAAGAAGTCAGTGTCATCTACTGGCTTGACTGCCCCGTCAGTGTATGTCAACATCTTACCTCCTCGTACATTGGCAAGACTTCTAGGAGTCTCTACAAAAAGAGGTTGTCATACCCCCGTCCAGAACGGCGCCGTCATGAAACACATTGAAAACAAACATAATGTCATCATCATCAGACGATCACTAAAAGAGACCACCAAAATTATCTACAAAGCCCAAGGCACTTTTCGACTCGTGATGAACGTGCTAGGGAACATGTGCATGGAGAAACCTTCTATTAACATTCGGCTCATGACCATAACCACCCTCCTAAGCTATAGACAAAAGCATACCAATCATTGAAGACCTAATTTTGGATCCAACTAACCTCTGCTACTTTCGGGTACGCATAGTTTGAAGTCAAAAATCTTAACATGACCTCGCCCAGTGCATGACAAGCATCCATCATCTGATACAAACTCCCCTGATATGACATTCCGAACTTGAACATCTCCAAAGACCAATGGTCCCTGGACATGATCTCACGTGCTAGCTGTGATCCGTTTGGTTAAGAATCTTCATCCTCCTGACCCCGCTCCCCCACCACTTCTGAACCCGCTTCCCTTCTGGCCTCAAACTTCTAACACATATCCCCTCCCTTCTAACTCCGCCCTGCGCGACGGATTGTCATGTTTTTAGCTATGCTTGTTCCCCTTCTACTCACATCTCAATTGTATTTATGTCTCTATCATTTCATGTAACTTGTACTTTCCTGAAGAGGGTTATAGCTATTAGCCGAAATATAGAAGTTATACTTTCTTCTAAGTTTCCTTTTAATCCAACTGTGGGTTCTTCGTGGTTATTTTTAATAATGTGCCACTACATTTTGTATATATATATATATATATAAATATATATATATATATATATATATATATGTGTATGTGTGTGTGTGTGTGTGTGTGTGTGTAATGAGGAATAGACATTTGGGAATGGATGCTAAGAGGAGACTGTATGAAGGAATGATTGTGCCAACAGCACTGTATGGGGCAGACACATGGAACATAAGAGAAGAAGAGGGAAGGAGTTTGAATGCGTTTGAGATAAGGTGTCTGAGAAGTATGATGGGGGTTACTAGGCTAGATAGATTGAGAAATGAGGAGGTGAGGAGGAGAACAGGGGTGAAAAAGGAGCTGGGAGATAGGGTTGATGAAAGAATATTAGGATGGTTTGGACATGGAAAGAATGAGTGAAGAAACACTAGTAAAAGATATATGGAAGGCAGATGTGGAGGGAGGGAACATGAGGGGACGTCGTAGGATGAGGTGGATGGATGGGGTGAAGGGGGCTTTGGGGAAGAGGGGAATGTCTGTTGAGGAAGGACGGGAGAGGACAGAAGACAGGGGTGAATGGAGAATGGTTGTATATGGATGATGTTGTGATTGCATGAGGTGGAATGGGCGGGGGGGATGGGGGGTGATGTAGTATGTGTGAGCAAAATTTGACGCAGCCCGAAGGGATTTCTCCCCGTCTTCTCCTTTTATGCAATGGGGGGACGGAGAGGGGGGGGTGTCGCCGATTTAATGAAGCGGCCTTGCTGTGGATGTGCTGTGTCTTGCGACACTGCTTCTGACCCAGGGCAGTGGACAAGGTGCAGGGATGACCCGTCATCCAGGAGGTGCTGAGATAAGAGGGAGGGTGGAGGGGTGTGGAGTGTATTCAGGGATGGAATGGGTGGAAATGATTTTATGCCTTTTCCTTTTTGGCTACCTCCCTTGTAAGGGGGAAAAAGCCTTGGTATATGTATGTATATATATATACAGTAATATATATGTATATATATATATATATATATATATATATATATACACGCACACATAGAAACAAACAAACACATACAAAACGTGAGAAACACTGACGGCCCGTGCTAAGAGAGCAAACACGACTGGCAAATATTAGTCGTGGGTGTTACGGAAATCGTGGGACTCCCGGTGTGGGAACTACTTTTGCCATCTGTGATGCACGAATCTTCGGTCATTAGCGCCCACACACTTTCTGTGCTGACAGCCTTCAACTGAACAGAGCTGTCTGGGGTCAACATTAACAATAAAAAAAATATAACGTGACATCAAGACAATCTGAAACCATGAAAACTTTAACTCTCTTTAAAAGTCAGACACAGTTTAAATTGTATTTGTCGAGACGAGGGTCATTGTTCGGCTATGGGATCGCCCTGCGCTGACCGGGAATTGTTACGTGTCTAAATGAGATCATAGGTAGGAGGTTTCCAGTGCCACTCCCCCGTAAACCTATTTAACTGATGTTGTCACTCCGGGCACTCCTCGTTCGTCAGTACGAGTTCCTTTCCTACAAATGCCTGGCGACCTACTTATATGTACAGGACTTTGAGCGCGGTAACGTGTCAAAAGCCACAAAGTATAAAATCAAAAGGAAATGCTCGACGTGAAACATTGTCAATGCGATGTTAAAAAAAAGTAATTTGAAACGAGATGAGGTCATCCCGAACCTTATTCTGGCCTCCAATTTCCGATACTGCCAGAAATGTTATATTTATCCTTAATAGGAAGGAGATAATGAGGAACCAAGAGGAGAAGGTGAACGAGAAACGCATTTGGATGATAACGAGGAGTAGGACGAGAACGAGAATAAGGAAGAGGGGAGGGGAGGGGAGGAGTGGAAGAACGGGAGAAGGAGGAAGAGGAAGGCGAGGAGGAATTGGCGGTGGATAAGAGAATGAGGAAGAGGAAGGCGAGGAGTAATTGGTGGTGGGTAAGAGAAGGAGGAAAGGGGGGGGGAGGAGTGATAGAGAAGGCAGTCTGAAGATGTAAGTACGGTCAAGCTTGCGAGCAAAAAATATTAACAAGAAAATAAAAATATCTGACTCTAAATATATATATATTGACCGTGATTATAATAGAAGCCTGCTGGGGAACACGAGACGAGGGAGAGACGATGGTGAGGGCCACCATAAACGCTGGAAAGGCCCTGGAACAAGTATATATAAAGAGAAGAGAACCTTCAGTTGGCGGAGGTTCGAGATCCGGATGGCTCGGCGTGAGTCACGTCGGCGGCCGACGCAATTGTCAACAGATGGCGCTGCTCCATCACCTTCTCATTCAATAGCACCATCTCTCCCTCCCTCCCTCCCTCGCCTGTGACGTCATGGTAAATATTATGCGGCGTGCGAGAGAGCAGGAGAGAGAAAAAATAACTGTCTGGGATGAACTGGACAAGAATTGGAGTTGCAAGAGAGCTTATGGAAGGGAGAGTGCTGCGTTTCCTCGATAACCAGCGCTTCCAGCTTCGTTAAGAATGTCGCGCCGAAGAGTTGCGTTCATCGAAATGAAGGAGAGTTCAGGTGGTGGTCAGCGGAAAGAAGGGAACGTAGAATGTAAGACGCGGATGTGGCTGCATGAAACCTCGGCAGCAAGTACCCCGTGCAGGCGGTGAAGGAAAGTGGGAGGAACAGTGAGTCAGGGGTGAGTAAGAGGGAACGAAAGAATTTCACAATGAAGGAGACTTTCTTTGGCTGCGTAAGCCTGTGTACGTGAATGTAATGTGTGTGTGTGTGTGTGCGCGCGCGCGCGCGTATGTGTGTGTGTGTGCGCGCGCCTGCGTCTGTGTGCGCGCGTGTGTTCAGGCAAGCACAGGCGACTGAGTAAGCTTGTGTGAGTTCGACTGGCAGGCATCAAGGGACAAAATAATGGCTACAAACAAGAGGAACAGTTCCTCCAGCAGCTGCCACCCTCGCTGACTCACGAATCACACAAAAATGAATGAATAAAGTCATCTCAAGGTCCACGACACCTCACTACGTCAACAAACAACGACACCTGGCGCATAACCACGAGTACACTTTAACCCACATGACGATATATCCCTCCCTCCCGCCGCCTCTGATGCGTCATGACACCTGCGCGCACGTGTATGCTTCGGAAGACGTGCGCGCAGGTGCCATGGGCCCAGTCTACTACACCTGCATACGGGTCTTCTGTATACCGACAGTTCCACCGATTTCCGTTGTCGTATCCTGAGTTTTCTAAGGCCTTTGGTTGGGATAAAGGGGTTAGGTTTGGTTGAATTAGGTTAGGGTAAGCTGGGGTTTTCAAAATACCGCCACACTATCGATGGTAATATCGTTGTCATACCCAGTAGGCCACAGCCGCCGCCTTCCTGTGCCTCCGTACCACAGAGGTCGATATTTGAACCCCACAGAAGCTAAGCTGCGTGCAAAACTTGATCTCTCCCTCTCCGTCCCTATTTTCTGCAGCTCTATCGACCAGCCTACTTCCCAGCAGCTTTCAGTTTTTCGCCTTCCTCTCCTCCTTCCAAATACTGTCTTCCCTCCTGCCCTTTCCCCCTCGCTTTCGTCTCCCCTTGCTTACCCGTCCCCTCCCCCTTATCATAACTCACTCTATCCCTACCTCCCATCCTCGTATTCTCTTTTCATCATCCAACACCACCAACTCACTTCTCCGTTTCGTCAACCTTCGTCAACCTCGCTTCCATACTTCCACTGTCCATAATGCACACAGTTTGCTGGTGTAGTGGTTAGTCTTGCGGCCCGCCACTCTGTACAGCCGAGGTGAAAACTCCGATATACTGCAAGTTGTTACTGTTCCCCTTGCGCTAAAGTTTATGAGTGTAGTTTGTCAAATGTCTTAGTATTATCCGTCGGTGGGACAATACGATCAACTAAACTCATCCGCGAGAGTAATATATGTGAATCACGAGTCCAGCACGTAATTCAGAACCATGGTGGGCCGGAAGCTCTCCCAGCTACACGTGCAGAGGCTCGGAGGAGTCCCTCTGGTATTGTGAGGCGAGTTCTTTGTGCCAACTCCTTACTCCCGAGGGATAAACTGGGCTCGCGAAGGGATTCACAATGACAAACTTCCTCCCTTTCCTCTTTTTCCTTTATTTTTTTCTTTCTTCTCCTCCCTTTTCTCCCCATCTTCTCACTTTTCCCACTCCTCTCCCTCCTACCCCTTCTCTTTACCTTCCTCCCCTCGTCTCGCTCCTCCACCTCTCCCTACATTAGGCAGTACCAAGGTGCTCTGTTTATCATAAACCTTGGTAGACACGTGCTTTAACATATTGAAAAGACACAGTGACCCATAAGCACTGTGTGTATGTGTGTGTGTGTGTGTTTGTGTGTGTGTGTGTTTGCATCCGTACGCGCACGCACGCGGATTGTGTAAGTACGAACTCATGCGTAGATATCTAATAAGTCCTTTCCCCCCAACACCCAGATTGAAGAAGTCAACGCCTCAAAATACCTAGACTCCCTTTCCGATACCCAAAGAGAAGAGAGTAGAGAAATCCAAACACGCCAGATGGGGCAGGGGCATTATCACTGCGCCTTGAGGAACTCCGCTTTTCTTAAAAGTAATCATCAACATCGTGACCTGTTAACCTCAGTTGCCTCGAGAACTGATCACATTGGATCGCAATAGTGCAGGTGTTCTTAAAGTAGTGCCTCAATACCCCAAGGGAGTATTGAAACCAGTTCTTGGGTTTATGAAAAAAGACATCCTAGAAAAAGTTTAGATTAATTTATTTACTGAAATCAGTTAATTTACTGAATTCTATTTACTGAAAATGAAAATAGAAAGTCCCTGGAATTCGTTTGTTTGTGTATAGCTGTCCCGCTTTCTCTTTTTTACTTTGAATTACAATTTGAAAGTGGGGAGCAGTAGGCTTATATTGGAGAGGGGGTACCAGGTTGATTTGTAGGTTGACTTTGGTGATCAAGGCTGAAAGAAATTGACAAACCCTCGCCCTAGGGTCACTTTGCCCGAGCTGAATTCATCTTGCTTACGAAAAAAAAAATTCATTTTAGAAGATTGAAATAATTATAAGAAGTAATTTGAACCCCTTTCAACGAAGGAATAACGCATTTTAGCCGCAAGAGAGATAAAGAGAGAGGTGAAGGGGGGAGATTAAGTAAGCAATAGATAACGCGCTTTCTTATTTTGAACCCGTCAGTGGAGAGGGGTTTGCCTTTAGCTGAATAAAAATAGCGTGACGGCAGTCAATGAACATACAATATGAGGGTGCGCCGCCTCGGTGGATTAAACTACACCATGATCGAACCGAATTATGGTAAAACACCTCCATGTGGGGTTTCGATTTTTTTTTCTTTTCTGGCCACCGCTGTGGAATTTTATACCAATTAGTAGTTTTGGATCATCTGGAAAGAAGTTCATATAACATTCTACACTTTCATCCATGTCATATATATGGCAAACATTATCGGAGCTATTACAGAACCTTGTGGGACTTCACTTTTCATTTCTTCCCATGTTGAGTTTTTGTCTCTAAGTACCACCCTCATTTTTCTCCCGTTCAAGAAATCTTCCATCTATTTCAATAACTTTCCTTGTACACTTCCCATTATTTTGATTTTTTTAGTACCTGGCCGACAGTAGCAGAAGGTAATAACTTCGGGACAGACTTATTGTAAGTGTGCAGGTACAGAGTGCGTTAATTCTAACTCCATGGGAACTAAGGGAATTATGTCAACCATGTTAGTGAAAATCTTTAACATTCAAAGGTGAATTGGAAAAAAATTAGGAGGTTGTGAGAATGACACACCAACTAATCTGGTAATTTTGACGTGGAGAATTTCTACCACTATCAGATGAATATAATCCCGAAATCCTACATTGTCACATCACGACAACTTGTTAAAAAAGATCAACCGTCTCTAGGTCAGTCAGAAAAAATCAACCGTCTCTAGGTCAGTCAGAAAAAAAATCAACCGTCTCTAGGTCAGTCAGAAAAAAAAAAAATCAACCGCCTCCAGGTCAGTCAGAAAAAAGATCAACCATCTCTAGGTCAGTCAGAAAAAAAAAATCAACCGTCTCTAGGTCAGTAAAAAAAAAAAAAAAACCGTCTTTAGGTCAGTCAGAAAAAAATAAACCGTTTCTAGGTCAGTCAGAAAAAATCAACCGTCTTTAGGTCAGTCAGAAAAAAAATCAATCGTCTCTAGGTCAGTCAGAAAAAAAAAATCAACCATCTCTATGTCAGTCAGGAAAAAAAAATCAACCGTCTCTAGGTCAGTCAGAAAAAAAAAATCAACCGTCTCTAGGTCAGTCAGAAAAAAATCAACCGTCTCTAGGTCAGTCAGAAAAAAATCAACCGTCTCTAGGTCAGTCAGAAAAAATCAACCGTCTCTAGGTCAGTCAGAAAAAAATCAACCGTCTCTAGGTCAGTCAGGGATGAATGAAATGACCCAGGGGCAGCCAGAAAACATCCAGCGACCTCCGCCATCAAAGGGTTAAAACAAGTCCCACTGCCTCTGACTGTATACCCTGAGCTATCATGGTGGGTGTCACTGCCAACTGGCATCACGTGACCCAGTGAGTGCCGGTCGCCTGCAGCCGCGACTCGCAGTGCCAGCAAACTAACCTAGTGCCAGATAGAGTAGGAGATGGTGGGGCTGGGTGGGGGACAGGAGAGAAAAGGAACGAGGAGAGGAAGGGTGAGGAGGAGGAGGAGGAGGAGGAGACGGAGGCAGGTGAAAAAGGAAGGAAACGGAAGAATGTGAACGGGAGGAGGAAAGGGAGTGAGAGGTGGAGAAGACGACTGATTACTTAAGAAAGATATGAACCCAGTCGATGTGGAAGTGGTTCATGCTAGCTGAATAGAATCGCCTTGCCGCAGCTAAAATGAGGTATATTAGAATAGAACAAAACAAAGGAATTAATCGAGACAGGGCTTCTTTTCGCCTGGCCAGAACTGAGTATTGAAGTGAAACGTAGTGAAAGGTGAGTATTCTGTACTTTGGAAACGAAGTAGGTGTTCCCTTCCATCTTAATCAAATCGCCTGGCGACAACTATAGTGTGTAATAAAAGTCGTGAAAGACACTGGGTGTCAGGCGGAGTTTGGTGACATTTTTAGTAAGAAAATGATGATGGATGAAGCTGTTGTCTCACAGGCTTTGCTGAGAAAGTATGATAATAGATGAGTTGAATGAGTCAGGAACATCGGAGGTGGTCGACAGTGGGGAAGGGAGAGGCAGAGAAGGAAAGAGCGATGGAATTAATTTCACCAGCCCGGTACTTTTTTGCATTATATCTCGTATACAAGTATTTTATTTGTGTGTTTGATTATATTTTTCTCCTGCGGATGTGGAAAGTGTAGTGTTTGGGCGACGGCGTCCGTCTGTTTCTGTCCGTTTGCTCTCGTAATGAGCCTGCCTTTCTTTGTTGTTGTTGTTGTCGTCGTCGTCGTCGGCACTGCGGGCGGGCCAGGGCGGGAGTCATTTACTTCGCCGCTCACGCTGCAGGCCCCGATGCTTCTCCTCGTCTTTGCTTTCTTCGTCTTCTGTTTTTTCCGCTGCGGTTTTGTTGTTCCTGTTGCTCTCCTCCTTCACCGTCTCCTCTTCCTTTTCCTGTTGCTCTCCTCCTTCACCGTCTCCTCTTCCTCTTCCTCCTCTTCCCTGTCCTTCTCCTCACAGAATTCCACCGCCTATCTCTCTTCCTCTCATCCTCTCCCTCTTCCTTCTTCTCGCCTCCTAATCGATCTTCACGGTCTCGCCTCTTCCCCCTCTCTCTTCTTCCTTTTTCTCCTCTCTTTCTCCCCCCCCCCTTTTTCTCACCCTTTCTCCCTTCTCGCAATCCTCCACTGTATTCCACACACATAATTCATATCTCCTCCTCCTCCCCTCCACCTCCTCCTCCTTCTCCTCTTCTTCCTCCTCTTTTTCCTCCTCCTATTGCTCCGCCGTTCCCATCTCGACGCTGTTTGCCTCATTTTCAGCCATAATCATTGTCAGATAGTTCTTTCTTTATGTATAATAATAATGGTCACATGCGCATTTTTGTTAGTCTATAGTGTATAATCGACTTGTACAATGTACTTTGGTCGATGCATTTTACATCGATTTAATATATGAAGTAATAGGACTTACCTGTTTTACACTTCTTTTATCTTCCCATCGTCTACGCCATAGTTGGATGGAATCGTTTAATTCTCACTGCTGATGGGGAGTATGATGATGTATTCGTTACTTCTGAGTGTTTTTTTCGAGGAACCGCAGTCTTTTCTCTTTGTGAAAAGCTTAGGATTTTTGCTTTCCTCGACCAAGAGTTGTCTAATGGCGTGTTAATGACTTTGTTGAAACCCCACCCGTTTTTATGTACTGTGTGTGTGTGTGTGTGTGTGTGTGTGTGTGTGTGTGTGTGTGTGTGTGTGTGTGTGTGTGTGTGTGTTTTCACGTGACAAACTGGTCGACAGCTGTTAGGCCTATCTTTAGGATGAGAGTTCCGAGTTCAAAACCAATCTGTAGGCAATGAGCCCTATCTCCTTGCACAACGGTGACAGCACCGTCTTGCAGTGTTGGTGAATTCATCGTGCCATGAACGGGATCGGTCTGTGTTGTCCCGAGCTTTGACGCTGACCCCTTTACGTTCTTCAAACTGTTTGATTCGCCATCATTTTTTGGATCACGTACTGTGAGCGACAACACATATGCGCGCACACGCGTATGTACACACACACACACACACACACACACTCTCTCTCTCTCTCTCTCTCTCTCTCTCTCTCTCTCGCGCGCGCGCGCGCGCGCGCGCACATGGAGCCAAATGTAGAAAATTAAATCAAATACCAAAAAATAACAAAATATTGAGAATGGCCAATAGCTCTGAAACACCAAACATTCTTTAGGAAGCGAATACTTTACAAAAGCAACAGATGAAAATTATAAGTGTTGGCAAAAGACAACCAGTCATCTTACAGATATACCAGCAGGATTATGTGATAGGTCGTACGGACTTGCAAAAGATTAAAGTGGCGGTTCACTATATGGATAAAGAGATGATGAACTAAAACCACTGGGTCTGCCAATTTAGTAAGATCGAAGAGAAAGAGGTGATGTGATTACATTATTCAGGTCTTTAATAGAGAAAGATTGCATTCACAAAAGAGATATCTTGATTAGGGAAAGGAGGGATTTAAGAAGTCACGAAACCAAGTTAAAATGATGCATGTCTTCAAGATGTGAAGAAATACACTTTTCAATGTGGATGAATATACTTGAAGCAGCTTAGGAGATAGCCCAAACTGAAGCAACATATGAGATAAAATCTAAATATGATAATTGGAAAATATAAATATAGAACATGTTGGAAGTATATTTGAATTTGAAATTAGGTATGATAAATTGAAGAGTAAGAGACGATATCCAATGAGCATTGCTCCTTTCCTGTATAATACAATTAGGGAAAAAGAATTAGGTTAGTGCACACACAAAACTCCGTACCCAAAATACTGGAATGCTACCATGCAGTGCCGTGATCATTTTCAGCCTAAGGCGGGGAACGAACTCGAGACCGAGGCCTAGTCGGTACCTCAATATAAATGTGTGTTTGTGTACGTGCAAGCGTGCTTTAAGGTCGTATTTCATTACCGGCCACATGTTTCCTTCGAGGCCAGTAATGAAATTCTTCTACTCGCTGTCACTTTCATTTCTTTATTGTATTTGTTTGTTTCGTTTATTTCTTTCTTTATTATTTTCGTTCACCGCGTACGTTGTGGAGGAGGAGGGAGGGCAGAGCAGGACAATGGGACTGGAAAGAGGGAAAGGGAAAGGGACGGAAGGCACCAAGGTTCCTGGAATGATCTCTCACGGGAGATAGCGCCTCTGGGATGAGTCCTTCTTGTGTTTTTGTTTTTGCCCCACAGTTGTTTATAGTAGTTACTGCACCTCCTTCTTCCACCTCCCGGCCTCCTCCTCTCCTTTCCTCCTCCTCCTACTCCTCCTCCTCCTTCTCTTCCTCTCCCGTGTCTTCTTCCTCCTTGTAGTCTTTTCTCTCCTCCTTTTGACATTTCTTCTCTCCCATCTCTCAGATCTCGTTCATTTCTTCCCTCGCTTCTCCCCATCTTCCCGCCGTTGCTGCTGTGTCTTCTCCATCTGTCTTAGCCCATTTTTACTCCTTATTGCAACTTCATCTGATTACATCTCATCTCATTCTGTACCCACTTTTTTTTTCTCCATCTTGTGGTCCGCTTTCTTGCTCGTCCACCACCTCTAACTCCACCTCTTCTTCCTCCTCTCCACTTCCTCATTCTCTTTTACCCTTTTGTTGTTCGACTCTTCCACTTCTCCCTCCTCTCCTCCTTATCTCCTTCCTCCTTAGCGAATGACTTGAAATGGCGTCGTTGTTGTGGTATTAACAGGTTGATACTTAATACCGTTATTGTTATCATTACTGTTATTATGATGGTTAATATTATTGTTAATGTTATTTTCTCATTTATTTAAAGCTCTTGTCTGTTCTTATTTTTAGCAGTAGCGGGGAGGTGTAGACATTGTTTTTAAAATGATGTGCTCGTCACACGGGTTCTGTCCCCGCAGCTTCCCCCAAGAATATTTATATCGTCGCCCTACTATTTCTGGCGGCCCCACACTTGTCCTTTGTGCGCTTTTTGTCTCGACAGGATCTTGCGGGCCGCGGCCGCACAACGCATCACAAGCAACATCAACAGGGTGGTCTTATGCATGCCTGGAATAGTCGAATAACTCTCTCTCTCTCTCTCTCTCTCTCTCTCTCTCTCTCTCTCTCTCCCTTCTTTCTGATTGTCTGTATGTATGTGTATACACACACACACACACACACACACACACACACACACACACACACACACACACATATATATATATATATATATATATATATATATGTGTGTGTGTGTGTGTGTGTGTGTGTGTGTGTGTGTGTGTGTGTGTGTGTGTGTGTGTGTGTGTGTGCATTGAGAGGGAGGAAGGGGGAGTGTGTGTGAGCGTGTTCGTGCGTGCTAGGTGGTGGATCTGTTTCCACCTCGCCCTGACGCTGACGGTGTATATTATGTAGCGGTTGTGGTTGTGGTGGCGATCGGCCCGGGTCTCGGGCCAGTCTGGTTTGTTTGTTATGTTGGTCTTCGTGTTCGCCCGGTGCGGCGGAGTCTTGACGTCGTTTTCTGGTCTGGGAGGTCAGTCATTGTTTTCTCCTGAAGGAGGCAAGGTTGAGGGGCGGGGGAAGGCGTCCTCGCCACTGGCTCATGTCGTGATTTGGTATTATGCCCCGAGTCGCTGTCTCTACCGAGTATCCAGGATGTTTTTATGTTCGTTTTTATGACCCTCTGTTTCTTTCGTTCTCCTGTGCGAGTTGTTCCCTTGTTTTTTTTTTTTTTTTTTTTTTTTTTTTTTTTTGACTGGACTATTCCTTTCCTGAATCGAGTGACTTGTTGGTCTTTGGTCGAATAAATGATTATTTATATACTTAGGGATATACTTAGGTTTTTCCAACCAACGCTAATAGCTTTTCTTTTTTCATCTGAATTTGTGGCCTAGCAGTTGTTACACTTTCTCTACTGAGACTCCATCTTGCTCTATCTGGTGGGCCCATCAGTATTCTTATTGCTCATTATGTTTGTATGCTTAAACGGGAGACGGAAAGATTAGATGGAGAAGTTTGCAGGAGTGGTGTGGAAGGTGTCGTTTTTCTTTTGATATTTTAGTTTTATTATTATTATTATTATCATTATTATTATTGTTATTATTATCATTATTATTATTATTATTATTATTATTATTGTTATTATTATTATCATTATTATTATTATTATTATTATCATTATCATTATTATTATTATTACGTTAATATATATCAAAGGGGACCAGGTAGGCTGAGGAACGCGACAGAGAAGTTTGCAGGAGTGACATGGCAGATGTTGGCACAGTCGTGCATTTCTTGGAGGATGCTGAGAGGGATCTTTGTTCAGGGGTAGACCCAGAATGACTGATCAATTAAAATTGTCTTGCTTGTTTTTTTATTAGAAATTGTTTTTCGTTCATACCCTTATGATTTCGCTTCCGTGTCATTTTGTTGCACAGCTCACCCAGAAAGAGGCTAGCATCCGACCTAGTTATGGACCAAAAGGTCTCTTGTCATTATGCTGTACCTTTCTAATCCTTTGTGAATCACTTAGCCACAGAGGTGCCACAAAGATGAGTGAAACAGTAGACAGGCGAATTGAAAGGGAAGTGCTACCCGGAAGGCAAGGGTTGATTCAGTGGGAGATAGAGTCTGTCATTCCTGAGAATTGGGGGCGGGATCATGAGGCAATTGAATCGAAGAAGAAGAAGAATAAAAGGCCTGGCACCATCTAGCATAAGAGGAAAGAAAGATCCCATTAGGCGTTGTAAGTCTGACATCGACGTTTTTGTTTTTTGAAATATGTTTTTTTTTTTTTTGTGTCTGGCCGATGTGGTACCGCTTCTCGTGAAATAGGGTATACTAGCTTTCATTAGTTGACCAAGTTTTAAGATGCCGTTGTGTTTCAAGAATAATGTACTCTACTCATTCTTTAGCTATAGGTGTCCAGAAGTTGTTGTGTGATTATGTCATTTAGCTCTCTCTCTCTCTCTCTCTCTCTCTGTGTGTGTGTGTGTGTGTGTGTGTGTGTGTGTGTGTGTGTGTGTGTGTGTGTGTGTGTGTGTGTGTGTGTGTGTGTGTGTGTGTGTGTGTGTGTGTGTGTCTCACACACACACACACTCTCTCTCTCTCTTTCTTTCTCTTTGTGCGAGTTGTGGGTAATAAAAGTAAGTTGATTTTGATGTGGGTATGTATGGCTACTTGGTTCATTCTCCGCGTTGCTTTAACCACGAGTCCGTAACTTTCGGTACGACTGAAGGCTGATTTATTTGTTTTCTATTTTCCGTGTCTGTGGATGGGTTCGTCGCCTCGGGTCTCGTCTGCAGCCGAGTGCGCATGCGCAGTCAGCCTGCTGCGGTTTTACTTTCATTGTGGGACTGCCGGATCTTGGCTCTAGTGGTGCGTTGCATGGGATCAAGAAGCTATATATACATTTATATGCCACGACTTAGACTATTTCCCACCAGCGTGGCGCCTCGTCCCGGGGGAGGAAGGAGGGAGAGTTTGTCCTTGCCCTTGTGTGTGTGTCCCGGGCCCCTGTCCTTGCCCTTGCAAGACGCCTGGTCTTAGTTGTCCTTTCTCGCTCCCCCGGCTGTGACATTTTGGGACTGTTGATATGAACTTCATGTGAACTTGAAGTAGTTTTCGTACTATCATTGGGCTTAGATACTTATATTCTTAAGACTATTGGTGCATTTGTGGATATTTGTTTGTATTTGTGGTTTATGCATTTAATTTTGCGAGGCTCTATCATCATGATTATCATCATCATCATCATCATCATCATCATCATCATCATCATCATCACAAAGGCGGAGAATGCCGACAGGAGACCTTTTGGTCCAAAACTAGGTCGGATGCAAAAAAATCATAATAATGATAAATAAATAAGTAAATTATAAAAATACAAATGATGATAAATAGAATAAATAAATGCATATGTATAGTTAAATGATAAACAAACAGGTAAATAATAAATGATAATAAACAAACAGACAAATAATAACAAGCAAATAAACAAATAATATAAAATAAATGGCAGGCATTACAGCATCTTGCTTAGGTGTTTATCTAAACAAATCTTAAGGCTTCGAACTGAACTACATTGCACTGCCTCTGCAGGAAGTTTATTCCGTTCATTAACTACACGGTTGGTGAAATTGCTTCTACCCACTTCCAAATTAAATCTATTTCCTGGCAGTTTGAGACTATTATTTCTTGTCGGATTATCATTCAGTGTGAAAATTTTGTCACGTTTAATGTTGTAAATTTCCTTTAGAATCTTAAAGACCTGTATCAAGTCAGAATTCTTTGGGATTCTCTTTGAATTCATCAGCGATATTCATTTCGTATTGCCGTTTTCATTTTTTATTGTCGTTTTTAAATCTCTCTGTATTACTACATAACTTTGATAGTCATTAGGTGCACCCGAGCACTTATATTCCTTATAAGCCTGTCTTTTTTTTTAGCAATACTTTTTTCAGTTTCTTTGTCTAGCCATTTTGGGTGAGCCTTATTTGGGGGGCGTCTGTCCTTAAACCAGATGTAAATATGAATAATCTTAGTAAGCGTATTTTGAAATATTTCCCACATCTGATCTACAGGTCTTTCACTTAATTTAACCTCCCAATCTGTAAGCTGAAGCTCCTGACGTAGTTCTATGAACTGAACTTTACCGAAATCATCATCATCATCATTTTATCTAATGAATACATGCGTTCAGATTCATTCGGACCTCTTCTTCCTTTCTACCTCTATTCTCCCCTACCCGTTTTTTCTTCCTCTCTCTTCTCTCTCTGTCTCTATCTACCTACCTACCTACCTCCCTACCTCTGTATCTCTCTTTCTGGATACATCATTTGTTTTGGGGCCCCTGAAGTTGTTCTAATCCTTTCGTGTCGTAAAGCTAGTTAAAATCGTTTGGCGGCAGAGAGAACATCAGAGATCAAGTCAAGAGTACTCAGAAGGATGAATTCAACCGTGTTATCTGGCAGCGGCGAGGTAAAACACTTGTTAGGCCTTGTGCAGTTCCGCGCTGTCCGGTTTTTTATATAAAATAAACTGGAAATTGATATTGTAGGCGTTGGGTTGCGGTCGTCATTAACTCTGTGTGAGAAAGGTAAGTGAAGATGTGTCCGGGTCTCGGTGAAATTTTGTAATGGGTATTGGGTAACCCATTTGTAGTTATATTGAGTATAGTTTTCATATACGCAGGTACACATTTTATTATTTTGATTTTATTTATTTGTTTATTTTTAATTTTTGAGCGGTGCGGGAGGCGTGTCATGTGGACCATTGTCGAGGTTTGGGGATTTAAGGTCGTATGAGCTTACTGACGTCACACGGTGACTGCGATGGATTTCGAACCTCCTTCCTCCGGGTGCTTGTGGTCTAGTACACCCGGGACGTAGTTGTTTTACTGAGACTCGGCGTCCAGAAAGAGCTGGAGACTCCGCGGCTGGTCGGTGCAGGGGCAAAACCTCCACCCGACCTTTGCCACTTACCGCCAGGTGCTGCTCTTCGAATGCAGACTTGCGTTTTTACGGTTTTTGGTTTTGTGTTCGCTTTGATCTAATGAATCGCAGTTTGTTTCTGTCTCTCGTGCGTGTATGTAGATACATTGTGTATGTGTGACCGTGTGTGTGTGTGAGACCTGAGACCGAGTGTGCGTGCGACTAGCGTAATTATTAGCTTGGTTTTCCTGGTATCTTCTCGGCATGCAGCACCAGACGCGCTAGTTTTGTGGAATCTGTTTCGCCCCTGTGTCCCAAGGTTCGGCAGTCACATGTTAGAAAGTAGCGCCCTTGGATGAGGTGTTTTTTAATCTGCCACGAAGAACGTCTTCTTCAAGAGTGTCGACCACTTGAAGATTTAAGATAGTATTGGACGAGAGGCTCATTAGCTTTCTGGTTCATTATTGATTTTGTTCTGGTGGGTCTTACTCCTTTCTATCTTCACTCATTCTTTTCACGTGCCCGAACCATTTCAACAATCTTTCATCAGCTCTATCTGCCAGCTCCCTCTCCACCCCCGCTCTCCTTCTGACCTCCCCATTTCTCTCTCCGTCCAACCTTTCAACCATCACAATACTTTTCAGATTTTTCATCTCAATCACGTGTAAACTTTATATTTCTACCTCAATTAAATTCCTAGTCTCCGCCTTATACAGTGGTCGTAGGCACACTTACCCCTTCATATGATATTTTCTTTGAGTGTATTCCCAGATACCTATTTCTCATGACACTTTTCTCTCTAAGACATTTATTTCTGTCCCTCACTCTACAGTTTACAATTACCACCCTCACCCCATCTTCTGCCACATGCGACCCTATGAGTAAAGAAAGATTAAAAAGGAGTGCGGAAAGCAGAGGTGGGTGGAGTGAACTTGAGGAGACGACCAAGGATGAGATGGATGGGTGGGGTGAAGGGGGCTTTGAACAAGAGGGGAATGCCGTTTGAGCAGGGAAGGGAGAAGGCAAGGGATAGATGCGAGTGGGTATGATTAAATATGGGTGATTTCTTGACGCAGTCCTAAGTTATTTCTCCCGATCTTTACCTGTTTTCCACATGAGGTGACGAGGAAGTAGGGTCGAACCTGCCCTACTCTGGCTGTGCTGTGTCTTGCTGCAATGCTTCTGACCCAAGCACTGGGCAGGAGACAGGGATGACCCTTCATCCACGAGGAGCTAAGATGAGAGGGAAACAGTGGATGGTGGATAAGAGTGGAGTGGGTGCATGTGTGCCTTGGCTGGCTATCTCCCTTAGGAGGGTGAAGAGACCCTTGGTGGAGAGATAGATTAGGGCAGCGTTTCTCAACCAGGGTTCCGCGGAACCCTAAAGTTCCAAAAAAGGTTATTGTAATAATGTAATACAGACATCATCCTATCTAACCTATTATTACGATGAAAATAAAATGAGAAAGATAGGGTATATATATATATATATATATATATATATATATAATATATATATAGACATATATATGTATATACATATATATATATATATAGACATATGTATATACATATATATATATATATATAATATTTTTTTTTCTTTATTTATTTATCTATTTACTGTATTTTTATTTTTTTTTGCGCAGGGGTTCCTTGAGACATGCAATTTCTTTTAAATGTTACACAAGGGTAAAATGTGGAGAAACGCTGGATTAGGGTGCTACTACTATCCCTCCTTGTTTTTTCTCCTCTTCCTTTTTCTTCATATTTTCTTCATCTTCTTCTTCTTCTTTCTCTTCTTCCTCTCCTCCCATTTCTTCGCCTCCCATTTCGCCGTCTTCTTCTTCTTCGTCTTCTTTTACTAAAGGCCATCTAACGAATGTTGATGTAGCAGGCAGGATAAACACAAGCACATCTGTCATATCCTCTGTTAGGGTTTCCTTGCAATTGAGTCGCTCAAACTGGTGGGGAGAGAGAGAGAGAGAGAGAGAGAGAGAGAGAGAGAGAGAGAGAGAGAGAGAGAGAGAGAGAGAGGGGGGGGGGCAGAGAACGAAAAATACATCTTCATTTCTACTTTATCCTGGCCACCTTCTTCCTTTCCTTTTTATCTTTCTTCTAAGTTTTTCCATTCGTCTATTTTCGCCTTTCTCCTCCTCCTCCTCCTTCCTCTCCACCTCCTCCCCCTTTTCCTTCTTTTTCCCTTCCCTCATCCTCCTCTGTCCTCTACTCCTGGGTTTAGTTGGGAATGCAGTGGGAAATGAATTGGAATTGATCAAAGAAAAAAAATGTGAACTGGAATTCGTACTGATAAAAGAAGATACAAGTGAAATTAATTTTATTGGGTTTTATGTCGTTGAACTTGTTTGAGGATATAGCTGATTTGATAGAGTGATATTTTATTCTGTAATATGTTAAGTAATTTTTGTACTATAACTTATAAATTGGGCCGCGCGGTAGCCCGGAAGATACCCTGTCGAACTCATGAGCAGGTGGTCGTGAGTTCGATACCCGAAACCCGCTATGTGCTTCTTGCGTCGGTTCTCGACAGCTCTGGCCATGTGGGGAGGCGACCTGAATACCGGCCATAAAAATAAATAAATAAAAATAAAGTAAAATAAGATAAAATAAAATGGCTTGCTGCAACTCGACTGGGCTTGCCCTACCAATGGATTTCTCACTTTCCACAGATGGTGAGTGGGATGGGGAGTTGAAGTGACAAAGTACTCAAACAATATAATGTACATTATTCAAAAGTGGTAAAAGTGTATCAAGTGAAGTAACTTATTGAATATATTCACTTTTTAGTTAACAAAGAAACTAGTTCCTGCATAAACCACGAGTTTGTTTGGAATTGAACCCTTTTCCACAGATGAGCGGAATCGTACTGGAAATGAACATTTCTTTATTACGAATGAAATTAATTAGAAATGATTAATTCACATTTTAATCTAAATTGGAACCGAATTGAAGTGGCAGAAGGGAACAGACTCCAGCCCTTGTGACCTCAGGTCTCTCCATGACCTCAGTCCCCGGTAGCCGAAGGACAAGGCTCGACGTCGAGACGGGGACGTCATCACTCGCTACTTGAAGGAAATCGAGGTCGTAGAAAACGCCATTGAGACTCCGCCGCCGCCTCTTACTCCTCCTCCTCCTCCTGCTCCACCACCTCCTCCTCCTCCTCCTCCTCCTCCTCCTCCTCCTCCGTAACTGTCGGGTACCCGCAAGCGCCGGCCGACCTTTGGGCTTCGCGGGAACGACCTTTGGTAACGCTTTCCGTCCACTTCCTTCCGCTCTGGTGGATTAATTCCGCGGCTCCTGTCACTCCTCATTCGTCTTGCCCTCCGTCGGTATTTCTCCTCCTCCATCTCTTCCACCTCTCCTTCAACCACCTTCTCTTTTTCTTCTCTTCCTTCTGCTCCTGCTCCTCCACATCCTCCTCCTTCTGCTCCTCCACCACCTCTTTTCTTCTCTTCCATCTTTTCCATCTCATCCTCCACCTCCAATTTTTTCCTCTCTTCCCCCTGTACCTCCTGTTTCTCCTCCTCCTCCTCCTCCTCCTCATCTTCCTCCTCATCATCGTCCTTTCCTTTCTTCTTCTCCTCTACCTCCTCCTCCGTCTCCTGCTCCTCCTCTTACTCTTTATCATCATCACCTTCCATGTCATCCTCCCCTTTCCTCTTCCTCCTTGTTTTCCTCTATCTCTTCATCCTTATCTTTCCCCACTTCTCTTCCCCTTCCTCTTCTCCTCTTCCGTCCTCCTCTTTCCCTTGTTTCTCCTCCTCTGCTCCCTCCACCTCCCCCCCCCAACTTCTTCTTGTTGGTCCTCTGTCTCCTCCTCTTCCCCATCCTCCTCGTCCTCACCCCTTCTCCTCCCTTCCCTCCTCCTCATCTTTTATCCCCTTCTTCCTCCTCTTTATATTGATCCTCTTCTTCCTCCTCTTTCTCTTCCTCCTCCTCCCCTTCCTCCTCCTCCCCTTCTTCCTCCTTTCTCTTTCTTCCTCTTCTTCTTCATCTTTCCTCCTCTTCTTCCTCATACCCCCCTTCGCCTCTTCCTCCCCTTGTTCTTCCTTCCTCTTCCTTATTCCTCTTCTTCCTCTTTCGGTTCACCTTCTTCTTCCTCCTCTCCCCCTCCGCCTGCTCCTTTTTCTCTTCCTCTTCCTCCTCCTGCTTCCCTTCCTTCCACTTAATCGGGGTGTGATAACCCGCTGGACCGGAGGCGAAGTGTCTACCAACAGCTCCATGGGGACGGCCTCGAAGTGTCGCCCGTACCCCATGGAGCAGTCGGTAGACACTTCCAGCCCGTCCCCATGGAGCAGTTGGTAGACACTTCCAGCCTGTCCCCATGGAGCAGTTGGTAGACACTTCCAGTCCGTCCCCATGGAGCAGTTGGTAGACACTTCCACCCCGTCCCCATGGAGCTGTTGGTAGATACTTCCAGCCCGTCCCCATGGAGCAGTTGGTAGACACTTCCAGCCTGTCCCCATGGAGCAGTTGGTGGACACTTCCAGCTCGTCCCCATGGAGCAGTTGGTAGACACATCCAGCCCGTCCCCATGGAGCTGTTGGTAGATACTTCCAGCCCGTCCCCATGGAAAAGTTGGTAGACACTTCCAGCCCGTCCCCATGGAGCAGTTGGTGGACACTTCCAGCCCGTCTCCATGGAGCTGTTGGTAGATACTTCCAGCCCGTCCCCATGGAGCTGTTGGTAGACACTTCCAGCCTGTCCCCATGGAGCAGTTGGTAGACACTTCCAGCTCGTCCCCATGGAGCAGTTGGTAGACACTTCCAGCCTGTCCCCATGGAGCTGTTGGTAGATACTTCCAGCCCGTCCTCATGGAAAAGTTGATAGACACTTCCAGCCCGTCCCCATGGAGCTGTTGGTAGATACTTCCACCCCGTCCCCATGGAGCAGTTGGTAGACACTTCCAGCCTGTCCCCATGGAGCAGTTGGTAGACACTTCCAGCTCGTCCCCATGGAGCAGTTGGTAGACACTTCCAGCCTGTCCCCATGGAGCTGTTGGTAGATACTTCCAGCCCGTCCCCATGGAAAAGTTGGTAGACACTTCCAGCCCGTCCCCATGGAGCAGTTGGTAGACACTTCCAGCCTGTCCCCATGGAACAGTTGGTAGACACTTCCAGCCCGTCCCCATGGAACAGTTGGTAGACACTTCCAGCCCGTCCCCATGGAGCTGTTGGTAGACACTTCCAGCCCGTTCCCATGGAGCAGTTGGTAGACACTTCCAGCCCGTCCCCATGGAGCAGTTGGTAGACACTTCCAGCCCGTCCCCATGGAGCTGTTGGTAGACACTTCGTTTCTCCTTCCACCTCCTTACTCTCTCCTTCCACCTACTTACTCTCTCCTTCCATTCCTCCCCTCGTATAGGTATTAACCAAGTTTTATTCACTCGGTATTTGATTGCCATCCCCACGGACTGAATCATTTGCCAGACTAATGTTCACTCAAAAAAAAAAGTAATAAATAAATGAAATAAATAAATAAATAAATAAATTAATAAATAAAAACAAGTTTTAGCTTCCAATGTCCTTCCGTTCTGATATGCTCCTCCAAGGTCTCTTTTACCACCACCACCACCACATTGTTCCGAAGGAAAGAAGGCTGATTATTGCTGACAAAATAATCTCCTCTCCTATCACCCTCGTCCTCTCTTATCCTCATTTGTCTTCATCTCTCCCCCATCCTCTCCTATCCTGTCTTCTCTTTCCTCATGTCTCCACATTTTCTCTCTCCTCCTCGGCCTTGTTTACCTCCTCTCTTCTCTCTCCTTCTTTCTATTCGTCTTCACATCTCTTCCTCCCTTCCTTCACTCTCTCTCTCTCTCTCTCTCTACCTCTCTGTCTGTCTCCTACCTCATCTCTCCCTCATTCTTCCTTCTCCTCTTCCTCCTCTTCTTCCTCCTCTTCCTCCTTCTCCCCCTTCTCTCTCTCTCTCTCTCTCTTCTTCTTCTTCTTCTTCTTCTTCTCTCCCTCATATAATTTTTCCCCGACAACTTCGTTCTGCAGAAGACACCCACCCCCTGTAGGCTGGATGGCTGGGTGGCCGGCCGGTTGGTCGGCCGTACCCAAACTCGTTTCTGTTCTCCGTCGGGAGCTGGCGAATTCTTCTCGCTACTTTTTAAGCAGTTCTGTTGATTTTTTTTTTCGGGGGAGGGGGGACTGTCCAGTCCTTGCATTCTGGTGCGAAAATCTGTCCGTGTTGAAAAACGCACTGCCACGTCAACTGTATCCTAGTTTTCTCACCACCACACCCTCTACCACCCGTGGACGTCAGACCTAACACCATTACAGCCACCATCACCACCTCGTTCCACCATTTCCAACCTTCAGCACCTGTTACCACCACTTCCAACTGCCACCCAGACTGACTACTTGCTTTGCCACATACACCGATCCTTCCAACGATAAAAGCGCCAGATATAAACACCAGCGCTGCCATTTCCCACCACTAGATAACTGACGCGTACTATCACAAACCTCGTGAAGAAGAATCACAACATAAGGATATATAGACGGAGGCGAGTACTCGTGCCATGAGAGGGGTCCACCGGGAATGGACTGGCAGTAACGCTGGGTGGGGGGTGAGGTGTCTTGGCGTTGTCAAAATTTCAAACGACAGGAGTGAATGCAAGGGCTTAGGACGTTCCTCTCCCATGCCTCCTGTCTATCCACCTCGCTTTGCGGATAACGGCTAGGAAAAAAAAAAGTAGGAAGAGCATAACCCTTGATTAGCAACTTCCAAAGTAAGAATTGTTGAACGTTCAGTCTTGTAAATAAGTTGGGAATGGATGCAAAGAGGAGATTGTGTGAAAGAGTGACTGTGCCGACGGCTTTGTATGGGGCAGAGGCTTGGAATTGAAGAGAGGCAAAGAAGATATGTTTAAATGTGTTTGGGATGAAATGTCTAAGAAGTATGGTAGATGTTACTAGGTTGGATAGAGTGAGAAACGATGAGGTGAAGAGGAGAGCGGGAGTGGAGAAAGAGATGGTAGATAGAGCTGAGGAAAGATTATTGGGATGGTTTAGACACATGGAAAGAATGGATGATGAAAGATTAGTAAAAGAGACGTGGAAGGCAGAGGTTGATGGGATGAACTTGAAGGGACGACCGAGAATGTGGATGGATGGATGGGGTGGAGGGGGCGTTGAGAAAGAGGGGGATTTCTTTTGAGCAAGGAAGGGAAAAGGTAGGAAATAGGAATAAGTGGAGAGTGGCTGTGTATAGATGATACTGTGATGCAAGTAAGGGCGAGGCGGTGGGTGGGGGGGGTAGGGTGTACTTATGCGTGAATGATATTTTGATGCAGCCCTAAAGTATTTCTCCCCGTCCTCTCTTTTTCTGCGTGGGGGGAGGTCGCCTACTAAGTGAAGCAGCCTTGCTGTGGATGTACTGTGTCTTGCTACATTCCTTCTGACGCAGGGCAGTGGGCGAGATACAGGGATCACCCGTCATCCAAAAGGAACTAAGATCAGAGAGGGAAAGCGTGGGGGATGGGAGGGGAATGGGTGGGAGTAGGTGCGTACCTTTGACTTTGGCTCTCCCCCTTATAGGGGGGAGGGGAAACTCTTTGTATATAGATAAATTAATATTATCAGCAGTAGTATCATTATTAGATGTAATATTAATAATAGTAGTGGTGTCCTCATTTGGCACCAAGATATCCGCGCTCTGGTCCTCAAGAGCCTCGAAGAAAACGTAGTCGGCCTCGAACTCGAAAAAGTCGAAGAACGCCTCGTCAGTGAAATACTCTTCGTCGATGGCGGACACAAGCTCATTGTCAAAAAGATCTTGGTCGTTGATGCTCTCTAAACCCTCTTGAGACTCGCCCTGTGTCTCGAGTGTGAGAGACTGCAGGAAATAACGATCGTAAACATTCAACAGTTCCTCAAAAATACCTTGTACCATGTCAGTGCTGTTTTCCAAATCAGAACTTTCTGAATGATCGCCACAATACATTTCTTCAAAATAAGCAAAGTCGATGTTCTCCAAGAACTCGACATTAACAAGAACATCTTCAGTTTCCTCTTCAAGGCCTTCACAGAACCTTGTGTCCATTTCAAATTCAAGAAGCTCAAAATCCTCTTCAGAATTCGAAAGACCCATAACTTCATTATCCTTCTGGTTGGTAGTGTAACGTAATATTAGATATTACGTCATATGTGTAATTATGTTATAGAATTGTGTTCCTTTGTATTACATAACTATGTTCATATTTCTTGTCTATGTATGTATTGTAACAATGTTAAGCAGTAACGCCCGTCCACTATATGTAATCTTGCCTACGTGCGGAGAAAGGTGCGCACTCTTGTAGAACAAACAGACAAGCGAAATCCTGAATAGTTCGGAGCGCACAGATTTGACAGTTACTAAATAAATAGATTGTTCAAGCGAGTCGAGGGTCCTAAAACTACCCATGTTGACGTGTGTTAACTTACCCTCCTCCCCCCCTTTCACTCACTCGCACACTCACCCGGAAGTATCCCGCTTCCGGTCCAATGGTATATAAGCGGTGGAAATCGCTCACTCGTCGTCATTTTCCCACATATTGATCTCTTGATAAAAACTAGAAGAATTGGATTCATGAGACGATTGGTGTGAAGTGATCACCCTTTTTGCCTACATTACGTGTCTGATATACATTGCATTACTTTACTTATATTTGTACTTATTACTTATTCTGATGCATGTTCCTGATCTCTTTGTACTTAGATAGTACCATATTGTATACTTATCTTGTGTTTCTTATTTGAACGATAATTTCCATATTCTTATAATCATGTAACGGTCCCATTGACCCTACTGCCCATTCTCTTTTGTGTTGATTGCCTGTAAATATTTTCCATATTAATAATTTCGTTTACTAGTTTTATCGCTAGTTTAATATTCCTTTCCTGGAATCTTCTTTGTTACCTTTACTTCTAGTCTTACGAATTATCTAGGCCCTGACCAGATAGTTCAGTCCTACAGTGGCTTCTAGAAGTGAGCTGGTTCTTAAGCACTTATCCGTTATACGTAACGTATCTTCACAAACCAGCCAGCCCGTAACAGTAGAATCCTCAAAGTGGAGACCCAAAGAATGAATTTTCAATTTTCTGA
>NC_134801.1:10575066-10585066 GCF_046742065.1 Oratosquilla oratoria
TAATGTATATATATATGATATATATGAATATATATAATATATATGAATATATATAATATATATGAATATATATAATATATATGAATATATATAATATATATGAATATATATAATATATATGTATATATATGTATCTATATATAATATATATATACATATATATATATACATATATATATATATGCAATAAAAACACTAGGAGCGTGTGTTCACAAGTCCTTAAGTAACCACTAGGAAAAGTAAACTAACGAAGCAGAGCGCTTTCGTATAATTACATCTTCAGTGCAGATACAAAAAAGGAATTATAAAATGAAGAAACAAGGTAAAGAATATATGACATAGTGAAGAGGGCATTCGGAGAGGTAGGGGAAAAGTACACGTGACGGACGTTTGAACCGTCCTGGTAACCAACAAGTATGGGACAACTGCTCATAATTTATATTATAATTTAAATAATTTTGAAATTTCATGAGAAATATAACTATCTAATTTGTACAAACCTTGATGAAGATTAACATTTATCCCCTTACTAGATTTGATCAAACTGCATTCAATTAAATTTCTTTCTATTATGTTGTTGTATGTGATGACTTTCGCGTTATCCCAGTCAACTGGGTGGTTAAGATGTTTTATGTGGTTGAATATACCGCTAGATTGGTTTCCCTCTCTAACGTATTTCTTGTGTTGATTGATTCGTGTTTTGAGTGTTTTAGCAGTCTGACCAACATAAAACTGATTACATGATTTACAAGGTATTTTGTACACACATCCTTTATCACTATTGACAGAATTATTTATGAGCAATTGTGTTACAGTGTTCTTATTGTTAAAAACTACATGATGTTAAATTTACGTAATATGTTTAGAATATTTTGCAGGTTCTCTTGGTACAGTAGAATTAGCAAGTTATTCATATTGAAAGTTTGAGTTGACCTAAGGTTATAAAATGTCCTTTTAGCACGATTGTAAGCTGTGTCAAGAACATGTGTGGGGTATTGCAGCTTAGTACCAATGTCGTAAATACATCTTATTTCATCATCGATGTACTCTGGGCTGCAAATGCGTAAGGCCCTGAGGAACATCGAAGAAAAAAACAGATATCTTTACGCCATCAGTGTGTGAGGAATAATAGTGTATATATGAACAAACATTGGTTGGTTTGCGATATACACTAAACTTCAACTCACTTTCACGGCGGTAGATATTACAATCAAGGAAAGGCAAAATACCTTCACTCTCTATCTCCACCGTGAACTTAATGGAACTGACCAAATTATTAAGTTTACATAAAAAATCATTTACATTATCTTGAATGGGACATAGACATAGGATGTCATCAATGTACCGCATCCATGTTATGTTGGGGGGAATGATCTTAATTAAAATTTTAGTTTCAAAGAACTCCATATATAAATACTCAATACGGGGGAGAGAGGATTACCCATGCTCATGCCAAATTTCTGAGAATAAAATTTATCATTAAATATATATATATATCGCAAAAATAATCACAATAACGCGTGACGAAAAGATATTGCAGAAACCACAGGGAAATTAAAGTCGGAATACTGAACGTTTTCGTCTATTACGACATCCTCAGAGTACAAAGAAAGAAAAAATAGAACACAATATTTATACAGAAGAAAGAAAACTGGGAGAGGTCATGGCAACATAAAACCTTCGGACAATATACATACAACACATCCAATTACAAATGGAAATGGAAATGTTAATAGAAATATATATACATTCATATACACATGGGAATAAGAATGGTAATAGTAACAAGAAAAAAATATATATATAAAATAAAAAAATAAAAGTAAGTCATTCCCTTTCAAAAACTTTTTAAGATTCTTATTAAATTCTGCATTAACTGACTCAAGTGGATCCTTTTGGAGCTTAGAATACGTGACTTCATCATTCAACAAGTCTTTCACTTTGTCAACATAATCAGCTTTGTTCAAAATAACCAAACAATTACTTTTGTCCGCTTTTGAAAGCAAGTGAGAAACGTCTGGGACAATTTGGGATGCTAGGTGTTGTTAGTGAACTGTATACGAGTCCTTTGCAAATATTAAGATCTTGCACAGGAACATCACCATACTTGAGTCAGTTAATGCAGAATTTAATAAGAATCTTAAAAAGTTTTTGAAAGGGAATGACTTACTCATTAAACAGTTCTCTACTTTGTCACCTTCCTTACCATACATGTACGGGTTGATTAAAACCCATAAACTTGGTCATCCTATTAGGCCTATAATCACCTCTACTGGCTCCATTTCTTATAAATTATCTAAATGGCTAGTGTCCATTCTGAGCCCCCTTGTTGGATCCATTTCTCATTCTCACATTAAGAACAACGAAGATTTAATCAGCAAACTTAATAGTCTAGACCTTACTTATGATTTCAAGTTAGTTAGTTTTGATGTTAATTCTGTACACGTGTTCCTGTTTTTGATTTGCTTGAATTTCTAAGAAAAGAGCTTCATTCACATAACTTACCCTTACCTGTAGACATTATTATCGATTTGATTAAACTTTGTGTGGTTAACTCTAAATTTGTTTTTAATGGTGAATTTTATGTTCAAAAATTTGGCATGGCTATGGGAAACCCCTTATCCCCAGTTTTAAGCAATTTGAATATGGAGTTCTTTGAAAGGGAATTGTTACCTTGTATTCTCCCCCGTAAAGTCATCTGGTATCGGTATGTCGATGACATTTTATGTATTTGGCCTACTGATATTAATTTGGACAATTTTCTTATTAATTTAAATGACTTAGTGCCTTCTATTAAATTTAAAATTGAGGTTGAACAAGGTAACAAATTGCCATTTTTAGATGTTTCTTTTATTAGAAAAGATAGATGTTTTAGGTTTGACATTTTTAGGAAACCAACCAATGTTTTGTCATATGTTCATTTCTATTCTACACATCATATTAATACTAAGGTTTCTGTTTTTTCATCCATGTTTTTAAGAGCTTATAGAATTTGTAGTCCAGAATTTTTAGACCAAGAAATAGGAAAAATATATGACATTGCATCGGGTTTGAAATATCCAAAATATGTTATAGATAAAGCACAACATAGGGCCAGGAAGTCTTATTTCAATACAACCCAAAAAGATACTTTTTATAAGAAAAATCTTTTAGTTATTCCCTTTCATGATAATCTTGTAAGACTTCCACGCATCCTTAAGGAGTTTAATATTAATGTTATTTTCAAAAACAGTACCATCAAAGAACTCCTTATTAAAAATTCCCCTTGTAATAATGTAGGATGTGTTTATAGTGTTCCCTGTAAAAACTGTAGCTCCTGTTATATTGGCCAAACAGGTAAAGAATTGAATATTAGGATGAAACAACATAAGTACAGTATAAGGACGGGCCAAATGTCCAGTGGGTTTTTTGTCCATGTTAGAGACACAAACCACAACATTGACTGGGACAACGTTAAGAAAATTGTTGATTGTAATTCAGTTTTAGATAGGAACATCATTGAATCCTGTTTCATAAAGAAAAATTTTGATAATAATATTAACTTGAGTTTAGGTTTATTTAAACTAGACAATTTTATAATTAATAGGATAGTAAAACAGTACCAAATTTCCTAATGGTACCAAATGTCCTGTGGACCTTTCAGCCAAAAGGTTTTGTTCTTTTGTATTTTTTGTTTGTTTTACTATTACCATTATTATTTCCATGTGTATTGTGTATGTATTTTTTCATTTACTGTTACCATTCATATTTCTGTGTATATGAGTGTGTATGTATGTATAACGTCCGAAAGTTTGATGTGGCATAACCTTTTCAGTTTTCGTATTTCTGTTAAATATTGTTTTTTTCTTTTTTGTACAATTTGATAATTATATCACTTGTGTTTTGGTTTGACTAAACAATATCATAGGATAGTAAAGCAGTACCTAGTTTCCTAATTGTACCAATTGTCCTATGGACCTTTCGGCCACATGGTATTTGTTCTTTTTATTTTTTATTTTATATATATATTTTTCTTGTTACTATTACCATTCTTATTTCCATGTGTATATGAATGTATATGTATTTTTATTAACATTAACATTTCCATTTGTAATTGAATGTGTTGTATGTATATTGTCCGAAGGTTTTATGTGGCTATGACCTCTCCCAGTTTTCTTTCTTCTGTATAAATATTGTGTTCTATTTTTTCTTTCTTTGTACTCTGAGGATGTCATAATAGACGAAAACGTTCAGTATTCCGACTTTAATTTCCCTGTGGTTTCTGCAATATATATATATATATATATATATATATATATATATATATATATATATATATATATATATATATATATTTCTTTGTCATTATCTCTTGATTTTTGCTACTTATTTGGTAAGTCAAAGTTGATCGATAGAAGTCACTTCTGCAAGGGTGACCTCGACCCGAGCTTCCGTTCTTCTGAGCGGACGCGCTTCTGGTGCTGCTGCTGTAGGGCAGACAGTTCGTTTCTGAAGGAGACACCAAAGGAATTGTGATTGGCCTCGTCCACATCCGGTGGTGCCGATGTAGTCTGCACTTTACCCTCCTCCCCCACTGCACTCCCTCACTCCCTCTTTCTCTTCCTCCCTCGCTCCCTCCCTCTCTCACGCTCCCATCTCTATCTATCTGTCTATCTATCTATCTATCTCTCTAATATAGCCCACTTTCCCAAGTACCTAAAACAAACTACACACACACACACACACACCGGTTACCCTTACAAGCACGGTAGCCAAAATTTTTGAAAAAGTTATAAAAAGTGGATGAATAAAACATCTGGAGGAGAACATTATACTAAATCAGAGACAATTCGGATTTAGACAAGGAAGATCATGTACCACAAATCTGATCTGTTTTTACTCAAGACTACTAGATATGATACAGGAAAGGGACGGATTGGCTGATTGTGCCTTCCTAGATCTACAAAAAGCTTTTCATAAAGTCCCACACACAAAAAATATTAAGGAAACTGGAAACCATAGGAGTGATACAAGGTAAACTACTGAAATGGGTGGAGGACTTTTTGCATGGAAGAAAAATCAGGGTAGTGCTCTGAGATAAGAGTTCTACTTGGGAAGAGGTGATTAGTGGAGTTCCACAAGGATCAGTATTGGCACCAATAATGTTTGTTATTTATGTGAATGGCATGGACGAGGATGTGGGATGTTACATGAGCTTCTTTACAGATGCCGCAAAACTGCTAAAGAAAGTACTGAAACAGACTGTGATTCACTGCAGAGATATCTGAACAGGATTTGGAAATGGAGTCAGAAGTGGGAAGTGGATTTCAACATTAAGAAATGTGGCATAATGGCATTTGGAAAATATAGAAAAGGATATGAGGACAGTATAAAATTGGTTCAAAGGAAGTAAAGAAAGTGGAATCTGAAAAAAAAACTGGGAGTAATCATCACAAAGGATATGTCCCCTGACAAACAGATAAACAAAATTGTCGGCGAAACCTATAACGTGGCTTTTACTTGGATGAAGAGATGATAAAGAAAATACTAATCACACTGATGAGGCTAAATTTGGACTATACAGCGACACTATGGTCACCCAGTACTAAAAAGAATATAAGGAAAATTGAGAGAATCCAGGGAGTAACTATGAAAGATGACCCCAAAATTATCAAAACTGCCATATGAAGACAGATTATCAAAACTGCCATACGAAGACAGATTATCAAAACTAGAATTACCGACTGAAACAAAGAAGAGAAAGAAGTGACTTGTTGACCATCTACATAATTATGAGAGGTATAGAAGTCTTTGATAGAGAAGACTTTCTAAATTGGGATAAGAGAAACACAAGAGGACATGGAAGACAGCTAAAAAAGGGACAGTTATAGAAGAGACCTGAAAAAGAACAGCTTTCCCCACAGAGTGGTGGATGTATGGAACATACTCGACAAAACAATAGTGTGTGCAAAAACAATACACGAATTTAAGGGTAAATTAGATACAGAGACACGACACCACGAGCATTCCCCTTCCCGTAAGATACAACTAGGTAAACACACACACACACACACCTACTCCTACCTGATAGTGAGGCAGGTGTACTTCAAGATTGGACCAGGTTTCCCCGCCTCGATCCTTTTCCTCCCCCGGGAACTGGTTGCCGGAATGTGACGAAACTTCCTCCATCTGAAGGAACTTTTGGGTCGTCTTGCATCATGACCGGGCATATCACTCCAGCCGTAAGGGCGGGGGATTCCCCTCGGCTCTGAGACCGTGGAGACGAACGTTTGAATCATTCCTGTCAGACATCTTTGGCGACAGCAAAATTCATGTATGTAAAACATATATATTCAACCTCATGCGGCAGTAGGAAGCCTTCTTGCCCCGAATTCAGGAGGCACGCGTTCGGTCCCCGGTAAGGCCGGGGAATTGTTCGAGTAGCAATATCATAGTTTCCATTCCCTTAATGTAATTGTGGATTTAAGTCAATTCATTCAATTCACAACCACAATTGTTACAACACGGTCAACATTGTACATTCTCTTCGCATTAGATATACGGAATTACCAAGCTTATTTGACCCATGGTTAGTTACTAAGGCTGCATCGTTCCTCCGGGGATAGGCCTGTGATTCTGCAGTGAACGGTCATGACTTTGATGTATGTAATATATAATAATATGCAGAACTCCCACATGGAGATGAAAAAAACGTACGTAAAAATTACCACAGAACAGAAACTTGAAGATAGTAAGCATTTGCGTGTATTGTATTCTCAGAGAGCCTAATGATGAAATAAAAGAAAGTACTTCTAAACTTCATAGGAAAACGGAAAACGAGATGAATAGATGAGGTGAAAGGGTCATTAGGGGCAAGAGGATTTGTCGAACAGGGAAGGTAGAGGGCAAAAGAGAGAGAGGTATGAGTGAAGAGTGATTTGAATGGACGATTGGCGCAGCGCAAAGGGATTTATTCCTGTCTGCTGTGTAAGTTCTCGAATGGGTAAGGGGGGGGGGAGCTGCCATGAAATGAAGCAGTGGGAGTAAACCAGCTTCGGCTATCGAGCCCTGCTGTGAAGTTGTGTCTTGTTGCATCGTCTCTGACCTTAGCAGTGGGTAAGAGACGAGGGTGATCCTTTATCCACAAGGAACTAAGAAAGAACAACAAATTGGTTTAAGATAGCTGTGAGTAAGAAAGTAAAAAGGTAACAATGTCCGTTACCTTGCACTCATCCTTATGAATGAAACACCACGCGCCCGCGCGCGTGCACACACACACACACACACACACACACACATGTGTATGTTCATGTCCATATGCAAATCCTGATAAACTGTTTTATTGTCTTCGTTGTCAAGATAAAGATGTGCGGCTGGACTGAGCTTGATAGCCAAGCGGTATTGGTTAGTTGGGTCTTTCCTGGCAGGTAGGTAAGCTAACAACCAAGATGGCTGGCAAAGAGACAGGCAGGTAAACAGGCTGGCAAGCAGACAGGAAAGTGGGTGGGGAATCTTGCACTTCGACGGCCAGGCAAACAGGCAGGCAAGATGGCAGACAAGCAAGCTACCCATGTACCCGAGGACAAGGTGATATTGCCCTGGCACCTCAAGGCAAGGTGCCACTTCACCCCTTAAGGATGGGACGACACCCAGAAGATTTGAGTTTCCACTGAAGAAGCTGCGCGGCACCTCGCGAGGTTTTAGTGCGAATTCTTTGCGTAATAGTACGCGTGTAGTGTACATGTACCCCACAAGCATTCTAGCACCGGTGCATTTTATATGCATTTAGAGTTGGAGTGAATAGGACTTGCCGCTGGTATTGACAGGCCACAAAGGGTCACCGCAATCAGGTCGCTTCTGGTCATGGCGTCGGGTCAGTCCCGCGTATATGTATACCGCCCGCCCCGAGCGGGCAGGCCAGTTAGTTCTTCACTGTACTCAACTTGTTACGCGTCATCAGGCCTTCGCGGTCGGTCCCCTACTGGGGTACCACGCCACGTCTGTCTCTGACACATGTACCTTTATAAAAAAAAAGTATATAAACGAAACCGCGCATCACTCTCTCCCTACGTCACTTACTCCAGAGTAACACACTCATATATTACACGCGGAACTGGCCCCGGGAGTGGTTCTTGGAAAAGGAGGAGGGCATGGTTGTCGTCAGTGTTTGTTTTGGGGTTCGTGAAAGATGAAATCAGACGCGGCAGCTGTGATTGAGGTCCGGCGCGTGATACATATGCATATGCATGAATACATTCCATTCCATGCACGCACACACAAACACACACACACACACACACACACACAAACATACACACACACACACACACACAGACACACACATACACACACACACACACACACACACACACACACACACACACACACACACACTAGTAGAGACTAATAGAAATAGAGCCACAAAAAGCATTTGATAAGGTACCACATAAGAAACTAATAAGAAAAATATAATCAATAGGTGGCATCAGAGGAAAATTATTGGAATGGATGGAAAACTAACTGGGAGAAAATTGAGGGTAGTAATTAAAGACAAATACTCGAATTGGGAAGAAATAATAAGTGGTGTCTCGCAAGGTTCGGTACTGGCTCCAATCATGTTTGCCATATATATAAATGACATGGATGAGTAGAGTATTTTATTAATTCTTCGCAGATGACGCAAAAATACTAAAGAAAGTAAGAACAGAGGAGGATTGTGAATCATTACAGTTATACCTGTACAAAATCTGGAAATGGACTCAAAAGTGGGAAGTGAACTTCAGTATCAAGAAGTGTAGTGTAATGGAGTTTGGAAAAAGTAAAAATAGAATATCAAGAAATTATAAAATTGGTGAAGAAGTAAAAAAAGTGAATTCGGAAAGAGACCTTGGAGTAATAATCAGCAAAGACATGACACCTTTATTTTTAACGACTAGAAGAGAGTGAACATCTTGAGAATTCTCGTCGAACCAATCGCGATGACGTCGCCTTGTGAAGCTAAGAGCATAAACAAGAATTGTATCGTTGAGGTAAAAATTTAGGGTGGAGTTTAGGTGTTGTGCAATAGTATTGCGGAGTTTCTCGATGCTTTTGGATCCTTTAAGGGCATTACATTTTAGTTTCTGTTTGATGCCCTGATGGGATAAAATGGGCGTGTCTGGCTTCTCATTTTGGATCTTATGAGACGATGGTCGGTGCAGCACTCCACTGTTCTTATTGCCCAGGTCAGGAACACGCCTTTCCAGTCTTGCTGCCGGACAATAATGTAGTCGAGAAGATACCAGATTTTTAATCTAAGATGCATCCAGGACGTCTTGTGTAGAAGTAGATTCGTAGTCCAACCGCTGCCCACCAGAATGTAGAATGCGTGCTCTACATTTGAATTGGTAGTGAAGGAAACTCAGGCCGAGTTCTTGGCTTTAATGTTCCAGTTGAGAATCTATCCTCTTCTCACTACTACATACACGGCAAGCCCTCAGGAAAAAATCGGAGGATTGTCAGACACATGTTATACAAATATTTACAAAGGTTGTCATATGAAGAATATTTGGAAATTTGATCGCGGTGGTTGAGACGTTGGCCGAGCGGTTGCAGGTAGCTGATCCGAGAGACAAAGCTTTTTTTTTTTTTTTTTTCCTGAGCATCCAAAATCTTTTGTTGTCAAAAAGGGCGTTGTCAAGAAAGAGCCGGTTAGCTTGGTCACAGAAATCCCTAGGGAGATTTGTAGCTTTCGTCGAAACCACATCTTGTAGCATATTGTGCGTGCGTTCACGTGCACGCCAATATCGAAGGGAGACACAACTACGAAGATGATCAGCTACGAAGGTGCGCAAGTCATCGAAGTGTTGCATATGTTGACTATAACACTTGTGCTCATTTGTTGAAGGAGAGTGTGATGGTCAAGTTGTGCTCTAAGCATAGTGTCAAAGAGTCTGAGACCATTGCTGTTGAGGTTCCCTCTGCCATATCTGCCAAGTAGCCTACGTTCTTCCAAGTTTCAGCGCTTGATCGGACTCTGGCA
>NC_134801.1:10590066-10635066 GCF_046742065.1 Oratosquilla oratoria
TGAGCTAAAATAAGATTCAATAACTGCGTCTCAGTAACGAAGAAGTCGAAGACGTCGTAAATAGGTAGTGTTTAAGTTACCTGCAGGAGTTGCACGTGCCATTGGCTCTCGTGAGCGGGGCTGGGTTTCCTTTAAGTTGAATGAAATGGTGTAGCGTTAGCCAGGTGAGATGTACTAAGGAGGAGGAGGAGGTGGTAGGGGAGAGCTTCGCGGCCCAAGGGAGTGCCGGTGCCGGTTCCGTGAAAGCAGGAGGGCGAAGTAGTAGGTCGAGAAAGCGGGGCCCTGGAGTTGGTGCATAATACATCCCGTGAGAGGCCGGAAGCAGGCCGCGGGAGATGGAACGTGAGAGTGCGGAAGTTGGACCAGTCTGATCTGGAACTGCACCTTGGGAGGGCGGGGGTGGGGTGGGGAGCTCGTGAGAGTGTGAGATCGAGACGACCAGCTGTCGGCTGTGCCTTTGTAGTTTCTGAGAATGAGGCGTTCGCGACGAGAAAGAGAGTTGGGTTTGAGCGTGTGTTGGTCGAGGTGAATACAAATATATTGTTCCAGTTACATGAATGCGCTCAGAGTTTAGCGTTATCATTATTAGATCGAAAGTGGGTATTTAGAGAAGTAGAGCATAGTGTGTGGCGAGCGAGTAGACCTTGGGTTTCAGTATTAGCAGATTCTTGAAAAGGCTGGAACAAGCATAGAGCAGGTCATGGGAATGTAAACGTTTAAAGGGGCATTTAGACGGTCAAATGATTTGACAAACCCGGTTTGTCAAACAAGTGTTTGAAGTGATGTTTGACCGTGTGGATGACAAACGTGTTTGACGACCAAATACCCCATTCACACGGTCAAACATCACTTCAAACACTTGTCTGACAAACCGGGTTTGTCAAACTGTTTGACCGTGTAAATGGTCCTTAAGGAGGGAGGAAAGTGTTTACATTTCGTATGTGAATATCGTCAAATAACAGGAATGCATATTTGAGATTTTATATAGTAGTAGTAGTTGTATTATCGAGAGTGACTGAATAGAAAAAATAATAAATTTCGCCTCGAGTTGTACTGATCGGAAACCCACAGTCCCATTGTGGGCAGCAACGGTCCTTGAGGTATCACGTAGATCTCACTGGAAAGAAACATGGGGCTCCTGACTGTGCTGTATTTCCATGTCACCAGCTAGGAGGGAAAGAAAGTGGATGAGAATGGAGTTAAAGAAAGAAGATTCAAAATTCACAGAAGGAAGAGGGTGAAAAGGAGTGGATAGATAGCGGGTCATACAGCATCTCCCCCCCCCCCCTTTATCATCCTCCGGACTTGCGACCGCTTGTGGCATCGGCGGCTCGAGCGGATGGAAGCGTGGACGACGTCGATAACCAGGCGAAAGGTCTTTAAGTATAATAATGAATGACAAGGGATGTTTGTAACATTGATACATGCGCAAATTAAGGCGCCAGCGAGTACCAGAGAAGGTTCTATTATAAGGTTGTCGCCAAACTTTCGAACGTGACTGTACAACTCCAATCCGGTTGAAGCGAGTAATTCCATCCCTAGAGACGCGAGATGGACTCCCGAACAATCGCCAGCGTGTTTATTTGTTTTCCTGGCGCGATAAGCCACGGGAGGCCCTGATTGGTCAACTGCCATTCAGCTTTGATGATGTCATGTCGTGTAGCCAGTCAGAAAATTCGTATTCTGACGTCACGTCTTCGGTCCTTTGTTTCTTTGTCTCTTTGTTCTTTCTGAATTGTTTATGTAACACTAAAACACTTTTCTCACTGTAAATAGTTTGTAAATATTAGGAACTGTGATATGAATAAAAAAACAACTAAGAATGATAGAGAAAAAATGTGCAAAAGATCATGGGTCAAAGTTGACTTTGTTGACAGTGATTATAAAGTCAATTATTATCTTCAACTATTGTAAAAGCAATTACTTAAGATTGCTTTCATTAAAACATGACTATATTAAGAATAATCAGCTAGACGTGTTTCCAAGTTGTCCATCTGATTTGCAATCACTAACTTATTTCATCATAGAAACTCGTAAATGTGGTGATTTCTTGTCACACAAAAAAAAAGGAATATGCAGTGTGGAAGAGGGAAAAAATCGCTTATCTAAATACGAACGGAAATGACGTCATGACCCTTGAATGGCAGAAGACTGGCCGGTCTGTTGTGTTGTCATTTCGTCGAGCACAAAAAGGTACTTGGCCGCCGACCTGCAACCGCAACCATGACTTCATCTGCCTGTCTGTCTGTCTCGTCGACCGTCATTATCGTCAACACCAAAATCACAGTCACAACCGAGACCGTTAACACCATCACGACTGCCAGCACCACGACATTCATCCGCATCATGCCCACTTCCCTCCACCACCACCACCACCAGATCCATTGGATATACTTTTTATTGACCCTGGATATTCTCTGAAGCGTTGACGTCGGTGCCTCCTAGTCCAGCCGAGGGTGAAGAAGGAGGAAGAGGAGGAGAAGGAGATGAGAGGAGGGAGGTGATGTGAGTGACGGTGGTGGCGATGATAGTTATGCCCCTGAGAAGGCGGTGGGGTGGGGTGGAAGCAGAGAACCGAGGAGTTTGGGCCAAAGAAAATATTGAATGGGTTTAGGAAAACGACTGAAGTGGAAGTGGTAGAGTGGATTGGGAAGGGGAAGGATGGGGGGGAGGGGAGAGGGGCTATTAGGAGATTTACGATGGTGCTTGTTAGAACGCTATCATGGTTAGGTAGAGTGCGCCCCCCTCCCCCCCTCTCTCTCTCTTTTCTCTCTCCCTTTCTCTTTTCCGTGAAGGTTTGTTTATGATGTCTTTGGACTCAGTGAGTGCCAGGAGTTGGCACTCGCCTGCCATCGTTGACGTCAGCGCCAGTTTCATATGGGAAGAGGAACGGCCTCGTTCGTGGTGTTCAGCGAAGCGGGCGCGGGGGTGGGCGAGGGGGAGGGGGAGGGGGAGGCGCTAGTACAACCTCGAACCACGGGACTCTCTGCTGGCCACCGCTGCGGGTCTGGGCGAAGTGGAATGTGCGCATTCCTTCTTCCTCCTGCAGCCGCAACAATAGCAAAAGAATTTATAGGAGAGGGGTGAGGCTCGACACCGTGTACCTCAAATTAAGAAATAAAGAAAAAATGAATGGTCAAGGACGCCTGCGTAAAGGTTATTTTAGTGTCTGTGTTCATATGTCGTCATATGGGTATGAGCAAACGCGTACATGCACAAACATACACACACGGCCTGTTGGTATTGTGGTTAGCATCTAGGCTTGCCAACTCAGCGAAACTTAGATCAAACGCCACCTCACGCAGGGCATGAAAAGTATTGCAATACAAATGCTGTTACTGATTTCTTTGAGCAAGAGGATGGTGTGTGTGTGTGTGTGTGTGTGTGTGTGTGCAAGATTACAACATTACATAGATTGGACTAAGCGAGCTATAAAGCTCTCATGCGGGAGGGTAACAGCTTTCGATCACGAGTCCAGCACGTGATACTGAAGCCATAGCGACCCACACACTTGCAAGCCCTCCCCCTCTCTCTCCCCTTATTTCTCTCTCTCTCTCTCTCTCTCTCTCTCTCTCTCTCTCTCTCTCTCTCTCTCTCTCTCTCTCTCTCTCTCTCTCTCTCTCTCTCTCCCTCTCCCTCTCTCTCCCTCTCTCCTTATATATATGTGTGTGTGTATATATATATATATATATATATATATATATATATATATAATATATATATATCCAGATCTCTCTCTCTCTCTCTCTCTCTCTCTCTCTCTCTCTCTCTCTCTCTCTCTTATTTTGTAGATGGTGCCCTTTATGACCGCCTTAGTTGCCGTTAGGTTTTAAGACTAGCAGCCAAGTCTTCCTCGGCCCAAGAGAAGACACAGACCAATGTCCTCGCCTTATCGATAGTTCCTAGCTAAGCAGGCATTTTGGAATTGCTTTTGGCAAGGCACAGCAACTGACCCCCTCCCTTCTCCACCCGCCCGTAATTTCTGAATTGGTGCTGTTTTTGTGCAAGTATGTGTATTATATTTACAATGGATTTACACCTGAAAGGGGGTTGCCCACCCAGGCAACCAAAACTTTGTCAAATATATTTTTTACCCCCACTAGGGCCTTGGTAATCCATATGAAGTCGCTGTAGTTCCTAAGATTTAAGTAAAGCAGCGACAATGAAACGTCTTCTGACTGATTCCTGGCAATAAGGCGATAAAGTATCTCAGTCGATAGGAGCCGGAATAGATTACATACTGCAGTCGATTTGTTAATGCAGAATATCGACATCATGTTTATTACCTCTGGAAGCCTGAGGAGACCTTAACGAGAAGCTCGTCGCCACAGGGAGCGAGAATGATAACAAGACAATTTTTGTTCCCGTTAAGCCGAGGACCGGTTCAAGGAAGGCGGAGGCGGCGGGTTGGTGGTTTTCTCGTGTTCACGTTTCATCATTTCATAACCTACATTACCCGTAGCCTACTCTCCGTAATGTCTCTTTGTGCGCTCGGTGATACACGGGGTCGTCTCCACCCTCCCCTTGTACGGAATGTGCTGAACTGATACAAATGTATGTAAGAATCTTTGGCTATTTGTGTGTCTTCGGGATTGTGTACTTACAGTCCTCTCTGACGGCAACCTGGAAAAGATTGCTTGGATTCTTCTTAGTCCTTTGCCGTTCTCCTCCGGTTTGCGCTGTTGGTTTTGACCAGGCTTCCGCCAGGTTACTTGATTCATCTCGGCAGTATTCCTTCGGTGAGCATCGAGTTGCACATGTCTCAATCAGTCTTTTCCTCACCAGGCAATCTGGTCACCACTACCTGCGGGCTGTTCTACCCCTCACCGTGGGGCTCAGTTTGTGTATTATATAACAACAGACTCTTTCCCTAGATTGTCATTCAGGCATCAGTGGAGTAGATAGCCCCCGTCACGTTAGCCAAAAGAATCGTGAGGAAAGGAATCTGTACTGCCCACAGATATGGTATTTGTGTGAGCATTTATGAGTATGTACGACATAGACACATCCTTGTGTGTTTTTTCATACATAACGTACATACATGATATACACACTTCCATTCACACACATCCGTGCATAGATTTATTCATGTATATATCCATATATAGATACATATATAATTATCGATGTACAGAATAGACATACTGTGACTACTGTATCCACTATGTTCCTGCAAAATGCATATTTTCTGCGGTATCTTTGTACGCACAACCGGATTCCAGAGTATGCCGAAAGTTTTGCAGTAGACAAGTATGAGCGGCATCACTGCATATCTGGTTTATTTTACTCATGTATTGTTGAATTCATGATTTTAGTATAACGCTTCCAGACGTATTTGCAAGGTAGATTACAGCGTCGAGGTGTCATCTCTTGTCGAACTTGGGAATATGGCTGCGCCTTGGCGTGAATCACGCTCGAACCGGTTCCCTCTTCCTTGTTCTGCGAAGCTGCTGGAGCTTGCGCATGCTTGCATGTATGTGCCTGTCGAGGGACTCGGGGAGGGGGCGGGCGAACGAGCGAGCGAGTCATCAGGCGACCAACCAAATGTGTGGTGCCATGGACAGGACTTCAAAAAAGGGTTACAAATTCAAAGTTTACGTGAGTGCGTGTGTGATTCACCTTGGTCTTTGGATCACGTGTTGGACTCGTGATCGACAGCTATTTCCCTCCCGGAAGAGAGCTCAGAGCTCAGAGCTCGTGTGACCGATCTATGAGTAATGCTATGACCTTACACGCACACACCTCCCCAACTCCCCGCCCATGAGAGTCGGAGTAACGACTCGAAGCGCAGTGATACTGAAATAATTTCAGCCCTGGCCAGGATTCGAACCAAGTACCACCGTACTGACAGTCTAGTACTCTACGAACCGCGCCACCGGTGTGTGTGTGTGTGTGTGTGTGTGTGTGTGTGTGTGTGTGTGTGTGTGTGTGTGATTCACCATGGTCATAGGTCACACATTGCCCTTCGTGTGAGAGCTTAGTCCATGTGTGAGCGTGTGTGTGTATGTGTGTCTGTGTGTGTGTATGTTTGTGTGTATGTGAATGTGTTCAACTAGACGAGTTTTCCCCCCCCCCCAAAAAAAAGTCGAAACTTATAACTTCTCTCACCTACATTTTTCTTATTTCAAACTCAAACTAACAGAGGGGATTGGAGTAGTAGTAGTAGTGGAAGAGGCATGGACGGAGGCGTAGGAGATCAGTGGAAGTGGATGCTCCTCCGAGGTCGAGACGAGGTCCCTTTGGTCATAACCGCCAGCTCAGTCACTCAGTCACTCGTCAAGATACTCGAGCATCCACCAAAGTCAGCGTGTCAGTCAGTTCTTGGAAAAGGAAACCGATAGAAGCTTTCCACATTTCCTGTCTTCTTGCGGACAGCAAGGCCCGCTGGGGTAACAGAGATTCGCTGGCAAACCTTCAGATCCCCATGCTCCTCTATATTGTTTTCCCACTGTGTATGTTTTTTTCATGTAATGATGTAAATGTATACATGTTTTAGGATAAGTGTTATGGAGGCTATTAAATGTTTATTTACCAAATTGTTACACAACTGGAGTCTACACTACCAGGATCATGTCTATCTATCTCCTTCAGTCAGAAGGGGTTTTATATGTGTGTGTGTTTTAGAGTTAGAAAGAATTGATGTGTTTGTATTTTCTCGAAACGACAGAGATATTATAATGCAGTCCCTCTTCGTAAATCGATCATAACGAAAATCATTCATTTTTTTTAATCGTAAGTAAAAACCTTGAAGGAATTGTCATGATAGTTCGTAAGGCTCCATTGGATGGTATGACTTCAGTATCTTTACCTTCTCCTCCACTTCGTGAATCATTTGGTTTACGGTGCTCGAGGCGGCGGTCTCGGGAGGTGGTTGGTTGGTTACGGTTGTTTCTGGTGATATATGTGCCAAGTTTCTTCGTGGTCACAGCGACTTAGTCTTTGATGCTAATGTGCCTAACTTTGGCAGTATATTGTGTCGTGGGCTGGGAAGAGTAGAGTCGGGAAACTAGCTTTTAGATGACTGCATGATTTCCTCTGTACATTTTTTCGGAGATGAGGGGTGTCAAGTCAGATGTAATCGTGTTCGCTGGCTGCATACGTGAGAAAAAAATGAGGCCCCGCTCTCACTGATACGACGTTGATTTATTGTCTATATTCGTCAAACAATTGGGAATAGGTGAGCTACCTGATGTAGCACTCTATCGTGGGTGATTTCAGTGTGTTTAGATATCGAACCACATAGTATTGTTTTTAAGATAAGTGGAATGAAAGAAACCTGAATGTTGTCAAAATAACCCATGAGAGATTGCGATGGAAGAGTGAAAGTAAGGGAGGTATCATAGATGAATTGTGTTATATTGGATGAGTGTATTCATAAATGATTAGGGAGGGATGTGACGAATAGGGTGTTACAAGGCTCACTGCCTGCTCCGGTCATAAAGTATTTGTACATGAAGCATAGGAAATATATAATTCATAGTTATTTGATGGAATGTGGAGGAAATGGGAAATCCAAAATTCTGGGTTATAAAGAGGAGATAACTTGGAGAGGAAAATATCCTAATTAAGAGTAATTGTGGACAAAAATGAGGTGATGAGATGTACAAAATCGATGATTGTGGCAGGTTTGATGCAAGCTTGATGGCTGAGAAACTGGAGGAAGTGGAGTGTTTTGATTTGATGTCGCATGTGGCAGTGAATGGAGGAGTGAAGCTATACTGGAAGTAAAGGTGCCCAGAAAATGTGTGGGTGTATTGAGAAATATACCTGGGGGATAAAATGTAAAGAGAAGATTGTATGATTGGGCGATTATACCCATGTGGCTATATGGAACAAAGACTTTGGAAAAAAAGGAGCCAGAAAGGAAGAGCCTAAACGTGTTTGAGATTAGATATTTGAGAAGTATAGTAGGTGTTACTAGGATGAATAGAAAGGGAAACGTGAAAGTCAGGCAGAGTGGATTTTAAGAGTTGACGTGGAAAACATAAATTGATGGATTGAACTCGTGGGGAAAGCCAAGAATGGAGTGAATGAACGGGATAAAGGAGGCATTGGATGCACGAAGAAAGTCTCTCGAGTATAGAGGAGAATGTAAAAGATCGGAGTGGCAGTTCATGTCTTCAAAAAAAAAAAAAAAAAATGCAGGCGAGCAAAAAAGTATTTGCCTAAATTTTCTCCATGACTGCTAGGCGGTGAGCACTTTTTTTCATACTGTGAATTGAATCACGGCACACTAAACAGAGATGTATTTTTTCTTTAACATGTGAATATTACAGGAGACCTACCTGTCTCCTTAATAATAAGTGGGAGACATTAAATTGTTTCCGCCTCTTTTATACAGTTGTCTTGTCTTTGTTGTTTAGTATTAAACCCCATTGAGGCGCGCGATATTTGAACGTTGATTTTTCGTAGGCGCGCGTTTTTTTTTTTTTTTTTTTTTTTTTTTTGTAGCGCTGTTCATTTCGAATTTAGGTGCGTTATGGCGCGGCTGCAGAAATGCGCGCCTTAGAATTAAGACAAGCCCTGAGTGAGGCCTGACGCGGCCGAAAGAGATGTTGGTCTTGTTTTTAACCCTTCCCCACTTTTTTTTTTTTTTTTTTATGAAGAAACTTCATTGAAAGAAATAAGATAACATGATTGCTTTGTTGAGATCGATGAAAGAAGGGCAGAATTGGTAGGGAAGTCTCTGGGGCGGGAGAGCGGCTCTGAAACTGAAAGATATAAAGGAACACTGGTTTCGATACGGATTTATTGACATGTGGACAAGTTAAAGAGATGTAATGGTGCAATCGAAAACCAAAAAAATAAGCCTAGTTTGATTAATGGAGGCAAAGACGAAACCGTCTCGTGCATAATGAAGCGGTGGGGGTAAACCAAGTCCTGCTCTCGGGCCCTCCTGAGCAAGTGCTGCGTCTCACTGCATTGCCTTTGACTGGGGCAGTGTGTTGGGGGACATGATCCACGAGGCACTAAGATGAAAGAGGCGATGAACGAGTTTATCGGGTGTGGGGCGAGAGAAAGATTTTTCGTATATAGCCGGTATTATTTTCATCTAATTAGTGAAACTTGAGAACCACACTGGCCTTATGAGGCACACATGTGCTTGTTGGGTAGAAATGAGAATCGCTGTTCAGAATATTAACAACGAAATCAGGAAAGTTCTACTTCCACGTGGCGTTAGGCCTGGCTTAAGAGCATGCTGTAGTTGTCAAGGAGTCTGGAGCACATATAACAAGTAGACTAAATTTAAACTAAGAAGAAAAAATACGAAGCCATTACGAAATGGGTTGGAGAGGAGGATTATAACGCTGGAGGAAAGGAGAGAGTGAAGTTATGTATATGACATAGTACTCTGTTCAGTTCAGGACATTAATAGAAAGTCTCTAGACCAGGGGTTCTCAGTAGGGGTGAAATTCACCCCCAAGGGGGAATTTTGGGTTTTCTGGGAGTGATTTGTGACCACAGTCAGTTTACGCGGTTAGGAAAGCAATTATAGGTTTTGGCCTATCTGACCTGTCACCTGGGCTGGATTTATACTAATTTGGGAAAAATATATACTAATTTGGAAAAAATAAAAGGGTTTTTAGTAATATTTGCATATCATTTAGAATACACCTTTTGAAACAGACAATCTTGGAAAGGAGGGGGGAATGACATTCTGACAAATGGTGAAAGGGGTGAATGGGCCAAGCAAGGCTGAGAACCCTTGCTCTAGACAGTTAGCAAGATGCGATACCTAATTGTAAGTTCTGAAGAAAAAAAATGGATAGAGAGATGCTAAAAGAAATCCAAGTGGAACCTTCGAGAATATGGAATGGATAGACGATTGAATTCATGGGAATGCTGAATACGATTATTTACGTGTTTAAAACAAATGGCGGAAAAAAACTCAATTACTAAAAAGTATCAGTGAAATTATGGATATAATGTAAACTGAATCTCGCAATGGGATAATGCGAAATTGAACTTCGCCCGGCTTTCCTTAATTTGGGATTATAAGAACAAACAGGCTCTGTGGGCTGGCTGGCATAGCTTTATTGCAGGCCTTCTCGTGGGTTCCAAGGAGAGAAAGTTACAGTAATACAAATGGACATGGATTAAACAAGTGTAATCATTGTTTCGCAATGTGGTCATAGTGTTTTAATGGAGAATTAACCTTAGCCGGGGTGGGGGGGGCGCACACAGACACAGACACACACACACAAACACACACACACACACACACACACACGCGCGCGCACGCACAACTTCATTGAAAGAAATAAGATAACATGATTGCTTTGTTGAGATCGATGAAAGAAGGGCAGAATTGGTAGGGAAGTCTCTGGGGCGGGAGAGCGGCTCTGAAACTGAAAGATATAAAGGAACACTGGTTTCGATACGGATTTATTGACATGTGGACAAGTTAAAGAGATGTAATGGTGCAATCGAAAACCAAAAAAATAAGCCTAGTTTGATTAATGGAGGCAAAGACGAAACCGTCTCGTGCATATCTCATTTCTCACACTTTTTAGGTAAATACACACACGCACGATTGCATTTAGGACACACGCACATATCTACCTTTGCAGGCACCAGGGTGACACAGTGAGCGTGTGAGGTGTTTGACCATTAAAAGTTTTAACAAAACGTAATCAGTTTAATAGTGGCGGCGCCACGGTTAGCCGTGTTTCCCAAAGGGACGGAAATCCTTCAATTATGTATCGTGTGAACAATCACGACATCGGTCATAGCAATAACAGTGATTAGTTCTATGAGTAGTGGCGGACGACTTTGGTGGGTCCCAGTCTGTAATCTGGCGGATGTCTGCGTGTGTGACGTCATGTCGCTTGTGTTGATTGTGAGAGGTCAGCCTTTCACGCTGCGTTGGGACGGGGTTTAAAGCTTCCTGTCTGCGTTTATCCGCCAGGTCGCATGAAGTCCCAGAGGTTTTTGCTCTGAAAGAGGTTAACATTATTTAGGTAACCATAATTTACGACAGCTTTAGGTCGTTCATACTTGCCCCACCTTTTTATGCAGTTCTTTTTTTGCCTTCTTCTCGTCAATTTTCTTGTTTTTATCGTCATTTTCATCTCCCCCTCTCTTCATTTTGTTTTCTTACTACTATTACTTTTTTCAAACTTTCTGCCATTCAATTTTGGACCAACACTTTACATTTTTAAGATCACAAATAAACCATGGCTAATTATTATTATTATTTTTTTTTCTTTGGGGGAAAAATCCTACGTTTTTTTTTTTTTTTTTTTTTTTGTGTCAAAACTGGATTGGTAGTTATCAGTTTGGAGTGGATAAGAAGAAAAAGAAATGTTGAGAATTATTTTCTTGAAGGGAAGCAGGGAACGGACGGACGAGTATGAGGAGAGGCTCTTACAGACCACGAGCCGTTGCCAAAGAAATAGGAGTCGAGGATGTCGCCGTCTTTTATCCCGTAGAAGCCACGGCAGCAATTTTGCTGACGTGTCGGGGACGATGTTTTCTAGCACGCTTGCAAAGCACTGACAGCCTACAACATCCAGCTCTGTTGTCAGAGATTTTAATTTTTTTTTTATTTGATTGTGTATTTATTTATTTCCTTGCTCTGTTTTAAGTCATATATTTTATTTTATTTTATTTGATTGTGTATTTATTTATTTCCTTGCTCTGTTTTAAGTCAGAGATTTTATTTTATTTTTATTTGATTGTGTATATATCTATTTCCTTGCTCTGTTTTATGTCAGAGATTTTATTTGATCTTTGTTTGATTGTGTATTTATTTATTTCCTTGCTCTGTTTTAATTATTATTATTATTTTCATTATTATTATTATTATATTATTGTTATAGTCCAAATTCTCGATCTGTTTCGTTCCTCCCTCCACAAGGCTCTTGATAACACCCCCCCCCCCGGCCAGGTGCGCGAAGCCTGACTTTACATGAAGTCTCTGGAGTGCCTCACTCGACAGATATGTTCATCCTGTCTGCCACTAGTCGGTTTTATACTGTTGGTGGAGAACCCCTCGACTCTTTCAAGAGTTAAAAAGCTGCCGTCGGGTGGTTTGGTTCAAATGAGAAGCGGGGAACACTGTACGCTTCGCACGGCTTTATTCGGCCGATGGAAACTCCTGAATCCCAAAGGATTAAAACGTTACGGTTATTATCAGGTTTGCGAATATTACAGCTTGAAATTGATGTATAGGTTATCTACGTATTTGTGTTTGATTAATTTTCTCCAAATCGTCTGCAGCAGTAGTATATCTACTAATAAAAACACCTATTCTTTTGGTTGTTTTTCATAATGATAATGATAGTAATAATAATAACAATGGTAATGATAATTAATGTAAGTCTTGGAAAATACTCAGTATATGTATACGATAAAGAAATAAATAATCGATTGCTAGCTACTAAGGTCTTTCTGATCTTTCGTGTAAAGTAAAAATCACTATAATAACACAATGATTTAGAAAAGTAGCCTTGGCATACACAAGGAATAGTTTTTGTGTCTGAATAAGTGGGTAGTTTTGTTGTTGCCATTGCAAGATGGTTCTCGGTTATTACAGCACTCCTATAGTCTTTAAATGTGTTTTTAGTAAGCTTTTTGAGTGTAAATATATGTATGATTTTGTTGAAGCTCTAGATATATTTTCCCATCTCTTTCATCTCGGGGAACCTGTAATTTCATATAAGTTCAAGTTACCTGTCCGTATTGCCATGAAATTGATTAGATATTTGTTCCGAATGCATACACAAGAAAGCCCTGCGTTTTTATAGATTGTTTTTTCACACACATACAGTCGTGTACAGAAGAGTACCTAATTGATCCCTCATTGTGTTCAAAGTTATTTCCCTTCACGCTTTCATTTATGTACTGAAGGTGGACCATTGAAGGCAGAGGAGACGTTGCACAACACCCTCGGTCCTCTTCGGGTTCCCTCCGAAGTCCGGGGCTGTCCAGTGTGACGATCAGGCTGCAACCTAACTTCATTCAGTCTCACGTTCATTCACTCGTCCTTGCCTGGTTTCGAATTGTGGCGGTTTCTGCTGTGAGAGTCACCTGCGCCAAGACAACACTATGACCGAGGGCGAAGCCTATAAAGACGTCTTGTTTTATGTTTTCGTTTCGGCCCTCGGTAGGGTGGACCTTTTAGTGAATTGTGCTGTGGCTCCTGCCAAGCTATTTGTTCAGTGGAGAAGGGGCTACGGGAGATTTGAACGAGGGTGTGGATCGATTAAGAAGCTGTTTTGGCCCAGCACCATTTTCACATTTAGATGAAATCGCTTGACATTGACATGAACAAAATACTCAATGTATGTCACTAGGTGAAGTTTTTTTTTTTAATGTACCTAAGTCTGGTGAATTGCATGGCAATTCCCATTCAATTCATTGCAGTCCACAACAAAAATGGAAACCTGGTGACGCTGTACATAATAAACACGCGTCATTTGTGGCGACCTACCTAGCCTTTGGTAATCGGTGGTAGCTGAGCGGAGGTGGCTTTCGTTGCGCCATCCTGCTCCTGTGTTTTGATGCCAACGGGCGGGATGGGGGGACGTGACGACGAGTATCGTATACTGCTTTTGTGACCCAGATGGTGTGCGGCGGCAGGTGCTCGCTGTGCCCTTCCACATGTCTTCGGCGGCGGCAGCGACGGCGTTCTCTCCTTACCGTTATACTCATGAGGTACTATTCATATATATATATACACACACACACACATGTATATGTATATGTATATGTATATGTATATGTATATGTATATGTATATGTATATGTATGGAATAAAAACACTAGGAGCGTGTGTTCACAAATGCGTAAGTAACCACTAGGAAAAGTAAACTAACGAAGCAGAGCGCTTTCGTGTAATTACATCTTCAGTGCAGATACAAAGAAGGAATTCCTTCTTTGTATCTGCACTGAAGATGTAATTACACGAAAGCGCTCTGCTTCGTTAGTTTACTTTTCCTAGTGGTTATTTACGCATATATATATATATATATATATATATATATATATGTGTGTGTGTGTGTGTGTGTGTGTGTGTGCTAATAAGAACAAGGGTACGTGTGTTCACTTATGCAAAGTAGACCACTTGGAAAAAGAAACTAACGAAGCAGAGCGTTTTCGTATATTACATATCCAGTGCACTGAAGATGTAATATACGAAAGCGCACTGCTTCGTTAGTTTCTTTTTCCAAATGGTCTACTTTGCATATATATATATATATATATATATATATATATATATATATATATATATATTTATATACGTGTGTGTGTGTGTGTGTGTGTGTGTGTGTGTGTGTGTGTGTACATTGTGTGCGTGTGTGTATGCTTGAATTTTGGGAGCAAGTTTTATTGTACACATTCCTGGGTGAAAGGCACAGCAGCATTACCAGCATTAATGATCTCCTTGATGGTTTCAATTTTCCTCGGGTGTGATTTTATTGTGCCGTTCTGCAAATGAAAAGTTAGCCGTCTTTGTGATCATGTTTGCGTCATGTATTCGATGTACTCACCGTTACAAGGTGCTTCGTCTTTGTTTTGCTTACATTTGCAATTGCACACACTGTTACTTTGCTTCAGTTCGTCTCTTCTTTTGTGACAAATTGTTTCCCGTAGCTGGTGCTGAAGTTGTTGGCTTTCTATAGCAAATAACCCATTTCAAAGTGTTCTCCTCACTGCTGAGTTTATAACCCACTCGGGAGTCACAGCCACATCCTTCAATTCCCTGAGAATGTAACATTTAAGTCTAATCCAGAATGTGTTAATCTCGTATTGCACCACTTTGTAACACAACCAGATAGAGTCTACCTGGAAATACCTAGTGCTGCTTCGGGCGAAATGTCGTAAGGCTTGTAGATATTGTAGTCAATTAAATATACACCAATATGGTTTCATTTGGCGACATTATATTTCCCTTCCACCTACAGCTAAGAAATTGACAGGGAAACTGAGTATTCTGTTATACAATCAGAAACAAACGTATATGAATGTGTGTGTGTGTGTGTGTGTGTGTGTTTCACCATGGTCTTTTATCACGCGTTAGACTCTTAACTGACAACTATTATCTCTCGGATGAGAGCTCAGAACTTGTATGCAGGTAGTGCATTTGTGTTTGTGTGTGTTATGTACTGTATGCGAACACTTATATTAATAGATACATACATCCGTACATAAGTACATAGGTAGACATAAGTATATGATATATACATATAAATGCCTTAGGCATAACCATGCACATACACATTGAAAGTATGCTTCATGTGCCAGTGTTATGTAACATTTATTCATTACTGTGTGCAGGTGAGGGTGGGTAGGGTGCACGCGTATTGAGAACCTTTGGGAAGAAAGAGAGAAAGAGTCACATGTGTATTTCCATCCGTCACGCGTACCCCTCTTTAGGAAGCGACTCGAAGCAAGTTCAACAGGTGAAATGCCTATCAGTTATTACCTCCTCGTTTCCCTTCTCCTCTCCATCCTCCTCCTCCTCCTCCTCTTTCTTCCTTTTCTCCGTCTCTTTCCTTCTTTACCTTTTCTGTCCCGCTCCTTTTCCTCTTCCTCTTCCCCTCCTCCTCTTCCTCATGCTCATCCTCCTACCTCCTCACCCTGCTTTCTCCACCCTCCCTCCCCCTTTCCATCCTCCTCCTCTTCCCTCCTTCCTCTTCCACCTCTTCTTTACACCTATTCCTCCACCGCTCCACCTCCCCGTCCTCCGTTCCTCCACATTTCTCATTCTGAAGGAGTTCACGTTGGAAAAGTTAGGCCAACTTGGAAAAGAAACCCCCGCGGCGACCTAGATAGTTTTGGGCACCTTTTCCTCCTTGGTCATAAACCCATTGACTCCGCCTTCCCGGTTCGCCTCCCGGCCATCACCGCCCGTCCCTCGCCTGGAGGGCCAAACTCCCCACCAGCGGACCCCCTAGGGATCCATCCGACCTCGTGAGGCTACGAAGTCGGCCCATCTGTCCATTACGCCGTCCCTGTTCACCTCCCCTCCACCACTACCACCACCACAACCTTCTCTCTTATTGTCAATCTCTTCTCTCTCTCTCTCTCTCTCTCTCTCTCTCTCTCTCTCTCTCTCTCTCTCTCTCTCTCTCTCTCCTCATTTCTCTTTTTTCCCCTTCTCCCTCTCTCTTCTCTTTCTTTTCCTCTCTCTCCATCTCTCTCACATATTCTCTCTCTCTCCTTCTCTCCTCTTTCATTTCACCTTTCTCTGCTTCTCCTTCTCTCTATTTCTTTTCCTATCTCTCTCCATCTCTTTCTCTTTCTCATACATTCTCTCTCTTCCTCTCTCTCCTTCTCCTCTTTCTTTTCACCTTTCTCTCCTTCTCCCTCTCTCTTCTCTTTCCTTTCCTGTCTCCATATCTCTCTTTCTCATATATTCTCTCTCTCTCTCTCTCTCTCTCTCTCTCTCTCTCTCTCTCTCTCCTTCTCTTTCTCTCTTTTCCGGACAGGATGGCTTGGCAAATTTTCTAAGGCTTACTTGAAAGCTCCCTGACAGGCTAATTATTTGTCTGCGTGTCCCGCTCTCTCGTGCTAGTTTGATAGCCAGACTTGTGTAGGGGCAAGCCATCCAGCTACCTAAAAAGTTTTATATGTGGGCATACAATTATGTAAATGTTATACAGGTAGGTGTGGAAGTAAATGATATAATATTGAATATGTAGCTTAAAGGACAAACAGTTTTGGGAACTGGGACATCGGTTAGATAGGGTAGGATTAGTATGTATGGGGAGAAGTCTGGCTTACATAGGGAGGCAAATGATACAAAGGTGTCTCGTAGCTTTTGATGGATAGCACAGTACACACCTGTCAGCCAGGCCATTCGGAGTCCGCAACTGAACAAAGGCCTCTCCCAACATCTGCCATGTTACTCCTGCAGCCTTGCCTCTTCTCTCAGGCATCTGTTTGTTGTCCCTCTCCCACGCATGCATTCTCGTGTCGTTCAGTCTGCAACACGCCTGTTCCACTGCAGTGGTCAATATGTTGAGCTGACGCCTCTACGCGGCCGTGGATATGGGCATGTAGGCGCGTGCGAGGACCTGATGATTAATGCTGGAGAGCCCACGCGCTCAGGGGCGCACTACTTGTATGTGACCACGTTCTAGTTTTGTACTACTTCGCCCGCCTCTTGACCTTACGTACTAGTGGGAGTTCAGCAGCCAGGCACAGTAACGTATACTCTGGCGCGTTTAGGGTCTGTAGATTTATATAGTAACGTCACCTGTGTACGAAGCACAGAGAATTGTAGTTTATTATTATTAATATTATTATTTTATTGTTATTATCATTATTATTATTATTGTTATTATCATTATTATTATTATTATTATTATTATTATTGTTAATATTATTACTATTATTATTATTATTATTATTATTATTATTGTTAATATTATTACTATTATTATTATTATTATTATTATTACAGTATTATTATTATTATTATTATTATTGTTATTATTATTATTATTATATTTTTATTATTTATATGTTTAGTTAATTCTTATTTCGTATGTGTATTTATCTATTTATTTTTATGTCCGAAAGTGTCTCCGTTCTTGAAGTGTTCGCTGGTGCATTTTTGCAACTGATGCCAGCATTTGTTTGTTGTCGAGGGTCGCGAGGACAAAATCCCGTAAGGCAAAGACTGGGAGGATCTTAGTTGAAATACAAAAGCGAGTCGTATGGTGTCAACACAGACCCCAAACATGACCAAGGACGCATTCAGGTCGAGTTTTGGTTTTGGCTGATGCGCCCTTGGATGATACCAAAGTGATGTGTTCTTGTTCTAAAAATATAATAAAGGTTTTAGTATTCTATGAGTGCTAGCTAGAGCTTCTGTCCTTAAAAGCAATATCATACTGAAGAGAGTGATTGAAGGAGGGTAGCAGAAAGAGGGTAAGTTAGAAGTGATCACCATTCTTCTTTGACTGGAACTTGGTGTCCAAGTATTAAAAGAATGTTGCGGAACCCTGGTCCGTAGGGGTATCATTAAGTCCATAGAGGTTGAGGGGAGGAGGTTCTTCGACATTTTCTTAATATAATACATAACAAGTTTTAAATCGGGCATACTTGAACACACACACACACACACACACACACACACACACACACACACACACACACACACACACATATATATATATATATATATATATATATATATATATATATATATAATTGTGTGTATTATTTTTTATCCGTGACGTATTTCTACGATTGTTTTGTTCGTCTGAGTTTACAAATACGTGGACTGTACAACCAAATACTGGTGAGCAGTGCTTCCACAAGTGCACCAAATGTGGTTTGTTATTATTGGAAACGTGTCTTGCCATTAGCTTCGAGAATTGGAAATTCTTTTGGCTTGGGGGTGTCAAGTCGTCGACAAAGAAGTGGAAGATCTAAGATTGAGACACCTGACAGGCGAAGAAGACGTTAAGCCCTGTCCTGTTATACGAGCGACCTTATGACTGAATTCCTGTGGATTGAGATACGGTAGTCCATGCCGGCGGCCTGCCTGTGCTGCGTCTAGTCCGCCGTCTCGTGTTTCAACCGCTGGCCGGGCCTACGGCGGCCACTCCGGACAGACGGAGAAAGTTCTGCGTCATTGGTGACGCTGCTGAAGGTAGTTTGGAACGTGCAGGCTCCTTGAATCAACACCTGCAGTCTCTTAGCCCGTTCACTGGCACACCATATACCTTTGGGTTTGACGATCGAAAAAACTTCCAGGCTCGTGCCACCTGTTGAATAAAAGCGCCGGGTGTCATAATTATTTATCTAAAGGACGCCATGGAGTAGTGAGGTGTGACTTTGACCGCAAGGAGAACTTCCCAAATAGAACAAAATCACTTGGCGACAAGCAGGAGTATGTCTCCAGCTCGCGTGAAAATATAATCGAAATAAATTCTTTGACTTGTGGAAGAACTTTACGTAACTGCTGAAGAAGAAAAAAATTGACTGGCGCACAACAGGAAATAGATAAGAGCTGACAGCTGAATAAAGTCGTCTGGTTTACCTCCGTATTGAGACGATGAGTAAAAGTTCCAACTCCCTCCGCTAGGGAGAAAAAAAAATGAAAAAAGTCGAGAGAAGTCGAAACATTGTTTTAAGTTTAACTTGTTTACCAAAATTGATATTCCTGAAAGTATCAAATAAAGTCGATTTGGTTGTATAACTCTAATCGTTTCGTGTATTTGACGCTCTATACCAGAGTCCAGGAGTTTTCCTAAACTGAATGAAATCGCTTGGAGACAAACATAATATAGTTGAATAACAGAAACTGTTATCAAGAAGGTGACCCTGTCAGAATTTAGGTTTCCCCAAGATAAAACTGCATAGGAGGCAGACAGAAGTAGAGTACAGATAAGGTGCTGGAAGTGCTTTATCAAGATGGAGTCCTTGAGGGTTTGCCCCTCAGCAGCTCAATCATCAGGAAACAACAAGAATAGATTCATATTGTGGAATGAAATATTGTATCCGAAGAGAACGCCGTTACGGTGACCGTCTCTCTCTCTCTCTCTCTCTCTCTCTCTCTCTCTCTCTCTCTCTCTCTCTCTCTCTCTCTCTCTCTCTCTCTCTCTCTCTCTCTCTCTCTCTCTCTCTCTCTCTCTCTCTCTCCTCTCTCTCTCTCTCTCTCTCTCTCTCTCTCTGTGTGTGTGTGTGGGGGGGGGGGGACCGGGGACAGCCGAGACGAAAACGGGAAGGAGATAATTTGTGATGCTATCGCTTTCCCACAGGACGAATGAAATCGCCTGTATGTAGCTATAATTAAAGGAAAAATGTCACACGCTATGGCCGGGGTTAAAGGGAAGGGAAGGCTTTAATTGTAAATAGACGCCATGAAAGTAGACAGAGTTGAGATTGAAGAAGTGTGTGAAGAGTAGAGCAACTATTGAGTGTGCGGGCAAAGTGCAAGCGTCTCGGTCATGGCCGTACATATATTTTTTTTTTTTCCTCTCTCAGGATAAGACCTGCAGGTAAACACTGACGTAGGTTTTCATGGTACGTACATACACAAAGTGTTGCATAAGTGTAAGGAATGCCCTTTAGTTGACTTTTAAAAGTGTCTTTCTGTCCATCTTTGCTGAATCAGGGGATGTGGTCATGGGCACGTACGCGTGTCATTATCTGATGATGCTCGATGAGGGGCCCGCGCATTCTCAGTACCTGTTGCCATTAACGGTATTTTCAGGGCTCCTGTTATTTACAAAAAATGCCTCTCCCGTGCCTCTAGCACCAAAGAAGTCTCCAGATATATTTTAAGGATGCTCATATGTAGCTGACTTTGCCACTTTAATTGAAATAAATATTTTCAACTTGTATGCCGTGCGTGCTTTCTTGCCGCCTCATTCAGTACTTGTATTGTCGCCACGATCTTGAAGACCATTCATGGGAATCTCTGTATATTTGGCAGAGTTGCATTCTTTGACTACGTCATCGTTGAAGTAGTGCGCTCGGAAACTACCAATATATCGGACGTGCTTCCAATGGTTGAAAACAACTTCGCCGTGCACGACTTGAAACACCGCACAACTTTCTTCACGTTACGCAGTGTGATGGGAATGAAGGAATATTGGGACTAGGGTGTATGCTGAGGCACTGTCTCAGCATTATGTTAAGAATCCCTGTATCCCCGGGTATATAGAAAATCCGGGAGAATTTGATATACACCCAGACACTCAACAACTTTCGTATCGGGTGTCCACCAACGCGCATTATAGCGAATTCCGTTGAACAAGAACGAACACTAGCGGGTATATTTTGCTTTCTTGGTGACTAGCTTGTCCGCTCACTGATTCTCGGTCGCTATGGGACCAATCCGTGATCGTGCCTGCACGCATACGACTCAGCCTCTCGGTTGTTTCTTTAGTACTAAGCCACCAATGTGAAATAAAATCAATGAACTACTAAGGATGAATTCAAAACAATGGATGTATATATATGTTATATATATATATTTTATATATATATATATATATATATATATATATATATATATATATGTGTGTGTGTGTGTGTGTGTGTGTTTGTGTGTGTGTGTGTGTGTTGAAAGGGGAGACGCGTAAACACCAGACTCAAGCTTCTCACTTTGAGCCTGGTGTTTACGCGTCTCCCCTTTCAACATGGATCCCAGACTCCAGATCTTCGCACATATTGAACAGCATATATATATATACATATATATATATATATATATATATATATATATGTGTGTGTGTGTGTGTGTGTGTGTGTGTGTGTGTGTGTGTGTGTGCATATACAATATATACAAACACACACACGCACACATAACAAAAGGCCTCTCCTCCCAGATGAGGGAGGTGGCCTAGCTAAGTATACACCTTCACCTACCCACATCCATTCGACTACCCATTTGTCCTTTGATCAAGCTCGAAAAAGGTAGCGGGGGAGGGGGGCAAAATTGAGGTTCTTCATACATCGTGTATGTTTACACACACACACACACACACACACACACATATATATATATATATATATATATATATATATATATATATGTGTGTGTGTGTGTGTGTGTGTGTGTGTGTGTGTGTGTGTGTGTGTGTGTGTGTGTGTGTGTGTGTGTGTGTGTGTGCGCGCGCGATTGTGTGGTTTTAGTATTTTTTATGTTTCAGTTTCTCTCGGGCGCCAATTTAACATAACGTTTGTGTCATGTGCATAGGCCTGCCTGACAGCATGCATGAACTCGCCTGTTCGCATCTACGCATGTCCGACGATCCTCGTTGTTCTTCAGGGGGCACACTTTGATATCTTTCCGATGATCTCCCTTGCCTCGCGACGCGCTTCCCCATTGTTCCCGGTTGTCCCTTACCAAGATCGACCGAGCCAAGGAGAGGAGCGCCCCCCGCCTCCCCCCCCCCGTCTCTCTCTCTCTCTCTCTCTCTCTCTCTCTCTCTCTCTCTCTCTCTCTCTCTCTCTCTCTCTCTCTCTCTCTCTCTCTCTCTCTCTCTCGCAGATCGACTTACCCAGTCATGAGGTCTGTGAACATCCACTTCATTACCTCCATCAAGGGCAGTCCCTTGTGAAAATAATCCTGTAGGTATAATCAAGATCGGGAGAAAGTGCCACATACCCATATACCCGGATATGACGCTCATGAATTATGCTGGTGAAAGACCTAGATTGAGCATCACAGTACAGTCTCTGGTTTCATGCAAAATCCATTGCAGCGATACTCCATGATTCTTCGAATGTAATTATACCGTAAACCTTAAGACACATCTTCAAGAATCGACAATATCGTTCACTGCCATGTCACCTGTCTCATTCCTAAATTAACAGGAAAGTAACTGGACATGCCTCCTCCATACTTGACAACACTCATTGACCCAGAGTATAAGCCAGACATCAAGTTTATAATTACCGCAGGAATTTCAGATCCGCAGAAAATCCCAAGCAACCCATGGTGCACCTTCTCGAGATCAACATAAGATTCAATAACTATTATAGAAACTCGTATCGACGTTCTATAAGAACACGAATCATTATTATCCGATCAGTTGACTTATCGGACCTGAACCCAGACTGCACAGACCTCCGAAAAATTAGCAGGTGCGAACAAACCCATGCGAGTAACAAAATTAACTAGAACCTTGCTCGGCACATTAAGTGATGTAATATAGCGGTAGTGGCTGCAGTCCTGCCGGTCCCCTTCCCCCCTCCCGATGGGGACAACAAGACCTTTTCTCCAGTCAAGGAGAATTATATTGGACTGCTATATATCAGATTGAAATGCATGCAACCCATAGATCATAACCTCGCCTCCAGTTTTCAGCAATTCGTGCTGATTTTGCAGATACTAGTCACCTTTCTACCCATCAACGCGTGTTTTACCTTCCTCAAAGAGGGCAGAGTTTCTTTTATCGATGGAGTCTTGGCAACTGCCACCCGAACAAAAGCAAGAAGGTGTTTGTTTGGAGGGTCACTTATGAGCAACTACTCAAAGTAGCAAAGGGACCACACCCCTCCACGCTTGACACCAGCTGACCATCACTTGTTTGGACTTTGCCATCATGGGCCACAAATTCGAAGTGGAGTTTCTTCAGGGCTCGCTAAGCTGGTCTTGAGGTAATTTGCATTGAAATGACCCTCGGCATCCCCTGTGAGTTCTCCGGCGTGATCTCTTTATTCATCCTCATGAGAGTTCTAGTCCGTCATTTCTGAATCTTGTATCGGTCTAGATCCCCAGCCAATCGGGCAGATTGACTCGCCTCCATAATCTCGAGTGTCTCACTTGACGTCACAATATTTCGACCTTTAACGCTCTATATTACATTTCTATAGCTTTAAGAATTTATCCATGGAGGTATGCTACAAATCTTCAGGTTTCTCAAGGGCGCCAGGCAGTTCGATCCGATGATAGATTGCTCCTGCATGCATACTCCTGGGCATACATATAATCTCTGAGCTTTTCCAGTTAAAATACAGGTTGCTTACCTCCCGGTATTCTCCTAGACATAATACGCAGTCTGAGTGTTGTAACCGCAAATCTGGTTTAGTCCCTAAGAACTCAGCATTCCGGTAAACCCTGCAGATGTGAAAGATCTTCCAACGAATACTAATAAGTATTTTTTCGATTTCCTTTGCCACTCCCCCGGCATTGCTATATCAAATCTGTCGGTGTGGCTCCAGTTTATGGAACAAGAAACCAAAATTCCTTTATAAAACTGAGGAAAGGCAAATACTCCGTAACTCTGTATTAGTAACCTCGCTGAAGTCACGAAAACAAAAAGTGTATCCCATGACGGACACTGATTGATTAGAGCCAAGCTTGTTGTAGAACATCTCTTCGAGTGTATACACTACAGAAGGAGCATATACTGCAGTAAGAGATATGAAGTCCAGTGTGTGCTTCAACTATACTATCATCCTACGCTCATCCACCGGAGTGAACTCAGAGGCCGGGTCCACATTGAGCCTCGTGAAGCGCTGCCAGGTCCACACTGTCAGGGATGATAGACAGTGTGGACACTTGGGCGCTGCACCTAACACTGTCAACTGCCTCATGCAACGTTGCACGAGGCTCAGTGTAGACCCAGCTTAATAACGTGCTGCAATTGGCCAACAGCTCCTCTCGAGAGCACTGGCTAGTAGTACTCCAAGGATTACAAAGGAAGAGCATGCCGACATGAGACCGTTTGGTCCATAACTAGGTCAGATGAGGAAAAAATAATAAATGGATAAATAGATAAACAAGTAAATAGATAAATAAAATAAGTAAACAAATCGAATAAGTAAATAAATAAATTAAATGAATAATGATAGATGATAAACACAGGTTACAATAGTTTATAAAAACAGATGATGAATAATAGAGAAAATAATAATAATAAATGAAAATTAAAATAAAGGGCAGACATTTAGGTGTAACTCTACTGATCTCTCTACTGCCTGGTCTCGTCTTAACAGGGAAACACAATATCCATTCTAAAGGCTCCTAAGCTCCGCCGATAAAAAGGGTAGTAGATCGTCTTTGGAGGTGGAAAGAATATACCATGTACGCAGTGTACAGGCGGTGAACACAGACCACCGGCTGTCGATTGCAATAATATAAAGCATTAGACTGCATTTGCTTTTCGCACAAGACTTCCTCTGTTCTCTCTTAGGTTAATCAGTGATTTCGACAAGCTAAGTGCAACTTTCACCTTGGCCTCGATGTAGGGTGGCTGCCCGTGCTATGACCACTGTAAAATATAAAACCATGATATAAGAGTGTGTGATTCACTATGGTCTTAGATCACGTGTTGTACTCGTGATCGACAGTTATTAAACTTTCGGATGAGAGCTCAGAGCTCGTATGACCAATCTATGGGTAATAATGTGACTTTACACGCACACAACTCCCCGCCCACGAGAATTGGAGTTACACCCCGCAGCGAAGCGATACTGAATTTATTTCATCCCTGGGCGGGAGTCGAACCCGGACCGCCGTAGTGGCAGGCGAGAACTCTAACCACAGCGCCACGAGGTGTATATTACAAAGGCGGAGCACGCCGACAGGAGACCTTTTGGTCCATATCTAGGTCGGATGCGAAAAAATCATAATAATAATAGAATAATAAATAAAACTATAATAATGTAAACAACAAATAAAATACATAAATAAATGCATAGGCATAGTTGAATAATAAACAAACAGGTAAATAGCAAATAATAACAAATTGACATATAACTAATAATAAGTGAAAATCAGACAGACAAATGATAAAAAAAAAAATAATAATAATATAAAAAAAATTATAATCATTACAGCATCTTACTTAGGTGTTTATCTAAATGATTATTAAAGCTTCGAACTGAACTACATTGCACTACGTGTGCAGGAAGTTTATTCCAATCATTAACTACACGGTTGGCAAAGTTGTTTCTACCTACTTCCAAATTGAATCTATTTCCGGACAGTTTGAGACCATTGTTTCTTGTCTGATTCTCATTCAATGTGAAAATTTGGTCACTTTTGATGTTGTCAATTCCCTTTAAAATCTTAAAGACCTGTATCAAGTCACCTCTGAGTCTACGCTTTTTTAGGGAAAACAGATTCATATGTTTTAGTCGATTTTCGTATGATTTATTTTTGATATTTGGAATCAGTTTTGTGGCTCGCCGTTGTACTTTTTCCAGTCTGTCAATGTCTTTAATGTGATTCGGTGACTATACGGAAACAGCATATTCCAAATGTGGACGAACTAACGATTCATATAGCTTGTTAATGAGTGATGGACTTTTAAATCAAAAGATCGCGCAATCTTCTAGATGATGGATTGAAAGAATATATTTCTCAATATTTTCGATATTCTATAAAGTGGTGGTAGTCATCATTGAAATTGGTCTCGAAATGTGTGTTGGGCTTTGTTTTTTTCACGAGTGATTTGTATTTGTGTGTGTGTGTGTGTGTGTGTGTGTGTGTGTGTGTGTGCAGGTGCATGCATACTTGAACATGTGACTTGCACAAATTACAGTTGCACTTGCCCCACAAAAAATAAAATCCATGAAGATTTTTTGAAGCGAACGTAGGGGGAAATTCCTGAAGGTGACTTCACTTTGGATTTACTGACACCTGGTCGTGTATTTGCCATGCAATCGCCTGTCCCTCTTGAGCTGGCCAGGCATCTGGCAGGCCTCGCGTATAACTGTACCTCGGCCGTCCGGCCGGCTCCGGCTTCGAGCACCGGGCTTAATAGTCAGCCTTTCCTGCTGCTCTTGTGTTATGAGGGTCTTATTATTCCTTGCCTTTCCTGACTCGGGGTCAGTGTAGTGTTCATCATGTTTGAGGTGACGCGCACTATGTTTTATATTGTGTTAATTTGTTAGCAAATGATTAATCCTTACTGAATATTATTCCCTCTGTTTTATACACTCTGCACATCTCGCTGTTAATTTCGCAGCTGCGATGTTCCCACGGACATGAATCAAGCCACCTGGCGGCAACTAAAAAGTAAAAGGATAAGTGCCGCCCGGTATGGAAGGGATTCCGTTTTGCTAGGTGTCAGGAAGTGCGGCGGCGGAACCTTGTGGGACTTCGTTCTGCCCGAATTTGTGGGTGGAATCCAGCGGGTGCCTCAAGCCGGGTCCACACTGAGTCTTCCACTGCATGAGGCTAAATGTGGACTCGGACTTAGAGACGCTGCGAGTCAGACGTTGAGATCAAACTCTTCCCTCACTTTTTTTTCTCAGTTATTATGGTGACATTATTGTCTGTTTCAATATGGTATGTGGATCACGTGCTGGGCTCATGATTGACAGCTGTAACCATCTCGAATGAGAGTTCAAAGTTGATATAATCAGGTTTATGGGGGAATACTGTGACCCTACAACAGAGGCACAACCACAAACATTGCATTCCATGTTTAACGGGGACAGTAACACAGTATGGTATGATGGATGCAACTTCCACGTCGTGAACGGGATGCGGAATCTGCTCTACGGCTTTAAGTGGCGACACTAGCCATCATACCAACAAGCCGTGTGTGTATTCACCTTGATCTTTGGATCACGTACTGAACTCGTGACCGACAGCTATTTCCCTCACGGAAGAGAGCTCAGAGCTCGTATGACTGATCTATAGGTAATGCTTTGACCTGACACGCACACACACACACACACGCCCACGAGAGTAGGAGTAACGACTCGAAGCGCAGCGATACTCAAATTATTTCAGCCCTGGGCAGGATTCGAACCCCGGACCGCCGTAGTGATAATCAGGGACTCTATCAACCGTGTATGTGTGTGTGCGTGTGTGTGTGTGTGTGTATGTGTGTGTGTGTGTGCGCGCGCGCGCGTTGTGTTGTGTAAGGAACGTAAACGGCCATCACCATGCAAGAGACGTTGTTTTGATCAGACTATTTGCATGAAGGTAAGCGGTGTTTACAAGCTGGCAAGCGTATTCAGATTACTCCCAACCATAAAAAGATAATAGTAATGATGAGGATAATGATAATTATGGTAATATTAATAATGTTAATAATGTTAACAATAATGATAAAAATAATAATAGATAAGTAAATCAAAGTGCCCAACATAGCCTCTTCCGTTTTGTGGCCCTCTTTGTGTGTGTGTGTGTGATTCACCAGTATATTGGATCATGTGTTGGACTCGTGATCGACAGTTATTTCCCCTCCTAGACGAGAGCCCAGAGATCATATATGACCGACCTATGAGTAATGCTGTGGCCTTACACACCCACACACACAGAACTCACCGCTCACGAGAGCTGGAGTAACGGCTCACAGCGCAGCGATACTGAAATTATTTCGGCCCAGGGCAGGATTCGAACTCGGACCTCTGGAGTAGCGGTTGCGAACGCTACTACTGCGCCGTCGAGCCGTGTTTGTGTGTGTGCGTGTGGGAGGGGGAGGGGTTCGCGGGCGACCGTTTGGATTGTTTAAACGGAGTGGAAAAGAATGTGCCACCTACTTAAGGTGCATTAAGAAGTCCATCTGGGTCAAGGCACACTCAGCCTCGTGGTAGACGTCCACACGGGATCTGATAATGCTCTTTTGAGACTGTTATCTGACAAACGGATGTTGTCGCATTCACACACGAACAAGTTCATGCATTCTGGTATGCTGGTGTTCGCACGGTTGTGTGCGTGCGTATGTACGTACAGAGACCTTGCACAGAACAAAACCATTATTTACAACACACGTCGCCCGCAAGGGTGAAGGACAAGGACTGAGACTGTGTCGCCATTGTTGTTGTTTGCTGTTCATCTTGATCATGTGCCAGAAGACGCCAGAAGCGAGATAAGACAGGTTGAGCCAGAAGAAACACACATGAGAGTTGCAACGACATGACGTCATGTCGGACAAAGGCCCATGACATATTGCGCACTGATATGATGTACTACGCTCATGCTGTACGCCTCACTTCCTGACGTTTAAAGTGATTTGGAGTTGCCTAAGCTTCGTGGCACTGGTACCTTGATATATTTCGTGGTATGTCGTTACTTGCGACGTCATGTTGTCTTTCTTGGTATCACAGATGAATGTAAATGAGAACTTAGAGTGGAACTATTTCCTCCGTCCTTGGAGCCACCTACGTTGCGGGAGATTTTGTTTTTGCGCAAGAGTTGTATACAAACGGGTTGGTTTGATTCACGGGTCTGGACATGCTTTGCTCAGTGTGTGTTTGCCTGTCTTTTCCATTCCCCCAGACCTCCTCTCATACTCACTCTCTCTCTTACACACACACAAACACCGTAGGGGTGATTACATGCATTGAAACTACTTGAGCTGTCATTGGAAACTAATTCCCACTCAAACAAGAATACTGATGACGTTGGTTCCTGGTATCCCTCCTTCCTGTTATCCTTCTTATTGCTCTACCACCTCCACCTGTCGATACGATTGTCGTCGAGGATAGAAGCGCTGGTTATCGTCGAGGAAATACAACGTTCTCGCGGAAACCGTGGAGCCAACTTGACCAAAGGGTTTTGACTCCTCTAATACTGTGGACTGTGGTTACCTAGCGGTTCTATCCATGTGAACAGTCTCGCGCTGATTGTAAGGAATTGGTCGCCTATTAACGATCTATAAAATTGCTTACATTGATCAATTAGCAATGTTGGGTTTTACCTTGATAAAGATCTAAAATATACAAATCTTGGAGACCTCTTGTTGGGAAAATAGACTCAAAATATCGCTTTGATCAAATAAAAAAAATTAGAAGTACACATTTTCTTCACAAACCCAATAGAAGCTACGGTGCACATAGCCAATTAAAACTAAACATTAAAGAAATCTAAACCTTTCCGAAGTTGTAAATTGGAAAAGGGATTCCACATGAAAGGTGGAGAGACGAGATAGAAAAGGTTGCAGGAGTGACGTGGCAGAGTTTGACACAGTCTGTTCTTACCAGAAGAGGGTGGAATAGGCCTTCGATCAGGAATGGACTCTGAATGGCTGATCGATGGACTTTGAAAATGTAGCTTTTTTAAGGTTTGGTCTAAACCAGGCACTGGGCTGGAGGGAGGGAAGGCTGGCTGGAGACCTGAACGAGGAGATTGTCTGCCGCGTCGTTTGTTTGCTGGCGACGCACAACCTCTGATGTCACGTGAGCCCCCTTGTTGCCAAGAAAGGCTTGATCGTCGTCTATAGGCGTTGAAAAAAGTAAAAATGAACAAGTCCATTCTCTCTGTGTGTGTGTGAGAGAGAGAGAGAGAGAGAGAGGTCAGTATCACACAAATTAACTTTGTTTTACAAAAAAAAAAATCCTTAGTGGCGTAAAGTATGTGTTCATTGTTCCTTGTGGGAAGCCAGTCCATGATTTTTATTTACTTATTTATTTTAGCAACAGCGGTAAAAGGCGAAACCATTTCAGATATTGATCACAATATAATGAAGTTCAAGCTCCAAGAATAATTTCAGGAAATACAGTAATATCTTACTTAAACTAAATTAATTCTACTTAGACAAAAGCTTCAGCTCATAGACTGAAAGTCGAGATTAAGTTAAAATAAATAGTGGGAGAGATGTGGAAAATGCTTCAAAACAGCTTCACATAATTGAACTCATATTTGCGTTCCTTTTAATAGATGGTGACTTCCGAACTGCTATAGTCCTAAATGGCTTGATAAAGAAACATAGAAGTGTTGCAAAAACAAACAGGCTTATAAAAATCCAAGCATTTTTTTTACCCCCTAATGATTATAATAAGTCGTGAAAAAAAAACCAGGAAGAAAACGACAATTAGAAATGAATATTGGTGATAAGTCTAAACAAAATGTTAAAAAATTCTACTGATACATTAGAGATAAAAAGGATATCAGGAATAATATTAGCCCATTTTTTCTGAATATAGTCAACGCGTTCATTCAAAAAAATTACTCTAATTCTGTAATCATAGATGAAACCTCTGAAAGCCAATTATAATTATCGGAATCATGTAATGTACCGGGCGCAAATTTACCCATTTCTTTATATATGACAAAAGAAAACATAGGAACATGCATATAGAAAAATAACAAGCAATAATACATCAGGGCACGACGGTTGATATCCAAATTTTTTTTAAGGAAAAAACGTTCCAGTGGATGTATCAAAATGTGGAAATTAGCAAAGGTTACTACTGTATGCAAAAATGGTGATAAGCAGAAGCCACTGGACTATAGGCCAATAAGGCTGACCTCGACCATAGGACAAAGTTACGGAAACAGTTATAACAGATGCCAGTGAACGTCACCAAAGAACTGTCTTATTAGACATAAACGTTCTTACAAGTCTAAACCTAAAAAAAATGACATTGTAGTTATTTGGAAGTACGGTGAAAGGAATGGTACTGAATTAGTATATCTAGTTAAAAAAAATACTGTCGCACACGAGAGAATGCTAACTAAATTCGCTTCGCATGTGATGAGAGGTAATCTGCTGAGATATATGATAAACAGTGAGTTGGTCTGAATGGGTAAACATGTAGCTGGAAAGATGTTATGAGTGAAGTGCCTCAGGATTCATAGTTTATATCTGCGACATTGATTGTAGACATTAATCTGCTGATTCCAAATTCGCTTGTAAATAACCACGCGAATCAAATGGATATTTAAGGAAATTTAAACTAACTTAAAAAGTGCTTATGAAAAGGAAGGCCAAGTATAGTCATGTATATAGGTAAAAATTATACTAAGTGTAACTATAGATTATTTGTAGAAGCTTTAACCAAGGTTGAAAACGAAAAGGATCTTCATGTAATTATCAATAACTGCCTTAAAACATCGGATCATTATATTTTTGCCCCAGAGAAAGTAATTAAATATTGGTATAGGAGGCGCCATCTTTTTAATTAAAAAGTCCAATCATCGACCAATCACTGGTCCGCCCACTCCTACAATATGCCGTGTTTGTATGGTCCCCAGATCTCAGTGACAGATTGGTAAAAGTGCGGTCGCAAAACTCCTTATGAATATAAAAAAGAAAGCATGCGAAACCGTTCAAAACATCTCAGTGTGACTTAATACAAGTATTTAAGATTTTGAAGGGAATTGATAACATGAAAGCTGAAAATATTTTCACAATAAATATTAACAGTACGAAAATTAATAGCCTCGAGCGGTCAGGACGTAGATTTAACACAAAAATGAGTAGAAAAAAAATTGCCATCCGAGTTGTCAGTGATTGGAATAAGCTTCCAACCAAGGGAGTTTTATGGTATACAGTTCAATTTCTAAAATTCACTCGGATAATTTTTTTTTTCTTTTTTTTTATGCAGCCGACAACGATATGGATCGAAAGGTCTACTGCCAACATTCTGTATCATTGTAACTCATAATTCATCGCATTAAAAGTGCACAAACGTCTGTAGTTGTCATGTCACCGCTGTTATTATAGATATTGATTGAATGACCCGTATTAAGACCATCTCAGTTAACCCCCATCGATTCGATGAGGCGTAGACACGCACAAGCCGTACACATGGATTCTCTCTTTCCATTCGTTAACTAGGATTGCACCTTCTTCGGGTTAAGGATCCGAGTTTTAGACACCATCGGTTTACCTCAGTTGCAGTAGAAGTACAAACATTCACATCAAACTAAACGTTGTTTTGCAACGGCAGGTCATTAGCCATTGGAGGGTCGGCATTTCCTGTGATGTGTTGAGGGCCGTTAGGCCCAACTGAGGATCAGGATTTCAAGATAAACGTCGGGCATTTGGTGAGGTGTCTGCGTCCCAACCTCTCCCTAAATTTGTCCAGGTTTCCGAGAATAGGTCACACAAGGAAGTGAACTATCAGACACAGACCACAAGGGGGACAAGCCACACACACACGATAGGTCGAGCAAGAGGAGGAAATGGTACATCAGCGGACAGGCCACACTGAGACAGAAACACCTGATCCACCGAGTTTGTATAAGGAACCCCTTTGCCGTTAGTGTGTCCATTCATTTGGCAGGTTCCTTTGTGACAGGCCACTTTGGGACAGACTCACCCAATCCACAAAGATTGTACAGAAAAATAAAACATTGCCCTTGTGTGGTCATTCCTTTGATGATGAAGCGTCGGGGAATTAAAGGCTCGTTTCGTATCTGTCTGAATTTGCTTTGCCATCGAAGTCTAACTTTTGTTCAAATGAAGAGTTAACGTTTCCGAAACTATTATTTTCTTTTCGGTTAATATAGCGGTTGCACACTTGAAATGTAAAAGAGGCTTTTTTTGTAGTAGTAGTAGTAGCAGTAGTAGTAGTAGTAGTACAGTAGTAGTAGCCGCTCAGGAATGCTGATATGCGCCGTCATACAGTAGAGTTTCAGAAATTATCTTGTAGTGACGCACTGTACGATTTTTTGCTTCTGTATTTCATTATTATTATTTTTCCTCTTCTTCCTTGAGTGACTACGTTGGGCCAACCCAGTGGCTGTTGCCGGTTACCAAGGGAGACCTGGGGCAACGGGCTGATTATATATTTCTGCATCCGACCTCATTATGACCAGAAAGGTCCTCCTGTTATGATGTTTTTTTTCATATTTCAAATTGTAACTGTTTTGGTGTTGGTTAACACCAGGTGATTGCCAAGCTAGTGGATGACATTTGTAATTAAAATTCTTCAAACCCTTGGATATTGTGGCGCTTTTTCACGGATGTTGTTGTTGTGTGTGGCATTAGCTGATTTTACTCAGGCAATGGGCCGTCGCCCTCGCACTGAGAGGCTTCAGGGAACGTGGCTTAGTTACGTAAACAAAGCGCTGAATCGAGGCCGCCGATGCACGGGGCGCCCTCTTGGGATCATCGCCGGCAACTGGTCAGGCCAGGATTCTTGGCCCCTAATTCTCCCTCGTTCACTACGCCCTTGGTTTGATGTCTTACTCCTTTGGAAAAAAAATCCCATGCGGCAACTTGAAGGTACAAAAATAAAGAAAATAGGCAATTTTAAGGAACTACAGAAAATAAAGTTTGATGAAACAGATTCATTATATTAGTGCACAAAACGTGTCCCTTCCCAGGTTTAATGATTTTTTTATGGTCGAGTTGCCAATGTTAGAATAATTACGTGGTAGGGGATGAATATACCATGCCCCCCCAAAAAAATAAAAAATAGCATTAATTATGTAATGCTCATTACCTGGCTAGCCACGACATGTATGTATTCTTCATCAGATTTTATTTCGTGCAATTTGTGTGAGTAACGCCAGGGTTCAAGTAGCACTAAACCGACGGGGATGATTGACAAAGGAAAGGTCGAGAGTAGTTGGTTTAGACCTGTGGTTGTCAGCTTTGTTGGTTGCTGGCCCATTTGCAATTTACTTGTGTCCCACCCCATATTTAGGGAAAAAATTAGGGGAACGCGCGCGCATGCGCACACATACGCGCACACACACACATACACACACACACACATACACACACACACACATACACACACACACACACACACATATTTGATTGCGTAGTTGTACCATGTTCGAACACTAATTCAGTGATCTGAGTAGGACTCCCCGCCCAGTACAGAAAAGTATCATTACAAAGCATGTTGACACTCTAGTTCTGGTTGGCAAGATGTTTGTGTGTGTGTGTGTGTGTGTGTGCGCGCGTTTAAGTTACACCATTACACATATATCGGGACTTATAAGCTCTCACACGTGAAGGTGATATTTGTCGATTACGTGTCCACAACCATGATGAATCATGAATTACACAAACACACACACACACACACACACACACACACACACACACACACACACACACACACACACACACACACACACACACACACACACACACACACACACACACACACACCGACTCGGTGGCACAGTTGGTAGAGCGCTGAACTGGGGAGTAGAAGTGCTCCCAGTAGCCAGTTCGAATCCTGCCCAGGGCCGAAATTATCGCTGTGCCTCGGGTCGTTACTCTGACTCTCGTGGGCGGGGAGTTGGGGGTGTGTGTGTGTGCAAGGTCATAGCATTACCCATAGATCGGACCTACGAGCTCTGAGCTCTCTTCCAGGAGGGAAATAGCTGTCGATCACGAGTCCAACACGTGCTCCAAAGACCAAGTGAATACACACACACACATGGAAAAACAAAAAGAGATATGACAAACAGAATACAAAAAGCGGCAACTAGAAAGATCCCAGACGTAGCGGCTGACCGAGAGAGAAAAATGTAAAACTGGACTCCCCACGTTGGAGAAGCGAAGAGAGAAATGACACGATAATTATTGTATTTCGAACAGAGAAAGGAATAGAAAAAAAATCGGTTTGGAACTATTAGTATAGAACACAGCTTTCCATATAGATGCATCAGTTTGTGGACTACATAAATGAATTTAAGGCAAAATTTGATATGTGGAGACATAGTAACGGGAACTTAGAGCAGTCACGAATATTACAATATGGAGAACACATACGCACAGTGGACACATGCCTATCCAGGCGTAACAGGGTTGAAAACCCTGGTCAAATTAAGTGTCTATGATAGTATGCAGTTGATTTCTTCCCAATGTAGTTTCGATGCCCCATTTATTTCATGTTAAATGTGGCGACACGCTATGTACTTTTTTCTAGCATGCTACTCGCTTTTGGTATCTGCTCTGCAAACTCTTGCGTATCCGTCACACGGGGAATATTTTGCTAATGACTTTTTGGCTAGCGGCTAACGAAGACAACACCACAATTTCCCGCTAAGTATTCTCGGGATGCAATGCATTTTGAACGTGGCTATGTTTACAAAATCTATTACTGCTGTAGTCAAATGGGAAAAATGAACACCGATTTCATATAATTTTTTATGTTTTAGTAAGTGTATTGTGACAAAGAGAAATAAGACACACTTAAACAATAATATGCATGTGTAGTTTCTTTATAAAAAAAAAAAACCAGATCTGGTGTCTCATTTGAACACTCAAAGTGAGAAGCTACGCTTGGCGTTGATTTACCCGACAAGTTATCTACTTTTCCCAGCAGCATGTTACTCACTTTGGATACCAAAAATCAAAGTGAGTTGCAAAAGGAAGTAGTTTTCTAGCGGGAAATGCTTAGTGTGCCGCCCCTGACTGAGTACACTGGATAAGATCAGCCTTACAAAAGCAACCAGTCCAGAAATTATCGCTCAGGCGGGTGGTGCGGTTCCCCTAATGATCGTTCAGGCAAATGACTGTCGTCGTCTACATGCTTCATTAGGAGAGATGAAAATCTTGATGAGTATAGGTAGTTCTTCATTTACGCGAGTTTATCCCATGCGAATTTGGTTTAACGAGACTGATAGAATAATAAATTTTATTTTAATTATGCCGTTTGTCTGAATGGACACGAATCAGTCCTGTTTTTTTATATAACATCCAAAAATACTTGAACCTGTTTATCTCTATAATGTATAGCATAACCAGCGGGAAAAAAGAATATGCAAAGGGCGACAGGATCCTTTGCATTTTACGGCATGCAGAGTTTTTAGGTTAGGTCAGGTCAGGTCACGTTAGGTTAGGTCAGGTTAGGTTAGACTAAGTTAGGTTAGGTCAGGTTAAGTTAGGTTAGGTCAGGTTAGGTTAAGTTATGTCATGTTAGGTTAAGTTAGGTCAGGTTAGGTTAAGTTTCAGATTAATATTAATTTCTTACCTCCCTTGAGTTGTTGAAATCAACTGCATGCCGTAAAATGGGAAAGATCCGGGCGCCATATAAAATATAACAAGTAACATTTCTACTGGAGCACAAAGATTAGTTTTACGTGATGGATACATTGGTCTCCATTGCTCCTCCCCCTCCCCGCTAATTTAATTTACGCGATTTTTTTTTACACGATGCCTCTCGATCCCTATTCATCTCGTAAACTAAGAACTACCTGCATCGAATAGGTGTGTTGTATATTTGTTTTGTTAATTTCTTGAATTCGGGTGTACCACCATACTATATTGGACTAACATACATGTTTCATTATTCCTCGTCCAGCGCTTCATTTTGTTTCGTAAGAATTTGCGCGATACTTTATGGACTCTGTATGCCTAATTAGGAAGGCTGAGTCTGATTTACCACGCCGGCAGTCTTGGGCCATGCAAGTACCCGGCGTTGGTGGCGGGTATTTGGTGTTTTTCGTAATAGAGAGGTCAGAGTATAAAGAAGAAATTATAATAAAAAAATTCTGTCAGAAATTTACACACACACACACACACACACACACACACACACACACACACACACACACACACACACACACACACACACACACATATATATATATATATATATATAGTAATAAGAACACGGTTACTATGTTCACTTATGCAAAGTACATGTACTTTTTGCACTGAAGATGCAATATACGAAAGCGCTTTGCTTCGTTAGTATCTTTTTCCAAGTGGTCTACTTTGCATATATATATATATATATATATATATATATATATATATATACATATATATGTGTGTGTGTGTGTGTGTGTGTGTGTATTCACTTGGTCTTTGGATCACGTGTTGGACTCGTGATCGACAGCTATTTCCCTCCTGGAAGAGAGCTCAGAGCTCGTAGGTCCGATCTATGGGTAACGCTATGACCTTGCACACACACACACACACACACCCAACTCCTCGCCCACGAGAGTCAGAGTAACGACCCGAGGCACAGCGATACCGAAATAATTTCGGCCCTGGGCAGGATTCGAACTGGGTACTGGGAGCACTTCTACTTCCCAGTTCAGCGCTCTACCAACCGTGTGTGTGTGTGTGTGTGTGTGTGTGTGTGTGTGTGTGTGTGTGTGTGTGTGTGTGTGTGTGTGTGTGTGAGTGGGGTCGGTCAGATTGAAGATACCTGTCCCTCATTGCATTTGTTTTTCTTTCTCCTTCAGGTAAGTTATCGCTTGGTGCATACGAGGAGAGCGAAATGGGCACGACCCCCCCCCCCCAACATGGGGTCGAGGGCATTATGGAACTTATCATAGTGAATGGAATGACAGTCCTCGGCATTTGAGAAAAGGTAAGTGGATCCGGAGTTGGGATTGAATCAAGCCTCAAAGGTGGATGGTGTTATAGCTATTCAATATTTATATGGAAGGAGTGAAGGTAAGCGAATACAAGCGATATACGAGAGGAAGGAGAAATGTTATGAGTTGCCGATGACAGGTACTAAAGTGGACAGGTATTTGCAGAAGCAGATGAGAGATAAAGGGAAATGTTAGTAAAATTGAGGAAGTGCGTAAGGGAAAAGGTTTTAAAGACTTCCTAAGAATCCATTTGAAAACGTTTAAATGAAGGTACATTGTTCAGCTATCCGAAGTGACTGTGGCTGCTGATTGAGGTTCGATACTGAACAAATAAATTAAAATTATTTATGCCGAGTTACAGTGCCGTCTTTGAGAGCCAAGCTAGATATTTGAGGTTTGCCATGGGTTGAAAAGATTAATTTCCAAATTACTTGCGACATCATAGGAAGATTGCAGAAAACTAGAGTGCATTCGTTTATTATTGGTCGACATCATATTCATGCCCCGTGTGTTTTTCTCTGGATGCACAGTACATCTGGGAACATTCGAACTTGACCCGTGACGTTTAGTTACTCTGCGAAGGTATCTTTCATTGTCATTGCATTGATACAACATTAAAAAAAAAAAAAAAAAAAAAATTATATGAGAACGACGGAGTAATGCGTAGAAGTATGAGTACGTTAAGTAACCAATGGCGAAAGATGATATTTGCCGAGTTCTGACCTAGTTTGGTCGCCATATACCCGCAAAAGCACGTAACGTCATTTTGTTACAATGGAAGACGTGTAGGGCTTCGTGCGTCGCCGTGGTGAAGGAAGTGGGTCTTCATAACGTCGGTTGGTGCAATTAGTCCCAGTTCCTTATCTCGTTATCTGGCCATTTCCTGTCGAGAAGACGGCGGGAAATGGAAATGCCAGCAGAGAAGATTATCTCGGAGTTGTGGTCCCAGCTCCTTGGTGCACGATCTTGCCGATTGCACAAAATTCCTAGCTGCAAGGCGCACACTCCTCTGTAAACGGTTGGTATTATTCGAACTATATTGCATACTATTGAATTATTGAAGGTATAGGAATGGTATTAAGTCAATCCGTTGCTTTGGTTCTCTTTTAAAGATTTTTTTCTTTTTCTGTGTAAGACTTTTCTCCTACGGCACCTGTGTGTGAGAAATCTTAGCCAGTGGATGATGTATACACAAACGACTGCCCTGACGCAGGAATTCCTCGTTGCACACGCTCCAGATTCTGAGATTACTTCGTCCGAATGCATGAAATGGTAGTTATGAAAAGTAAATCATAACATAATGTCAACAAATATACTGCGTTTCTTATGTAATATACGTGACATATTTACAAATAAAAACAAATATACTGTATTCTATGAAACAGGCACCAAAATATTTTTCATTCATAAATCTTCAAGACGCATTTCTCCATTTCACAAATGAAACACGCCTGTTTTGTAACTCTAAAACAGTTTGATAGTGTTAAAAAAAAAATAGATCGTCATAAGTACAGTATAATCCATTTCGGTAAGTCACGCGCTCTTTGTTTAGCTCACCATTCATCCACTCATATTCTCTATATTCATAATCGTCTAAGTTGCATTTTTTTCATAAATTGTATTACAATTATTGTTTTACTCCAGAATATAAAGTGATAATGCTGAACAAACTAATAGAATAGAAAAACTCAGGTCAGCATGTCAATTGCCTTATCGGACACAAAGGAATTCAAAGGAGAATCATGCCGACAGGAGACCTTTTGGTCCATAACTAGGTCGGATGCGAAAAAATTATAATAGTGATAAATAAACAAATAAAAATAACAATATAAAGGATCACATGAAGAATCATCCCCCCAGACTTCGACAGGGTGACAATTCTTCGTGTGGGCCATTCTGGGTTATTCTTCGGTTGTAAAAGTTGATGACAATAAGCATAACCCACATTCAACCTAACCTAACCTAAACTGCTGATATTCAGCGTACTGGGGTGACAATTCTTCAAGTGGGTCTCATAGGGTGACGATTGTTCATATGTGCGTTCTGGGGTGACAGTTCTTCATGTGACTCAATATAAATAATGATAATATAAATAAAATAAGTAGGTAAAATTAAATAATAAAGAGGTAAATAGTAAATAATAATAAATGATAATCAAATAGATAATGATAAACAGGCAAATACTAAAGAACAAACAATACAAAATAGATGGCATTACAGCATCTTGCTTAGGAGTTTATCTAAATGATTCTTAAAGCTTCGAACTGAACTACATTGTACTGCCTCTGCAGGAAGTTTATTCCATTCTTAACTGCACTGTTAGCAAAGTTGTTTCTACTCACTTTCAAATTAGATCTATTTGATGGCATTTTGAGACTTATTTTTTGTCTGATTCTCATTCAGTGTGAAAATTTGGTTACTTTTGATGTCAATTCCATTTAGTCTACGCCCTTTTAGGGAAAATAGATTTATATGTTTTAGTCGATTTTCGTATGATTTATTTTTCATATTTGGAATAAGTTTTGTGGCTCGCCGTTGTACTTTTTCCAATCTATTAATGTCTTTAATGAGATTCGGTGACCATACGGAAACAGCATATTTCATATGTGGACGAACTAACGATTTATAGCTTGTTAATGAGATATGGACTTTTGAAGACAAAAGATCGCGCAATCAGTCCTAGAATCTTATTTGCTTTCTCAGAGACTGAAATAAACTGCTTAGATGATTTGAGATCGTTACTGATAATTACGCTGAGATCCTTTTCACTATCCACTTTTGTTAACGAGTTTCCATATAACCAGTAATCATACTGTTATTTTTACCTATGTGCATTACCTTGCATTTACTTGTGTTAAATTTCATTAGGCACTTTTCAAACCGTTGCTGTAGTTTATCTAAATCTTCTTGAATATCTAATTGACTTAAGTGATCATTTGCCATTCCTCACAGTTTTGTATCATCAACAAAATTGGAGAAAATAGATTTCAGTCCGTGGTCTGTATCATATATACTATGAATAGAAGTGGCCCAAGAACGGAACCCTGAGGAACTCCACTCGTAACATTTTTCCATCTAGAAGTTTACCATTTAGAATAACTCTCTGTTTTCGATCGTTTAACCAATTACTAGTCCAACTTAATAGGCTACCACTTATTCCGTGTGAAGTTAATTTAGTAAGTAGTCTTTCGTGGGGGACAGTATCAAAATATTTTGCAAAGTCTTGTTATATTAAATCTATATTGTTTCTTTTGTCATAATTCGAGATGACTGTGTTATAGAATTCGATTTAGTCACGCAAGAACGTTTCCGTCTGAATCCATGCTGGCTATCATTTATCAAACAGTTACTTTCTAAATGGTGTTCGATAGCATCTCTGATGACAGTTTCCATACTTTTTCCTACGATTGAAGTCAAGCTTATAGGCTTTAAACAGGATTTGAATATGAATCATCTTAGTAAGCGTGTTTTGAAATATTTCCCACATGTGATCTACAGGTCTTTCGCTTAATTCTGCCTCCCAATTTGTAAGCTGAAGCTCCTGACGTAGTCCTATGAATTGAGCTTTACACAAGTATCTATTCTAAACTTTTATTTTCTGCATTTTTCTTATTTAAAAACATGCCTATTTTTATTACTTAGATAATACAATTGATTAATTCGCAACTTTCATGAATACTATATTGGTATAATAGTCCAGTAATGTACAGACCAAAGAAAATCATCACTTATCGCGAAAAATGGGCATTTGGCAATATGGCACATGATAGAATGCCAGCACTCGTAATTTCTAATGTCTTTCTGGCAAGGTTTGAGACTGGAGAAAAAAAATACTTTGGTCACTTTATTGTGTCAGTAATAGTGGTCGTGTGTGGGGAGCCTTATACTTTCTCGGTAATTAGTCTGCCATTGACCACTTTTGCTCTGCTTCATGGTAAATGTTTTCAATCACGTTACGGAGCACAATCTGGTCAAAATAGGGTTTTGATCGATAGAAATCCCACGTTGTCTCAGATCTGCCTGTTGGTAGAAAAAAAAAAATTGGTTGGTCTCATTTGAAGCCTTGCAATATCTCCCATCCCCTACTTTGATATATATATATATATATATATATATATATATATATATATATATATATATATATACTGTATATATGTATATATATGTATATAATTATATATATAACTATATATATATATATATTATTTAATATATATATACAGTGTATATATATATATATATATATATATATGAAAGTAATTACAAATGTGCGAAAAGAATCTTATTGTTTAATTCAGCCCCGATGTCAGAAATGAGTTTTGGGCGTAGTAAAGGGGCATATGAGCTTCTCAATAAGGGTCTCTGATACATGTTGTGCTGTCTTGTCTGGTAGGACGGAAAGAATACAGAATCGTGACAAATCGTCGACACAGACAGAGAGGTATTGGTTTCCGGTATGTGTAAGTGGTAGCTAAAGAAGGTCAATAGTGACTGCGTCAAATGGTTTAGAAAGGGTAGGGTAAGTTAGAATTGGAACATGACCGCTGATATAACCTTTGTGAATCGAACAAGGGTGACAAGCGTCAATGTAGGCGTGTATATCCTTCCTCGTGGTTAACCAGAAGTAGTGCAATCTGGCTTGTGTAATGCGTTTCTCCTTGCCAGGGTGTGCAACAATGGGGGAATCGTGTACAAGTTGTAAAACTTCTGGAATGAAATCCGTAGGGACTACAAGTTGAAACACTGATCTGTTAGGTTCATGTTTGTTCGTTAGTGTAGTTTTGTGATAGAGAATGTCATCAACTAACGTGCAATTGTCGAGCTCATGAGGAAAGTTTTCTGTATCAGTTGTGTCTGCAAATTCGAGGAAGTATAAGGCACGTTTCCAAAGAGGGTCTGATCTCTGCGCTACGGCTACGCGCGCTTGAGTAAGAGTTACTGAAATAGGATTATGAGTGATGGTCGCAATATGGCGACAGTGAGCGTCTGCAATTAGGTTCGCTCTTTCTTGAACAAAATGAAAGGTTGGCATGGACTCTTGTAAAGGAACCAGAGGGCAATTTTTCCTGGAAGATTCTTTCCTTTGAAGAGGTGTAAGATTGGTTGATGGTCTGTATATATGTGCATTTTGTAACCAAGGATGCTCTTTGAAACGCTTGTGTGCGTATGTAATTGCTAAAGCTTTTATGTCTGTGAATAGTTTCGCTCGTGTTTGTTGAGTGTGCGACTCGCATAGGCAATTGCGCAAGTTTTGCGCCAAGTCCTGTGTAGGACGCATCAGTGTAGATTGTGAAAGGAAGCTTGTGGTTTGGGAAAGCAAGGACAGGTGCTGTGGTTAAGGCTTTCTTTCAGTCATTAAAGGTTTTCTCTTGGTCAAGTGTCGAAATGACGGCTGTGTCCTTCTTAAGTAGTGAAGTTAATAGTGCTGCTATAGTAGCGTAACCTTGAATGTAACATCCGTGAAATCCTGACAGACCAAGGAATGATCGTATGTGTTCTACTGAAGTAGAGCGTGGAAAATCAATGACTACCTTGACCTTATCCTGCGAGATGAAAATTCCTTGTGAATTAAGGACATGTCCTAGGAAGCGCATTTCTTTCTGAAAGAAGGAACACTTCTTAAGCATCAGTTTGAGACCTGCATTTGCTAGTCGTGAGAAGACAGTGTGTAGAGAGTGTGTGTAGATGTTCGCTAACGGATTTGGAAGCGATGATCACATCATCCAGGTACATCAACACTGACCTATGAGACCTGCAAGTACTGTGTACATAAGTCGTGTGAACACTGACAATGAAACAAGGACCATGCCTAGTCGTTTGAAGTGATAATGACCTGTGGATATGCTAAAGGCTGTCGAAGGCCTAGACTCTGGAGGAAGGGGGATCTGGAAATATCCCGACATAAGGTCCAAGGTCATAAAAACTATGTTTTTTCACCGATGGAGTAGAAGATGTCTTGTAATACCGGGATTGGGTGTCTGTCTGGTATGGTTAGATTATTTAACTCTTTTAAAGTCTAGTACAAGGCGGAAGGAGCTATCTTACTTAGGGGCAACAAAGAGGTTGAAGTTCCATTCGCTGATGGATAGTTCAATAATGTCTTGCGCAACCATGTCTTGGATAAAGTTCTCTACAATTATGCGTTTGCTCTGTGGTAATCTGTATGGGGGAATGTAACGTGGTTTAGAGTTCTCACTAATGGGTATATGATGCTGAATAAGATTAATGACTCCAAGGGGTTCATTTGATGTGGCAATGGTATTTCTGAACATGTTGCAAAGTGCAACCAAGTCTGATTGTGCACCAGGGAAGTCTATGGGGTTGAAATGTGATGCATCAATGGGTTCCTGTGCTGTGGACTTCGGAAATTGTGGTGCAAATTTAAGAAGTGGGAAATTTGTCATCTATAAATTTGGTGCGTGAAGGATATACTTCGAAATCGCAAATGTTTGTATCAACTGTGAGATGGAGTGGTGCGTTAGTGTCATTGGAAATTTAAATGGTTGTATAAACTTTCTTTGACGTAGAGCTGATGGTTGAAATCAGGGAAATTCCATTGACACTGCAATTTTCTGGCATACAGAGTACATTGGTGCCTTGTGCTTGGAAAACTCGTATGTGTATATTTGTATACTGACGAGGGAATAGGGTCTTTGGGCTGATAAGCACTGCGTAAATGTTTGAATGTAGGTAACACTTCCGAGACCGGGGTGGATTTGTTGTTGAATTTCTCTAAGAGGGGCAAGATGGTGTTCTCAGGCGGTGAAAGATCAACTGTATTTACTAGGTGTTTTGTCTTGAGTTTTGCTGATTTGGACGTGTAGGAGGAGTTAGTGCGTCTGTTACGTTTGGAATACAAGTTCACAGCTGTCAGTTAGTAGGAGAGTTAGAGTCATTGGAAATTGCTTGGGTGGCGGTGCCATTTGTGCTATCAGCTGGCGCATCCTCGTGTAATGAAGCGGAGTGAAGTTAAATTGGGAGGGGGCTAGCATTAACTGACAGTAAATCATGTTCTGACCGCTCGGCCACGTTGATGTGGTTGACTTTTTGGAAAGTTGCTGATGGGAAAACAGGGAGGAAATAATTTCCATAAATAATGCCATTTTGAGCAGGGTAAATTATTTTGTTATGTTGCTTCATCAATGTTAAGCCTATGAAGATATCAGTAGGGAAGTAAACATCGGCTACGCAGTTGGTAACTGTAATGGGTGGGCACTCATCTTTAAAGCTAATGTCTACAGAGAATTTGCCAATGATAGGGAATAGTACGCCATCTACATTGCAAAGGTTGACTTCGGGGTGTTCCAAAATGGTGACTTATTTTCTTTACGTGCGGAATATATGGAAACTGTGTACCGACATGATGTTAACTGGGGAACTCGTGTCAAAAAAGATTGTCACTTTGGTGTTGCTAGACGTAGCTTTGAAAGTTAAGGAATGGGTAGATACGTCTGGGATATCCAGGGTATATACCGGTAGACTTGATGGTTGAATATCTTGGTATGGAATAACTGTCCTTGGTCTTTGTATTCTGTAATCATAAAGGGGATGTGTTACGTGAATGCCTTCCAGGAGATGTGTCACGTAAATGTGTTACA
>NC_134801.1:10642566-10647566 GCF_046742065.1 Oratosquilla oratoria
GAAATCGTTATTTCCTTTCTTCTCTTAAATCCAATCAACAGTGGGTTTTTAGTGCATTTACTCGTATTAATGTGTCACGACGTTACTGGATATAAATATATATATATATATATATATATATATATATATATATATATATATATATATATATACATACATACATACATACATACATACATACATACATATACCAAAGGCATTTTCTCGCTTATACGGGAGGTAGCCAAAAGACAAAGGCATAGAAACCACTCGCACCCATTCCATCCCCTATATACTCCACTCCCCTCTACCCTCTTCCCTCCCTCTCATCTTGGCACCTCCTGGATGACGGGTCATCCCTGCATCTTGTCTACTGCCCTGGGTCAGAAGCAATGTCGGAAGACACAGCACATCCGCAGCAAGGCCGCTTCATTAATTCGGCGACCCCCATCTCCGTCACCTCATGCAGAAAAGAAGAAGACGTAGAGAAATCCCTTCGGGCTGCGCCAATTTATTTCTCATACATACTCCCTCGCCCATTATCCCCCATCCACTCCCCCTCATGCATCACAGCATCATCCATACACAACCCTTCTCCATTCACCCCCATCTTCTGTCTTCTCCCGTCCTTCCTCAACAGACATTCCCCTCTTTCCCAATGCCCCTTTTACCCCATCCATCCATGTCATCATAGGACGCCCCCTCATGTTCACTCCTTCCACCTCTGCCTTCCACACCTTTTACTAATCTTTCTTCACTCATTCTTTCCATGTGTCCAAACCATCCTAATACTCTTTCATCAACCTTATCTCCCAACTCCCTTTCCACCCCTGTTCTCCTCACCTCATTTCTCACTCTATCTAGGCTAGTAACCCTTATCATACCTCTCAGGCATTTCATGTCAAACACATTCAAACCCCTCTCTTCCTCTCTTATGTTCCACGTTTTTGCCCCATACAGTGCTGTCGGCACAATCACTCCATGCAATCTCCTCTTAGCATCCATTCCCAAATCTCTATTTCTCATTACACTTTTTAATCCAACAAGGCATTTATTCGCTTCTCTCAATCTACATTTTACCTCCACCTCCACTCCTCCCTTTCCTGCTACAGTATATTCGCACCCAAGTATCTAAAACTATCCACTTCCTCCAGTCTCTCACCCTTAATACTCATTTCTAGCCTGTTCCCACTCTCTCCCCTTGTACATCTCATCGCCTTAATTTTACCCACATTTATCTTCAACTTCCTTTCACACACCTACCCAGACTCTGTCACTAATATCCTCAATCACTCCTCTGATCCTGCAACAAGCGCAGTGTCGTCAGCAAACTGGCTTATCTCCTACTTTTCTCTATATTCTTTAACCATCTCCAATCCCACACCTACTATCCTTGCATTCACCTCTCGCACCACCCCACCCATGTATAAATTGAACAACCAGGGCGACATAACACATCCCTGACGAAGTCTCACCTTTACCTCAAACCCACTCTCTCCAATTCTAATCCTGACGCAAGCTCAACTACTTTCGGAAAAACTCTTGACTGCTCGCAACAGGTTTCCTCCGACAGTGCCTTCCTGTCTACCTTGTCATAAGCCTTTTCCAGATCCATAAAAGCCCCCCCCCCAAAAAAAAAAATCCTTACCTTTTCCTATAGCTTTCTCACATATCTGTCTTACCACAAAAATCTGATCTACACAACCCCTACCTGTCATAAACCCACACTGTTCCTCACTAATAACTCCCTCGGTTCCTCTCCTAATCCTCTCAATCAAGCCCCTCCTATATGCCTTCCCAACTACACTTAACAAATTGATCCTTCTGAAACTACTACACTCACACTTGTCCCCTTTTCCCTTATAAAGTGGAACTATACAGGCATTCCTCCAGTCCTCCAGCACTCTACCTTCTCATAAACAAACATTAAAAAACCTCACCAGCCAGTCCACCATCACTGTACTTTTTCAGACATTCTGCATGGGATCCATCCAACCCAGGTGCCTTACCTGCTCTCATCATCTTAACAGCTGCTTTCACTTCATCTTTCCTTATTTCTCCTCCATTTTCCTCATCACGGTCATTTTCTTAACGCTTCCTTACTGGAACTACCTTCCCCTCCCTATCCTCCTTCACATTTAGCAACTCCCTAAAATACTCTGCCCATCTTCCTCTTACTGCATTCTCTTCTATTATCATCTCTCCATCTGCACCTTTTATCTTTTCTTCTCTACTTGATTCGCCTCCTCTTCCTCTCTTAATTTCTTTCCAAAACATCTTTTTATTACTTTCAAAATTTTCTGTCCTCTTACCCAATTTCACATCTACTCTCCTCTTTGCCTCCTTTATCTTATTCTTTACTTCTCTTCTTTTTACTTTGTACCTCTCATACGATTCCCTCGTCCCATTTTGTAACCAATCTATAAAAACCTGCTTCTTATTTTCTACACCGTTCTTCGCTTCCTCATCCCACCACTCACTATCCTTCCTTCTATTTCCTCCCGTCCTTCTTGTTCCACACACCATCTTTGCAAACCTTATGACTCCCTCCTTAAACCATCCCCATTCCTCCTCCACTCCTAGTTCTACTCTATCCTTCACTCCCTCCCACGCCTCTCTCAGCTTCTTCTTATACTCCTCCTTTTCTTTCTCATTTAAGCATTTCACTCTATATACCTCCTTATATATATATATATATATATATATATATATATATATATATATATATATATATATATATATATATATATATATATATGGGAGCTCGTTGGCTGAGTGGGTTAGGGCGTCGATACTTGCGGGGAAGATCGAGGGGATGGTGGTTCGAATCCTGCCACTGACGAAGTTGAACCAAGGGCATGGTCCATTAAATTCCACTCTACAAAGCCCTCTGTGGTGGGCACCGTCCTAGCCTTCTGATAGAGGGAAATTTGTGACGATAAACCATATCATATATATATATATATATATATATATATATATATAGACACACACACACACACATTTGGAGTAGTAAGCGCCAATCCCGTGTTAACGGATTCCTGACATGACCTCGCGCAGAGGCTAAAGTGACCTCCCTCACTTTAGGGGCCAAGGTGACCGCCGGCCTGGAAGAAGTCGCCGGGCCAATCCGAAAGTAGTCGCGAAGGCCAAGTAGGGGACGTGCCACCGTTAAGCACAAGTCAGGGGCAGCAAAAGAAATACCATCTAATAGTTTGGAAAAGGAAGCTGGAAGAATGGAAATGCGCGCGTGTGTGCTTGGATGCACTTGTGTTTATATTCCATCTGGTCCTTCCCTTCCAAAACCATTCCGCGGGAACTTATTTTTTCTGTCCTGCGTTTTCCTTAACTTCGAATGTCAGTAATGTATGTATGTAATCGTGGGAAAGTGGTGAAGTGCAATCATGACGTGGTTCAAAAGAGGAGTGAAAGGGATGCAATGTGGTGCCAGTGGCTGAGGATGCTTCCTCTTACATGCCTATCCACCTCGCCTTGCGGATAGGAGTAAAACATTGTACGAGTATATAAATTACATGAGGGAAACGAAGGGACAAGAAATAAATATGTAGACAAATGTTATATTAATACGGAAACATTATTTAACATGTTGTGTGTGTGTGGTTCACCATGGTCTTGGATCACGTGTTGGACTCGTGATCGACAGCTATTACCCTCCCTGAAGAGAGCTCCGAGCTCTTATATGACCGATCTATGGGGACTGCTGTGACCTTACACTCTCACACACCCAATTCCCCGCCCACGAGAGTTGGAGTAACAACTTATAGCGCAGTGATGCTGAAATTATTTCAGCCCTAGGCGGGACTCGAACTCAGACCGCTGAAGCAGCAGTTCCAAGCGCTACCACTGTGCCGTCGAGTTTTTTTTTTTAGAAAAAATTTTGTCAGACGCGAAGCATGATATTCGAGCGCGCGCGCATGTGTGTGTGTGCGCATGTGTGTTTGTGTGTGTTATTCACCATGGTCTTGGATCACGTGTTGGACTCGTGATCGACAGTTATTAACCTCCCGGATGAGAGCTCAGAGCTCGTATGTGTGTGTGTGTGTGTGTGTGTGTGTGTGTGTGTGTGTGTGTGTGTGTGTGTGTGTGTGTGTGTGTGTGTGTGTTTTCCAGGTGCCCTGACGATCCCGGACCAAAGGTACGTAGCGTGAATCGGCACGTGTTTGGGTACGGAAGGAGTAGGTTGGGAGGGAGGGTAAGGTATCAGAAGGAGAGAGCGATGAAGGGGAAAGAATGGAGAGGACAAAATATTGCCATCTTATTTGGAAGAGTGATCCTGTTTAAGGTACGTAAGCGGTCATATTTAGCTGAAGGGTCGAGGGGGATCCTGGTGGTGGGGTTGACCTCAGATCTTCAAAGGGTTTGATGGACCCAGATTAGGGTTGGGGTACCTTTTTATCGTGAACTACAAATGACTATGGAGGGCGGGGATGCGAAGGGGTACGGCACGGCAGACACACACACACACACACACTCTCTCTCTCTCTCTCTCTCTCTCTCTCTCTCTCTCTCTCTCTCTCTCTCTCTCTCTCTCTCTCTCTCTCTCTCTCTCTCTCTCTCTCTCTCTCTCTCTCTCTCTCTCTCTCTCTCTCTCTCTCTCTCTCTCTCTCTCTCTCTCTCTCTCTCTCTCTCTCTCTCTCTCTCTCTCTCTCTCTCTCTCTCTCTCTCTCTCTCTCTCTCTCTCTCTCTCTCTCTCTCTCTCTCTCTCTCTCTCTCTCTCTCTCTCTCTCTCTCTCTCTCTCTCTCTCTCTCTCTCTCTCTCTCTCTCTCTCTCTCTCTCTCTCTCTCTCTCTCTCTCTCTCTCTCTCTCTCTCTCTCTCTCTCTCTCTCTCTCTCTCTCTCTCTCTCTCTCTCTCTCTCTCTCTCTCTCTCTCTCTCTCTCTCTCTCTCTCTCTCTCTCTCTCTCTCTCTCTCTCTCTCTCTCTCTCTCTCTCTCTCTCTCTCTCTCTCTCTCTCTCTCTCTCTCTCTCTCTCTCTCTCTCTCTCTCTCTCTCTCTCTCTCT
>NC_134801.1:10652566-10660066 GCF_046742065.1 Oratosquilla oratoria
AACCATGCTACGGTCGACGCACGGGTCAGGGTTCGTATCCCATGCGGAGCTTCTAAAAATGTTCATATATATATATATATATATATATATATATATATATATATATATATATATATATATATATATATATACACGTCACGATGGTGTGGTGGTACTGCATTCGACCGCTGATTCAGTGATCATTCTAGTCTCCCCCAGGAGGGCTGAAAATTTCAGCATCGCTGTACTGCGATCCGGTACTCCAACTCTCGTGGGCAGAATTATGTGCGTGCACGTGTATATCAGGTCACAGTATGACCAATAAATCAGGCCATGTAGAGCTCAATCCAGAAAGGTAATACCTGTCCAGTCCAACATGTGATCTAAGACCATAGTGAATCACACACGCGCGCATGCACATTCACTTAAACTCACACTTGTGGTGACGAAACATCACGTTGTACTGGCAATGATACTAGTCTCAAGAATGATACTAGATTATACTAGATACTAGCATCGCGCGCGTGGGCCCCTACTCAAGAGGAGCGGAACCATAACATCATTAAATCTATTGGATGCCCGTTTCAGGATGGAGCAAAGGCCGGTGAGTTTTTCCCGTTTAATGGGTAGTCCTGATCTAATACAAAAAATGCTGGCAAGTCCAGAGGAAAACTCCAAAGGTTGCCTGTGAAGGTTGTGTGAACCTGGAGGACCGTCTCAGGATGTGTGAGGAGGAAACACGTCTTCTCAAGAGTGCACTCTGTGAGAAGAGTAAATCCTCCCCACAACCCAAAGAGTATACCACCTCCTCCACTTCTGCCACTGCCATGGGCGAGTGGTGCTCCGTGGGGTCCCGTTTGTCGAGCCCGAGTTCGGTAAGCGGGTGCCCTGCGGAGCAACCGCTGACTCTAGCCAATCATTTTGCTCTGCTGGAGGATGAGGTGGCTGAAAATGAGTTCTTGGTGGTTGGGGGACTACATGATGCGAGGCAATGACGCCATCCTGCAGCGGAAGACTAAACGACGTTACAAGCTTGTATGTCAACAGAGCCGTGGGATCGCCGATTGTACCCAGACCATCAGGGAGCAAAGGCGGACGAACACGGTTACGAGTGTTCATACGGGAAGTAACGATGTGGGTAAGGTGAGATCAGAGGAACTTGTTCGGAATTACATGGTCCTTCTTCAGGAGATGAAGGAGCGTGGGAGCCGTCACGTAGTCTGTAGGATCCTTCCGAGGATCTACGCTGACACGTGTTGGAACAGTAAAACCATAGGGATCAATGAGACGATATCACGATTGTGTCTGTTCATTATTTGCTTGATTTTCATTTATTATTCTTTATCTATCAATTTATTATTATTTGCTATTTACCTATTTGTTATTTAACAACACCTATGCATTTATTTATTATATTATTATTTATATGACTATAATTTTTTTTTTTTTTTTTTTTTTAATTGTCATTATATCTTTTTTCGCATCCGACCTAATTATGGACCAAAAGTTCTCCTGTCGGCATGCTCCGCCTTTGTAATAATTTATAACTAAAAATACATAAAAGTAAAAAGGGGTATTCCCCGCGAGGGGGCTCCCAGAAAGGTGGCACTCTTGAAGGTTGCCAGCAAGAAAAATATATATCGATTTGAAGATCGTTGGGTCCGGTCCCACGGTGTGAGCTTTCTCAGGCGTCCACACAGTAGGTAGTCTCGCTTCGAGAAATGGCCGACCGCAAAGTTTATTGGGTCTGCCCGGCATCTTGGCCCTTCTTGACTGATGGCCAATAAAGGGTGCCTAGCGAGCGATGTCTCAGAGTGCCTGGCTGAAGGGCCTTTTGGGAGTTGTCCCTTCATGCACGAAGTGAAGTGCCTGGCTGAAGGGTCTATTGAGAGTTGTCCCTTCAGGCCCCAGATGAAGGAAATCTGGCGTCAGTCACAAATCTTGTTGGTGTAAGGCTTTTCTTATCTGGAAACTAATGTATGGCATGACCCCGTTGACCCGTAAATGAACAAGGGTCCATTCAGTGAGAGCCAGGTGTCTCGAAAGGGCGCGTCGGAGTCCTTATGATATTGGTCAGCATAATATGTACAGAAATTAACTTAGCCAATTATAGATACTGAGGACGACTAGGTCCACCCTAGAGTAAGAGCTTTACCCCTTTCAGAGGTTTCGTTTTAAGCTAGCAAGCAAAGAGAAGTCAGTCAAAGTCTTGAGTTTAGAGTTGTCTAAGTCAGTCCGAGTCCAGTGGGCAAGTTGTGCCTATCAGTCTAAGCTAAGACTGCAGCCCAGGGAAACCATACATAAAATCTGTATCTAAATATCTTAGTCCAGCCTCCCACACTCCTTACATTACCACGTCTCAAATTCGTAAAGTGCCAGTCAGGGAAAAAACACAAGTAAAAAATCATACAAGAGGAGAGATGGTCTTCTTCAACACCACAATTTTTGAGCTAAGCTAAAAAGTCTATTTCATACAGACATGTTCGTGACTTCCCCTCTGGCCAGCTACCGCACCAACTTAGAGCGTACAGACGGGAGTGCGACACACACAAACAAGCACATACACACACACACACACACACAACACACACACACTCGGAAACGACATGATGCCTGCCCGTTTAGAGAGGACAAGACCAAAAATAAATAAGGTTGTTGTTGCACCGACGAAAAGTCGGGTGCTGCCCTCATATAAGCATTACAGTTCCTGGTGAGGACTTTCCGGCCGTTCCATCGGAGTGGATCCTTCCTGGCCGCATGCACCGTGTGCGTGTTCAATCTGGAACATTCCCCCCTCCAGCCCTTAGGCTGTCGAGTTGTCGACGAGAAAGTTAGAGTCCTTTCACAATTTCTACCCCAGGATGGGTGCTGAGTATAATTGGAGATTGTCAGGTTTGAGATAGAATATCTACAAGGTGGCAGAGAGAGTTATTCTGCAGAGACACAGGTTACTTTTGTTGAATTTGTTTTACATTACCACCTGAACGTTTGTGTTCAAATTTAGTAGAATGGGAACGTTTTCTGAAGATGAATATTTAAATTTGGGCCAAAGTTGGATAATGTGATGTAGTAATCTTTTATTTAATGTTGTTGATGTTGTCGCCATCATAACTCCCATCGTAATCATCATCATGAACAGGTGAATATTATCATCAACCAGGTTAGACCTGGAAATAGGAATATATTTCCATTGGTTTTGTGAAATGCTTCTTGGTTTATGACCGTGCTAAGGGAAGCTCGTGTATGGGGTGGCTGAATAAATAAAAAAGAATAATTGTTTTAAAGTAATTTTATCCAAAGCACTGACAGACGTGCGTACACTTCTTCTTGCATTTGCCGGGAAAGACAGGCACGAATCGCCTTGCGATTACAAAATGCTCACAAAATATACAATAATAAATATGTATATTGATAAATAAACAAAACTGGAAATATGTACATAAAAACACAAGAAATGTCACTATTACACTCGCATGCATTTGTGATTGCTGGAACTGACTGGCTTGAGTTCGAAAGCAGATGGACATAAGAATTCGGTGTCCAGCGTTTTTGGTTGCCATGGAAATCCTACGGTATCACTCGCTGCCTTCAATTCTAGGAGAGGATATGTATCGTTTACATTGGTGTTGCTAAAGTCACGGTGAAATGTCCCACTTGTCATTCTCAAAGTAGGCGCACATGTCCATGAATGTAAATGCAGTAGAGTCGTTTGCTTCTGGTACAGTGTACGTTCTCTCTCTTGTCTCTCTCTCTCTCTCTCTCTCTCTCTCTCTCTCTGCCTCCCTTTCTCCCTCCTTCCATCCGTCTCTCCCTACTTCCATCCCTCCCTCTCTGCCCCATCTCTCTCTCTCTCTCTCTTTCTGTGTGTGTGTGTGTGTGTGGACTTCTGTCGATTTCTGTATTTTCATTTTGAATCATATTCAGTGATGCACATTTTAACTCTACTACCCAGGTAGCCACACGCATTAACCGTTTGAATTAAAATCATCTGATTTAGGTTGCCATAGGTCACAAATCCTTACCTGTTCTACGAGGTGATTAGACATAATCTCCTGTGTTATAAAAGTCGATATTCGTTTAGAACTTACGATGGTAGATGTGGTTGTAGCTGAGAACATCAATTTACCCTCGGCTAAGTACATTAATCGATAGACAGCGCGGGATAACCATTTATTTCCTACAGTTGCTTAATTCGGGTGACATCTCATTTGGAAAAAAGAAAAGTTAGAACTAGTGTGAATGGATTTTTTTTTCAGATTAGAAATGGTTATAATGTTCGCTTTAGAGGAAGGTTTCCTCACACCTGATTGAAACGGTTCAGTGGCAACCAGAATAAACTTTGTTGTTGTTTAACGCAACAAACAAAGAGGTAATCGTGGTAAGCAAGAATTGCATTGAAACCTTCACCGAGAACGGGGTTAGATGAGGAGTTCCCTCAGCTGACTAAAATAGCCTGACTGTAACTTGTACAAACTGCCGCTGTCATAAAACGGAGCGAAATGGTTAAACTGCGTATGTCATTCTACATTTTAATGATTGCCAGATTTAGCCCTTCAGAATTTCGTAAGTCCTTTTGACAGAATAGAAAAAATTACATGTTTTTATCAATAAAAGTGCTTGGCCAAAATGACCAATTCGTGTAGGTCGCAGCTCGAAATAAATTTCCATCGCAGTTTCCTCGTTAATTGCACCACTTGGCTGCCGTTAGGAACCTTTGAAACGCTTTTTGATGTCCAAGTGATAAAACTGTTCTATTTGAACTTCACTGGGGATGTACTGTACACTACTTTTTCCTTTTGTTTTTCGATAATCAACTAGAGCTTCCCCGAAGGTCTTATGGGAGTTATTTCTGGATTTGTTGTATTTTTGTCGAATCTTTCATTTTTCATTAGTGAAGCGTTAATGGATTGAAAATCAAGTGAAACTCGGGTGCGCCGGTTCTCTTCGGGAGGCGTAGCTTTCCTCTCCGTTGGATAAAATTGCGTGACTCTAACCAGAATTACAAGTTTGTGAATCTCCTCGACTGGTTGATGACGTGCCAGCAGGGTAGTAGGTTACTTGACAGCTTCTCTAATTTAGCCTTGGAGTCTGGTAACAGTAAAGAAGTCGGAAATTGTCACGACTAAATAAATTTAGATATTGTGTTTACTTCTTTTCTGAAGGCATAACACTGATGGACGCCTTGTCCAATATGTGTGAATTATAGCCTCTACATACTATCAGATCGCCGAGGAACTTAGCCAACTGTATATTACAAGATATTTTTAACTCTACCATACACATCTATCAAGAATAAATGTCTAAGTATACAAGCGGAAGCGCATTGCACAACGGTAGCTCTCTTTTCCTACTTGATCATCTTATTTACCAAATGAAAAAAAAAAAATGTCATATTTGCCCGTTTCCGCCGGAAATCCCCCATGGAGTCACGTCCCCTCCGACCCTTGATTGGCTGAGAGTAATGACGTCACGGCAGAAACAACTGATTGGCCGAGAGTGGTGACGTCACGGCAACGGAGACGACTGATTGGCCGCGAGCGGTGACGTCACGGCAATGGAGACGAGTGATTGGCTGCGAGAAAAGCGAGCTCGTCCGAAGGGCCGAGCCCCAGCATTGCTGGGTCGGGCGCAGGCCGTTGCTCGTAGTAAAAAGAAAATATATATATATAATGTAATCTTTTACATTTACATTGAATGCTCGTTAGGATAGATGCAGAAACGAATGGATGAAGTGCCAGTGACCAATGTGCCTTAAAAAGAGTCGTGTGGCATAAACAAATCTAATATTCCGTTAGGTAGGATAGATTGTCGAGGGAGCCTTTCAGAAGCCAGAGAAGAGTCTTTGAAGTAATGTCACGGACTCCCAAAACTGACCCATGGTTTACCAGAAGTGCAAATATATATTTTGTTTGTATTGCATTAATATATGTGTATATATATCAGGAGATTCTCTTTTAAGCATATTCTGTTGAAAACGACAGCAAATTCATTAGAAATTAATTTCTTAAGCTTTCGGAAAGTAGATTTCTGGGGAAATGAGAGGGGAAGAAGCAAATTTCCAATTGACATTGGTAACTTATATTAACACAGAAGTCTATGTTATATACAAAATAAATGAAAATAAACAAAACACAGTATAATAAACCCAAGACGTTTCGCAGATCGTTCTGCATCTTCAGTTGGAATGAAGGGAAGTGTGACCAAGACGAGTATAAATATGTATAAAGGCAAAACTTGGAGAGGTCACTTAATGACTCCTCTGTTTGGCTGGCGCTGTTTGGTTGGTTCCTAAGCCTAGCCGATCGCCTAAGGCATGACATTTTATCCTCTGCGGGGATATTTTGGACCTTTATGGGTGTTCTCTGATCTGGTGGTTGTATTTTGGTGAACAAATGTCTCCTACGTGTTGGTTTCATGCTGGGGAGGAGGGAGAAATCATTTGATTGTACATTAATAATTGGTTGTAAATCTTTTATGATTACAGCCTCCAAAATGGTCAAACGTTGGAGGTCCTTCTCCTCTGCGACGATTTCTGTGTTGTTTACCATGGTTTCCCTGTCGAGATGGCGTCTGTGGTGGGTCCAAAGTTGTTGTTTCGGTCCTCCTTGTTGTAGGTGAAGGGTGATTCTTCTGGACAGGGTGGTAGTTGTCCTTCCCACGTAGGTAGATAGGGGCGTACAGTCCTCCTCTGGGCAGGTGAATTTATATACTACGTGGGATTGACGTATACCATGAGGTTTTGGGGCGGTGTGATTTTTTAAGATTAGGGAAGATGTTTTCTTGTTCCTGTAGTAAATGGTGAGTGATAATTTGTCACGTTCTTTCGTGGGGGTCACATTTCTTTTAATAATGTCTTTTAATATTTTCTCATCCTCTTTATATTTATTGGACATCTGGGACTTATAGAATATGCGGTGTGTGGTTCCTTCATGTTCTGTGGTAGTGTGATGAGGTTCTTGGTACCAGGTGTCAATAACTCTTCTGAGTGTAGATTGTACTTCGTTGTTGGAGTAACCATTATTAATTAGAAGTTGGTGGACTCTGTCTATCTCCTTCTGGGTGTCTGACCAAGAAGAACAATGGCTAAGGGCTCTTCTAAAAAGGGTGCTGATAGTGGAGTCTCTGTACTTTTTGGGGCACTCACTTTCTCCGCTCGTACATAGTCCGGGGTTGGTGTCCTTAACATACACGCTGGAAGAAAAGGAACAGTTAGTCTGTTTAAGGAGGACGTCCAGGAAGGGGAGGGAACCATTTTCACTATGTTCGACAGTGAAATCAATCTCCGACATCTCCATGAGTTTCCTCCTCAAGATTTCAAGGTCTTGGTGTGAATCAGTTTGGACAAAAATATCGTCAATATATCTACAGTATATATTGGGTTTGCTAATTTCACTGAAGACTATTTCCTCTACCGAGCCCATGAAAATATTGGCAAAAAGAACCCCTAAAGGGGAACCCATAGCAACTCCATCCGTTTGTTGGTAGAGCTTCCCGCTTGGGCAGCGGAAAGGAGACATTTTA
>NC_134801.1:10665066-10680066 GCF_046742065.1 Oratosquilla oratoria
TCTTATACTACATGCTGCCAGACCGCGTTGTCAAAAGTCTAAATATAGCAAGTGCCACCTAGGAAATCACGATTCAGAATTCTGATGGTGAGTCAAATCAAAACAAGTTATGCAAGAAGAGAATTGAAAAGAGCAGGGAGAGAAATAATTATTTTAGCTATAATTGATGTTAATCCATGTTGGAGTGAATAGATAATAAATGGTAGATAATTGATGAAAAGAGTTGTAGAATGGTAAAACGCAGTCAGGCAGAAATTAATAATAATTGGTTATAAAAAGATGCCAACTTTATATTTAGTTTGGGACTCTATCGCCAGATGGCGAAAGGCCAGGCGAAACGAGAAACGTGTTTTGGAGTCATATCATATACTGGCAGACCGCGAAGTCAAAAGTCTAGATATAGCAAGTCTCACTAAGAAAATCACGATTTAGAACTGAGGACGAGTCAAACCAAAACAAAATATGAAAAAGGAATTGAAAAGGTAGGGACGGAAATAATTATTTTCAGCCATAATTGATGCTAGTTCATGTAGGAGTAAATAAATTGTAATTATAGAGAATAAATAAAAAGGGTTATCATCAGGTAGAATACATAGAGTCAGACAGAAATCAATAATAATTAATTGGATATGAAAATACATAAAATATAAATTTAGTCTGGGACGTTTTCGCTAGAGGCTATAAGGCCAGATGAGACGAGAAATGCATTTTGTAGCCTAGTCTGGGCAGGTATTTGATTGAGTTGATACAAAGTTTGGTGGTGTCAATTGTGAACTTAACAACTTATTCAATAAATTTATGTATTGAAAGTGACCACGTTTTTCACTCACCACGCTACGCAAAAAGACCCTCGGGTGTTATGCTTTGGAACATCCTGAGGAACACAGCTCTAGTGCAACTGCACAGGTATTGGCGTAGGTCAGCGTTTGGGGCGTGACAATGTTGACACCGCGGACCTCGAGGTGCAGTCTGTGAAGCAGGATTTCTACTCGTCGCGAAATCGAATTGGGTAAATCGTACACTGTGATCTCGCTGTACTACCTAGCTTGGTCCGAATGTTCTGTTTCCAGTCTGTGTGTGTTCCAACTCTAGAATGCGGGCCTTGAGTTGACCTTCTTTAGGGGATCCAGAATCAAGAAACATGTTCAGTTGTTGTAAGAATTAATTATAAAAAAGAATTGATATTTTCAGCACGACGTCATTCAACTGATCTTGTTCGTTAAATTCCTATGGGCAGATTGGAGAATTCATTCATGTCTTTTTAAGAAACTTCGACTGTACGCATACTGGGTTAGTTATATTCAGTCCTTTGACCTCTGGAAATCCCACTGAGCTAAATAGTCTGGTGGCAACCAATATAGAAATTATAAATGTCGACAGTGGAAAAGCTATTCGATATTTCCTAAGCTCCTTGAATTTCTCCTCAGGAAAATAAAATCGCTCGGCAATAACAAAAATGAAATTTACAAGTCTTTGAATAGAGAGAAAGATGTACAGAAATAAGTGTGTGTGTTTGTGCGCGTTGGCATCAATCATCGAGAATATGTTTATTACACGCCTGTCTATAGAAGGGTCGGATGGATCGGTGTCCGCGTGGCCGTTTGTCTGTTAATCTTAGCGGTGTCTGGTTAAGTTGACAGCTCATGCAGAGATTATTTTTCCACTCAAGTATCCCTAAGGGACAAACAGGTCCTGTAGTGGACCATTTAGGATGAACTGGAGAAGCAGCCATAGATTTCAGACACCGCAAAGTCCGCCCCATTTTTAAGGTGCTCAACGAACCTTACAACGCATTAAGGTTACTAGTAACACTCACTAGCGGTGGACAAAAATACCGTCACAAATTTCCCTTGGGTGTTTAAAAGGTGATCAAATAAGGCTAAGTACGGAGAGACGACGTAAGATAATAAGAGATTCAGCCACTTCCTAGGAATGGACTGTGTATATGTATATACTTACAATGAGCCACTATTGTACTTAGTAATTTCTTGGCGATAAACAGCGTTTTATATTCATATGGATAGAAGTGATTTTGGGAGACAGCTAGAAGGAAAGCTGGTCAAAGGCAAAAGTTCGTAGCATTTTTCCTTGTGAGGAGATTAGTCGCCATTAATGAGATAATGTTGAGCGGCTGGTCTGTGGGGGGTGTCACCAAGGTCACTGGTATTGGGTGCATCTTATGCAATCACCACCCTCATGCGGACAGCAAACCACGGAGGGAATGTTATTGCGGCCTGTGTAATGTGCACCGTGGCGAGGGTCTTACATCATATGCATGCTGTGCCAAGTGTTGGGCCAGTGTTCGGACAAGTATTACATAAACAATAGATTTGAGTTGGCCACGTTGTACGTTTTGAACTGCTCAGACGTGTTTCAGATTTGTAATGCGACATTATACGACATAGAAAAAACACAAACACTTGTTTACTGTCTCCGTGTGTACCAAACAGAAGTCTTCCTCCTCCTCAATTTCCTTCTCTTCCCTTTCCTCTTCCTCCACCCGCGTAAGATTATAGCCATAATAACTTTCCATCAGAGTCGTCACGTAATACCCAGAATTCTGATGTTGACTCCATGAGCAAGGATGCCTACGACCCTCCCCTTCCTCTCCCCTCCCTTCCTCCCACCTTTTTATGACCCATTTCGTCGGCCGCCGGGAAACAACACGCCAAGACTCCGACCGTAGGCACGAACGCTGCCACTGCAGGTCGGACGAAACAGTGGGAGGCGTTTATGTAACAAGCGATGGAGGAAGATCAGTCATGGTACGTTTTTCTTATATCATTTATATTCTGTTCAGTTTATTATTGTTGTTATTTAAATCACCATCATCATCATCATCATCATTACTATTGTTATTATTATTATTATTATTATTATTATTATTACTATTATTATTATTATTATCATAATCGTTATCGTCATCATTATCATCATCATCGTTATTATTATTGTTACCATCATCATACGGCCCCATCTCAATTCAGTTTTATTTTTATTTCCCATTAGAGGGTGGGAATGGTTTCTATGCCTTTTTCTTTTTGGCTACCTCCCGTGTAAGGGGGAAAAAACCGTTGGTATATGTATATGAATGTATTGGAGGGAAGGGGTGTTTGATGCAACGCCGTCTTCACCTTGCCCCTCTTCTTCCTCTCCATCCCCGACCATCATCGACCTCCTTTTCTTCCCCAGCGTTACTTCTATCTTTATATTCATTCTTAACCAGTTCCTCCTTGTACCTTTGAACCCTATTTATCCTCATATTCTAATGTTTATCTTCCACCCTCGTATCATTCTTCCTCCTCCTCCTCCTCCTCCTCATTCCTCCGCCCTGTGTGTGGCACAACAAAAGTGGTGACATAACCCCACCAGGCAGCTCGAATTGGCCCGCCACCACCGTCTTTAGCTGGGCCCAACGCTCAACGGAGTTGTGGTGTCAGGAGTTGACTTTGGAACAGCTGATGACTCATCGTATCTGTGATGGAGCTACAAAATAAATGTATTTGTATTTCATCTACCGTTATCGGGATCATGAGTTGTTCCTATGGCTTACCGTCAATTATTAAAAAAGAAAGAAACAACGTAGTGTTAGCCCTATACGAAGTGGATGGCTCTTCAACTCTCAGCCTTCCTGCCTGTAGGCCATTTTATAAAAGTTAACGTTTCTAGTGATGTTGATGAATGGTATGAAGACTTTTCATTGTATTGCGATAGAAGTGCTACCGTTAGGGGGCGAAAGGAAGTGGTGTCTGTGACTGGGTGTTGTCCCCCACAACTCGACAGATTTACGGCTCAGTAAACTGGCTTTCTGAAGGGCTTAAGAACCCGACCGCCATACAACTCTCGGAGGAAATCCCCATCGTCACGGCCAACCCTTCCTTTCGCGGATCCTTAAACGTTGCCCCTTCTTGCCCACTATGCCTCGTGGTGAACATTTGGGTAGTAAGAGCTGTGTGCATGGTTCACCTTGGTCTTGGATCACGTGTTGATCTCGTGATCGATTGATATTACTTTTCATGATGAGGGCTCAGAGTGTATATATGTCGCGAATTAATGGTTATTACTGTAACTTACACGTGACGCGCGCACACACACACACACACACACACACACACACACGTGGCGCAATTGGTAGTTTCCGGCTGCCATTACGGAGGTCCGGGTTCGAATCCCGCCCAGGGCTTAAATAATTTCAGTACCGCTGCGCTGCGGATTATTACTCCAACTCTCGTGGGCGGGGAGTTGGGTGGGTGTGCATGTAAGGTCACAACATTACTCATTGGTTGGTCATCCATGAGCTCTCTTCCGGAAGTGAAATAGCTGTCGATCATGAGTTCAACACGTGATTCATAGACCATGGTAAATCACACACACACACACACACACACACACACACACACACACACACACACACACACACACACACACACACACACACACATAATTCGACAGGGGGAGGATTACGTTTCTGGAGCCCCGCGCTTTGCCTTCGATTTTACGTAAATTCTGGTTTAGCGTCTGTGTTGCCGGCTATGGGTAGTGGACGTGAAATCGAACGTCACAAGATTGCTGCTATAGAGGCCCTGTTTAAGGCAGGGCATTCTGTGAAGGAAGTGTATGAAAATACATGAGTTACAATGCGATCAGTGCAACACTGGTTGTTACGTTTCAAGGACGCGGGGGGGGGGAGCTCACTACCTACCCTACGTCAGCGCTATGGTAGACCCAGGAAAATGGCACCACGCAATTTAAATGTTATTAAAAGTGAGATAGACAAGTCTCCTTGTAAAATTGCTAAACAAATTCAGCAGGAAAACCCAAGGTTATTAGGCGGTGTATCTCATCGCACAGTGCAACACTGCTCTCCCCACTATCCTGGAAACGTAACAATCAGCATTGCACTGAACGCACTGTAGCTCCTGTATTTTCAGAGATTTTCCTTCACAGAATACCCTGCCACAAGGCCACTATAGCAGCAATTCTGTCACGGTCGATTCCACGTCCACTACTCATAGCCGGCAGCACAGACACCAAACCAGAATTTACGTAAAATCGAAAACAAAGCCGGAGTTCCAGAAACGTAATCTTCCCCCTGTCAAATCTCAAAGAGCACCGAGCCCGGAAACACTATGATATATGTGTGTGTGTGTGTGTGTGTGTGTGTGTGTGTGTGTGTGTGTGTGTGTGTGTGTAGGTTGTGGTGCACTGCATTTGGAATTCGTGGTAAAAGAAACTCAGTCGGAGTTCTTGGCTTTAATTCTCCAAGTTAAGTTCTAACTACAAAATGCACAACAAGCCCCCCAGCAAGGCTCGGAGGGTTGCCAGAAACATATTCTCTGCACATCTTTACATAGGTTGCCAGTCATGAAATAAGGAGGCTGTTGCTATATCAGTCGAAGGAAATTTTGGAAGGTTTGTTCGCGTCGGTTTAGACGTTGGCCGATAGCGTGCAGGTGCTAACCCGAGGCGCAGCTGGGGACATTGTTCAAGGTAGAGGGCTTGACCCGAGATACAGCGGAGGCCATTGTTCAAGGTAGAGAGCTTGACCCGAGATGCCGAGAATCTATTGTTGTCAAACGGGCGCTGTCAAGAAAAGTCGGCGAGCATGATCACTGAGCAATGGATGTCTCTAGGGAGATTTTAGGCTTCGTCGAAACTACCATCTTGTAGCATATGTGTCCTTGCGCGCGTGTGTACGCAAGTCATCGAAAGGAGACACAGCTACGTTGAGTATAGAGATGATAACATGGCTCGGTTCGCTATCTATCACTGACCCCAGTGACATTAGTGCTACGGAGATAAAAAGAAAACAAAACACAAGGCAAGCCAGACCTGTTGCAGGACCTGAGCATGAAGACATATTTACAAAATGGTGTAGGAATAGTGGTAACTGTAAAACATTCATGACTAAGGGAATAGGCTTAATAGTTTGAACATGCGGAAAGTAGACATTGTTTCTATTCACCTAGGCAAGAATATACATTCTATGAACTAGTTCCTCGCTTTTTAAGATTATAGCGGGGAAGGGGAACTAGAGGTTTTGGTTGAGAGGATTGTTGATGGTCTTCCATTGCAGGAATAGTGTGACTCTGGTAAGGAACGGTCTCTGTGTCGAGGCCGCGGGGCACAATTTTGATATGGTCTTTATGCAAGATAGTCTCTGTAAGATCGTGCAAACTGAGTGCTTTAACTTTGTTCTTTGACTAGTGTCCAAAGATACGATAGGTTCCAGAGAGTTTGGGGGAGAGCGTCGAGGTGGAGGTGTGGTTAGAGATGTAAACAATGTAAACATTAATGGTATTTACAGAGCGTTTTGTCCTGAGCTTCGCTGATTTTGACATGCGTGAGGAGTTAGTGCATATGTGTGTGTGTGCGCGCGCGTGCGTTTGTGTGTGTGTGTGTGTTTGTACGTATATATATATATATATATACAGTATATATATATATATATATATATATATATATATATACATATACACATTATCGCAGATTGAAGAAAACTGACAACAATAGAGGTGGGCGCTCTTATCATTACATCAGACAAAGCATCCATGACCGAGACACCGAAGCAACAAAACGGGGAATGCCAGAGAAGACCAAAACAAAAACAGGTTAATGAAGTAATAGCCAACACAGGGCGAGCACATGGTGCTCACACCACAGAGCGCAAATAGAACACAAAGGTCGTGACGAGTCAGCCGGGATGCAAACAAACAAACAAGTGGGGGGGGGGAGTAGAGGCAACAACAATAGCAGCGGGTTCACAAAGGGGAGGACTCACCACAGTGGTGCAAGTGTGGCCAGCGGACCCCAGTGTACGTCCTACAGGAACTGGGCAAGAGCAAGATGGTGAGGGCTACTAGAAGGGGGAAAAGAGAAAGAGGGTGAGTGAGATGGAATGTTATTATCTTTCAGGAGGTGAGGGATTAGGCCTTGGGAGATAGATCTTTGTCATATAACTATAAGATATTGTCATTGTATGCTGACAACATCCCAGGGTAATATGGTTAAAGAACTGTGCGTGTGTGGAGGGGTTAAGGGGAGTGGCACGGTGGGTTTTGTTGTTGTTGCTGCCTGCTCTTGTTATTGTTATTATTCTTGGGTGGCCCACGACCTCAGCGTATTATGGCGGAGGAAATCGATCGCCTTCTCGAACTCCATCCCCAGATATGTTACGTTTGCGTATTGTCAGGTCTATGCAACCTGTAAAGAAAGTGTGTGACTGTGTACGACGGCTGTGCAGCAAAGGGAAAGAAACCTGGGTGGACCGTGGCGATGCGAAGCTTGCAGCTGAACCAGACCCTCAAATACAACAAAGGAAAACATATACAGGAAAATCTACACTAATAATGATAAAAGACTGCTTTAATGTTATTATAGTATAGGAGGGTTAGTATTGTTTTCAGTTACATATATGCGGAAACCTCATCGTCTTTTCTGTGTTCAAACCTCTAAAGGTCTTGTTGCCCGGCCCTAGTGGAGATCTTGTTGGCTGAGAGCCTGGGAGCTGGGTGAAAGACCTTACTAATCTCTCCTCATAAGAACATAAGAATGGAGGAGACTGCAAGAGGCCATAAGGCCTACACTAGGCAGTTCCATGTCCATTACCACCTGTCATCCCCATCCATAAAGTTGTCTAACAGTTTCTTAAAACAACCGATAGTTTCAGCGCTCACTACATGGTTACTAAGTCTATTCCATTCGTTTACCACCCTATTAATAAACAAATTCTCATCTATTACCTTCATAAATCTAAATTTGTCCAATTTAAATCCATCACTGCGAATCATGCCCTGTTGTCTTAATATGATGACCTTGTTTGTGTCACCCTTGTTAAACTCTTTGATCCACTTGAACACCTCTATTGGATCACCCCGCATAGATTGTAAGTTAAGGTGCCTAAGCTTCTCTTCGTAATGTAAATTTCTAAGCCCATGTATCATTTTGGTCATTCTCTTCTGCACTGATTCTATAGTAGACGCAACGAGAAGTGGCCGCTAAGGCGGTGTTAGGGAATTTCCCGGTGTTGCCACATCTCCACAGATAACACGGCCCGCACGGCTCGCCCACCCACCCGCCCGCTCTCCCTCTCTCTCTCTCTCTCTCTCTCCCAAGCCCGGATGAGAAAGGAGGAGGGTTGCTACGACAGGCCTAGCTAGCCGGTAGTGTAAAAAGTCTGCTCGTGAAACTCCACGACCAGCCTCGGAATCCAGACGACGCTTTGGTAAACGAAATCGGAAACGTAAAGGAAATTCGCACAAGACACTCCACAAAGTAAGGCTTGCAACTATTAACATCGCAACATATAGAGACAAAGAGGAAGAAATCTTGGAGATGATGAATGAAAGAAAGATAGACATTATAGGAATGGCAGAGACAAGACATTGGGGAAAAGATGAAGGAAGAGACCTCGGAGGGAGATATACCTTAATATACTGTAGATCAGAAGAGAGAGGGAGAAGGCACGGGGTAGCTATGATAGTGGGACCAAGACTGACGCAGTATATTCAAGAGGTGAAATTGATCAATGAAAGATTAATGAAGTGTACAATACGAATAAAAGGAAGAAAGTACAATATATATCAAGTGTATGCACCACAACAGGGATGTCCTGAAGAAGAAAAAGAAAATTTCCTGGATCTTTTAGAGGAAGAATATGAGATTCTAGATGGCGATATAGGACTTTTGATTGGTGATTTTAATGCTAGAGTAGGAAAGGAAAGAGAAGGAATAGAAAGTATAATAGGGACAGTTGGCGAAGGGACGAGAAACTCAGAAGGAGAAAAACTGATAGATTACTGCATGAGGAACGGTTTGAAAATAATGAATGGCTTTTATCAACATAAAGAGGAACATAAATTCACTAGATATAGATGGAATCAAAATACAGGACAGTTTGATCAAAAATCAATTATCGATTACATAATATGTTCAGACAGAAGAATATTCACCAATATAAAGGTAATACCAGGAGTGAGTTTAGATTCAGATCACAGGTTACTGGTGGCTGATCTTAAGATTGGTAAGGTAAAACCACGGCAATGTAGAAAAAGAAAAATATTTAAAACAAAAAGTTTGCAAGAGGAAGATAAAAAGAATGATTATAAAACTAAACTCACACAAAAATTAGAGAAGCAAAATGATGAGGAAAAAGAAAGATGGAACATTTTGAAAGAAGCAATCAGTGAAGTAGCAGAAGAAACTTTAGGGGTAGAATAGATCGGAGGAAATAGGAGAAGACACACACCTTGGTGGAATGAGGAGGTCAAACAGGCAGTAAAAAACAAAACTTTAAAGTTAAGAAAGTGGCTAAGAAGACGAACACCGGAAAGCCGAGCAGAATATGTACTGGCAATGAAAGAAACAAATCTTGCAAAATATCGAGCAAAGACAGAGACATGGAAAGAACTGGGAGAGAGATTGACAGAGGATTTGCAGAAAGGGAAAAAGTTACTATATGGTATAGCAAAGTCATATAGAAAAAGCAAGGCAAAACAATATAACATTAAAGACCTAGAGGGGAATGTTCTTACAGATCAGGATGAGATAGACAACAGATGGACAGAATACTTCCAGGAGCTCCTAAATGCAAGAAATGAGGAACAATGGCAAGAGGCGGAGGAAGATTTAGATGGAGAACATGATGAAATCACACAAAAAGAAATTGAATGGGCATTGAGAGAAATGAAGAATTCCAAAACACCAGGAGTAGATGAAATATCAATAGAGCTAATAAAGGAAGGAGGAAATGTAGTACAGCAAAATATATTGAAGCTCATAAATAAGATCTATAGAGAAGGAAGAATACCAGAGGAGTGGGGTAAAACCCTAATAGTCCCAATTTTCAAAGGTAAGGGTGATGCTGGAAATTGTAACAACTATAGAGGGATTTCCCTAATACCCCACATCACAAAGCTATATGAGAGAATAATTGAGAGAAGAGTAAGAGACCTAGTAGAACCTTCATTAGGAGAAGAGCAGCATGGTTATAGAAGTAATAGATCAGTAACGGATTTAACTTTTGGACTAAGGATGGTAATAGAAAAGGCATGGGAATATAACCAAAGCCTATACATCGCTTTCATTGATTTACAGAAAGCTTTTGATTCAATACCTCGCGAAAAGGTATGGAGATGTATAGAGGAGAGGTATGGTATCAAGGGACATCTAAAGAAAGCTATAAAAAGTTTGTATTACCCCTGTGTATGCAGTGTTAGAACATCAAATGGGGGCAGAAAAGTGATTCCCTGTAGAAACAGGGGTTAAACAAGGAAGTATGTTATCCCCTCTGCTTTTTATAGCATATATGGAAACTGTAATAGAGGATTTTAAAGAAGGTAAAGAAGAAAATTATAAGAACAGAATAATGGCTTATGCAGATGATATAGCTGAATGGAGCACAGATAGGGAAGAGATCGAAGAAGACATAAAAAGGTGGAATGAGTGCTTTATAAGGAAAGGCATGAAAATGAATGTAGAAAAGACAGAGATACTGACCGTTAGCAGAAGAGAGGAACACGAGTTTAGCATCACCATAGGAAATAAGATGGTAAATAATACAAACATCTTCAAATATCTTGGAAGCGTAGTCACTAAGGAGGGTGGAAATACGAGAGATATTTCAGAAAGAATTAATAAATTTAGTGCAAATGTTAGAGCTCTCTGGCCAATAATAAAAGAGAAACATGTACCTTTAGAAGTGAAAAGAATTATTTTCAATACTGTCTTGTCTCCTACCCTAACATACGGCTCAGAAAGTTGGGTAATGACAAAAGTAGACATAAGCAGGATTCAGGCAGCGGAAATGAGACAATTAAGAGCCATAGTTGGAAAGACGAGGAGAGATAAATTAAAAAATGAAGACATAAGGAAAAGCATTGGCGTCTGTTCCATGCTAAGCAAAATAGATGCTGCCCAGTTAAGATGGTTAGGACATTTAGAAAGAATGGATGAAGAAAGAATTGCAAGGGGATGCTGGGAGTGGAAGCCGGATGGAAGAAGGCCAAGAGGAAGACCGAGAAAGAGATGGAAAGAAAATGTTGAAGAAGCCCTCAGCAGACATGACTTGCCCAACATCGAAACTCTGAGGGAGGAAGGGGCCTTCCATGATAGAGCCAAATGGAGGAACATGCTGGGACCACTGACAGGCATAACGCCTACTACTGGGAGCTGAAGTAAGAAGTAAGATATATATGCATATATATATATATATGTATGTATATATATGTATATATGTATATATAATGCATTTATCCATGGCGAGAACGTGCGTGTGGATGCAATGCTTTCTGAATGCAGTGTGGGGGCGTGGCCAGAGAAGGGATGGAGTGGCAATGTAGCTCTCTTCCGCTCATATACCATGTCCACGACTCGAGGAAACGAAACCTTTGTATAGAAAACATTGCTTTGATTTTTACCTCAGTGGTGGTGTGTGACAAAAATTATAATATAATTATATGTGGCAACATTATAAAATTATAAAATAGAATTTAAAATGAAATAAAATCATAAAATAATTATATGTGGCATCACAGGGGGAATCCCCGTGCTCCGCCCTAACGGCCAGTTTTCGATGCAGCGAGTATAGTGAATTGATGTCCATTCTGTAGGACGGAGACAAAAACTGTGCCGCATAATCAAGGATGGGTCTAACTAACGCTAGAGTTTGCTAATTACCTCTGCACTTCTATTTTTAACCGTCCTAACAATGAAACCGAATGCTCTATTAGCTCTATTCCTGGCGCTATTGCAATGTTTCCTGGATTTAAGGTCAGGATTCACTTGAACTCTTAGTCTTTCTCGCACTCAGTTTCTCTAAAAACGTGTTTTCGCGGTTGTGTAGCCCTACGTTTAACACGCTGCACTTTGAGATATTGAGGTCCATTTGCCATTTCACCGACCATTAAAATAATTTGTTGAGATCCTGCAGAATCTCGGCCTCGTCTCCTGACCTAATTAGGCGTCCTATTTTAATGTCGGCCGCCAACTTAATAACATCACTATTAATTCCATTGTCCAAGTCGTTTATGTACATAATGAACAATAAGGGACCCAAAACCGAGCCTTGGGGAACTCCACTAAAAACACTCCCCCGTTTGATATTTACACAATTTATGGTGACCTGCTGTTTTCTGTCACTGACCCAAGTTCTAATCCATTATAACACTTCTTCCTCCTATGCCATGGGCTTTGGTTTTATTTAGTGGTCTCTGGCGGGGTACCTTGTCGAATGCTTTACTAAAGACAAGGTAAATAAAATCGTAAATATCATTGTTATCTGACGCCGTATATACGTTAGTTTAAAAAGATAGAAGATTAGTCACACATGACTTACCCTTGGAGAAACAATGCTGTGAGTCACTAATCAAATTATTTCTCTCTATGTGATCTCTGAGTCTGTTAACTATTATTGATTTAAGCATTTTACCTATAACTGATGTCAAACTGATTGGCCTGTAGTTGCATATAGACGATATATCTCCCTTTTTGAAAATAGGAACAACGTAACGTTTGCCTGCCCCCATCGCAGATTTCAAAATTTCACTCCTTAAGCACTCTCGGAAAATTTTCGTCTGGACCCAGGGATTTTATAGCTTTAAGTCTTTTAATCTGTTTGACTATTTCTACCTTACTAATGCTGATTTTAGATAGTCTATTTTCTTCACCCCCCACTGAAAATCGGATCGCAGTCAGGTACCTTATCTTACTTCTTAGTAAAGACCGATAGAAAATATTTGTTTAACGTCTAACTCATTTTTTTCCTCTGATTCTGTCATGACATCTTCGTCGTTTTTAATTGAGCCTGTTCTTTCCTTTTTTTTTTTTTTTTTTTTTTGAGATGAAAGAAGCCCTTCGAGTTGGATCTCGTTTGCCTGGCAATCTTTATTTCATAGTTACGTTTCGCTGTGCGCCTGTTCTTTTTAACCAGTCTTGCCAAATTGTTAAATTTGGATCTAAGGTGTGTTTCCCCGTTTTTTATTCTTACATAATGTCCTCTTTTCATTCCAATATCATATTTCAGCCAGTCCGTCATCCATTTGGGAATATTATTATTCTTCCGTATTGACTTCAGGGAAATAAAATTATTTTGTGCATATAGAATTAAATCTGTATATTTCATCCAAAATCGTTAAATTACTGTACATTTCATCCAGAATCGCTGACCGTGCTGTTGACCTCGTGCTTGTAAGTGACCTGACCTAAGTTACACATATTACCCTCCGTGACCCGACACCTGACTGCGCTAATGACGTCCGGACTGACCGTGTATCTTACCCCGTCACAGCTCCCTGGGTTGGTCTCGTAAGTAACCAAATATCAAAAATACTTTCATCTTATCAAGATTTGCTCTCCTGAAGTCCGGTACTAGAACGTTATTCGTACTATTTAACTCTTCCCACATAATATTAAATCTTATTTCTTGGTGATCGCTAGAGCCTAGAGTATCTGTTCGGGCGAGTAAGAAAAATGTGCATATTCATTCATAATGTAAAGCGCTGTTCACACGAGCAGTGTTTCGGCACCAAGTTCCCATTTGCTCGGCAGCTTTCTCTCGATTTGCTTGTGTGAACCACGGTTCACACGAACAAATCAAGATAAAGCTGCCGAGAACACAGGAACTTGGCGCCGAAACATTGCTCGTACGAACCGCGCTTTAGGCACCCTGCATCGTGAGACATCGTTGGGTGTTTGCAGTTCTATAAGCAAAAGTACAGTTCTAGCATAGCAGCATCAGTACCGTTCATTGTATAGGTTTTCATAAAGTGAACGTTAATTAACGTATCTCCATTTTGTGTATTAACGTGTCTTATGTGGGTGTATAACCACAACTCTTATAACGAGTTTCAGCAATAAAGGATGCCGACAGGAGGAGAACTTACGCAGGTGTTTATCCAAGTGGAGTTTAAATCTTCCAATTCTGTTACACTCAATTGCCTTGGTTGTTAGCTTATTTCATTCATTGAGGATGCGCGGTTGGCGAAATTATTTACCTACTTTAAGAATAAGTCTACATCCTGACTGTTCAAGGCCATTTTCTCTTGTCCTTTCAAAGATTGAAGGGATGTAGTACCGTCCTCTCTCTATGTATCATCTCTCTCTTTTTAGGAAGAGAAAATAGGTTTAGATTTCTAAAGCTGTTCTCTGTTTCTTATATGTGGTATGATTTGTGTGACTAGCAGCTGGACTCTTTCCAATCTAGCAATACCTTTTAGATGAGGTCTGGGGACCTTATAGAGACAGTATTTACCAAGAGTGGGCGGACCGGTGATCAATATAATCGGCTAATTCTAGCTGGGCTTCCGGAATTAAAAGGGCGAAATACCAATTCCAGTATCCTCTGTCGTTGTTACTCTGTCTAAGGATGCAATACACAAAAGTGCTTAGTGTCTTCTAGTTTATTTTTTATGTGGTAATTTTGTATGTGTATTTATACATATGTGGGATAGAGGATCCAGGACTGGAAATTTGCTTGTGTCGCGAGCGTCAGTAGCTTTGTGAAAGTAAGATCTTCATAGCAGGCACCGATGGTCCGAGACTAAACCTACGAGTATAAGAAGGTTTTAACCTCAGCTTGCGACCGAAACCGTATCTAGGACACTGTGACGTTTGTTTGTTTATTCGTGATTGCTGACTTATTTGCCTTCTTGGTTTTTATATGTTGACTTGAAAGAGGCTTCCAAATGCCTTATTGGAGGTAAGGGGTGATATATATTTGTTATTTACAGCATTTTAGTTATGTATTTTTCAGTTTCGGGTGTCTTGAGTACCTGTTGTTTTCCACTGTTGCTGTGGATTTTTTCTTTCTTTTTTCATTGATATGTTTTATTAATTTATTTTGCTTTTTGTATTATTATTATTATTGTTATTATTATTATTATTATTATTATTATTATTATTATTATCATTATTGTTATTGTAATTGTTTATCATCATGATTTTATTGTCGTTGATATTATTTTTTCTGCTTCGTATGTTGGCTCCGTTTTCGCCTCACAAACG
>NC_134801.1:10685066-10770066 GCF_046742065.1 Oratosquilla oratoria
ACAAATGCAACAGTAGAAACTTATGTTCTCTCAGAATATTGCCAAATGAAGTTAGTTGTCTAATCCGTATTGTACTAAAGACTGCCTTGTTTCCCACTCGTCACGTAACTCTACTGACCTAAGTTTGCGCCAAACAACTTCCGGTGACTGTTACCTGCCCTAGCACCCCCAGCAATTACGGTGACGATCACGGATGCCGCCGCAGTTAAGCGCCTCGTGACGTAAGCTCTTGTTTATCTTGTGACACGTAACCACGGGTGATTGAAGACCGGGTTCGACCATGACTATCCCCGAGTGTCCCGTGAGCGCGCGCGCCAGTACCCGCTGACTCAGCATCTCTGCCACTTGAGCCTGACGTGAACACTTGTGGTGGTGCCTTCCTGGGGAGCGGCCGCTGAAGTCGTTTTAAACCTGTCAAGAGAACCAGGACCGATTTGTCTTCACGCCCTCATTACAGTTATATGACCTCTGTGTTGGCTTCCCCGATCAGTTGAATAGTATCGCATATGGGAAGCACCAGAATAAACTTAAGATTTAGATCAGTGGTTCCCAACCTTTTCTGGCTTGAGGCACCCACCCTTGCCAAGCTTTTCAGAGGTCCCCGGCAGTATTTTGTTGATTCAACATCAGTGTAACGAAGTTTTGTCCCAGGATAATATGAAAATATTTATCTCTATACACTGATGCTTCTTTAACGAACAAAAATGGATGACACAGTCGGTAATACGAAAATTATTTTTGCCCTGAATTTTGGCGGCACCCTCAGTTGATCTCACGGTACTCTTTGGTGTCGCGGCACACCGGTTGGGAACCACTGATTTAGACGAATGTGGTTGCCTAACGGGTCAACCTATATAGTCATGGCGTTGTGAATAAAATCGCCTGGCAACACTTGGAACAAGTCTTGAAGTCGAACATGGACGTGATTCCAAACGATGAAGCCTTTCTCATTGGGGTCCCTAGCGAGACCTGGTTCAGACTGGGGACACTTGTCAGGTGAATGAAGTCGTCCGCCGCCAGACTGAACAATGTGACAAAAGTCACCCGAGAAAGAGCCTCAACTTGCTACCGAAGCCCAATGTCTTTAAAGGCGAGCAGTCGGCACTAGTTTGTTGCATGGGATCGTGGGTGTACAGCACACGACTCATAGAAGATATGCAATTGCTTTTAAGCTTCTGCTCTTAAACGATTTGCTTATCTATTTATATATGTTATTTTTGTTTGTTTTGTTTCGTTCTTGTGACAAATGTTCCACGATTTTATCAGTTTGGGAGGCGACTCCTAACTTAAAGCGTGTTGCTGTCTTTATAACCAATTTAAATAGTATTTTGAAATTTGTATGTCAAGACATATGAATAAATATAGTTCCATGTTTTTCATTTTATATTCATTTATTCATTCTTATTTTATTTATCTATTTTTCTATTTCGACTGAAATAGGCCCGAAGACTTTCGAATCTGTTTGTTATAAGTAAAGACTGTCCATACCTTATAAGAAATTTATTTACTTCATTTCTTCCAGTAGTGTGCGAGTCCCTGGTTTTCCTTAGGCAGCCGTAAGACATGTACAAGTGAACACCATCGCTAAGGTTATTTGAGATAGGACACACACACACACACACACACACATCTAGGATAATATCATTATTATACTTACATTTGAATTAATTTATGACACCAATACGATTTTTCGGGGTTACAGATCTCTCGTAGACATGGGATGAATCGATGGTTGTCTTGTATCAGTGTTGGGATGTTTGAACTTCACCCGTTGGTCGCTGGAAGAACACTTACCAATTATTTTCGTCTAACAGAAGTGGACAGTTCCTCGGGAATTCCAAATGAAAGTGTTGGTAATTTTGACATTTGACATACGACTTGTAGGCGGTTAGCGCTAGTGTGTGTGTGTATGGGGGGGGGGGGAGTTGTCCTCGCGCGCATCCTAACGCAATAAGTATTGCGAGGGCCTCTGAACCAAAACACTTCCTCCCCCGAAATTGGGTTAAGGGGAGCTACGTGAACTTGGGTCCTTCTCCATACACATTCTAAAGGCTGCCTTTGTTTAAGGCACTGATTAAAACTGAATGAAGTAACTGGATGCCACATCGTGGGTAAAGCAGGTGATCTAAATTCCAAGGAAAGAGTGACGGAGATGAGGATAAGTTCGCAAGAGTTCTAATCATCGGAATGGAATCTCGCAGTCGTAATATATCCATATGCATGTGATACACACACATACACCAGATCATAAAGAAATAATTGGTATATAAGCATTTTGGTGGTAAGCAGAAATTCGACTGAATACATAAAAGAATTAAACATTTCTTTTACTTATCGAAAGTATCTTAATGAAAGCTAAATTTACTCACATTGATCATGTTTATACCATAGAGATACCGGAGGAGCATATATTTTTCAACCTAACCAAAGGAAGTCAGTGGTCACACGTTAGCACACATGCTCACGTTGTCGAACACAGCTTATATAAGTGGTTGGCAAGGAGGTCAGTGCACACCCATAGTTAGACTGTGATTCAGCAAATTTCACGAAGCTTTTGTTTATGTATTTCGTTAAAACGAAAAGAAAATTGGGATCTGGCAGTGTCTTGTATTAGGTGTGTGACGTTATATGTCGCTTTGAATTCTGTGTTTGGGACGACGTACCTGTACAGTAGTCGTGCTAACGGTGTGGTTATATGTTTACTGGTTTTAAACTTCATTCTTTTCTAAGAGCATCCGGTGGTGTGTGAGAGACAGGGCTCATTTCTAAATTGTGTTTACTAGGCCCACACCTTAGTAGATAATTAATCAAACACCACGATCCTAAATGCTTTCGAAGGTTAGCGCTGATGGATTGTCGGCAAAAGATTACAATTGTGTGTGTGTGTGTGTGTGTGCGTGTGCGTACGTGTGCGTGCGTGTGCGCTTGTATGTGGATGTACTCGTATGTGTGTGTGTGTGCGCGCGCGCGTGTATGTGTGTGTGTGTGTGCGCGCGCGCGTGTATGTATGTGTGTGCGCGCGCGTATGTATGTGAGTGTGTGCGCGCGCGTTTATGTATGTGTGTGTGTGTTTGCGCGCGCGTATATGTGTGTATGTGCGTGTATGTTTTCAACTTGGACTATATCCTTATTTTCTAGTTAAACTTACATTTGAATTCGTGTATTGCCTCCTAAACTATTCCAGATATCTATGCATCAATATGAAAAACTGGATTTCTTTACATCCTTAAGACATTCAGTCTTTTCCAATTTTACTCAAAGGCCTCTCGGATTCCTCCCATCTCTAATCTCTGTGCAACGTGCGTCTTGACGCATGTGTCACACAAGAAACGTCCGTGCGGATTTTCACAGTAGCAGGATATACCGAACCTAATTTGTTAATGTTTACACCAGCTATGTCTCCATTTGTCTCGGAGAGCAGTTAAGCCGGGTCATGAAGAATTGTCACTACAAAACGTCCACATGAAAAATCGTCACCCCATGAGATGTCACCCCATTACGTGAATATATGTCAACAGTGGAATAAAGATTAGGTTAGGTTGAATGCGGGTTATGCTTACTGTCATCAACTTATACAACTGAAGAAATGTAAACCCAGGATGGCCCACATGAAGAATTGTCACCCTAGCCCATATAAAGTTTTGTCACCCTAGGATAGCCCACACGAAGTATTGTTACTCTGTCGAAGTCTGGGATGACGATTCTTCATGTGATCTGCTAAGACGTTCACTCCATAGCATCGGGTGCTGAAACAAAACCCTACTTGCTATTATTGAGGAGATTAATTGTTATTGTCTTTGTAATGTTTAGGGATTAGTGGCACAATAAAAGGGAAAGCTAGATGCCATCATTACGTGCGTGACACGGAAGACGTCTGTGTCATGATCATATTACGTCACACATGGCGCGCATTGTCACCTTATCGGTCTTTATTAGTGGCAGCCGTTACGTCACATGTCTAGAACGTGAAGCAGATCAGGGGAGAGTGGGACGACATATGGATAGGGGACGCATCGGCTTTCTCTTATCGTCACTGTCGGCGTTGCGAGCTGGCGGGGCGGCTACACTTATTGAGGAGGGGAAAGTAGGTTGAAAGATATGGTAGAAGAAGGAAGAGGAGAAGAGAGTTGAATTGCGAGGGAAAGGGTAATAAGAGGATGAAGAGAAAATAAGGAAAAGAGTAAGACAGATGGTAGGAGGAGGAAAACAGATAGGAGGGTACGAACGAAGAAAGAAAAGAAAGTGGAATTAGGAGGAAAAGGGAGGAAAGAGGAGTAAATAAGTAGAAGGATGCAGTAGAAGATGGAAGAGGAGGAAATGTTCAGATAGGAGGGTACGAAAGAAGAAAGAAAAGAAAGTGGAATTAGGAGGAAAGGGGAGTAAATAAGTAGAAGGATGCAGTAGAAGATGGAAGAGGGGGAAATGTTCAGTTAGGAGGGAAAGATTAGTAACAAAATGAAGACAAGATAAGAGGAGAACAGAAAGAAGATGGACGGTAGGAAGATGACAAGAAGAAGAATGTGGCAGAAGGACGAGGAAGAGGATAAAGTTAAGAAAGGAAATAGAAAAAGAAAGACGGGGAAGACTATACTTTCGAAGGTTGTGAAATAGAAATAAATATTATAGGAAAGGGACATTCGTTGTGATAGTGGGAGAGGGGAGGTGATGAGAGTGGCGGGGGAGGGGATGTTAGCAAGATGGAGGGGTAGTGGCGGTGGAAGAGGAAGACAAGGAAGTGAAGTGTTTACGAAACGCAAAACAGCTGGGTACCACGAATTTTACTGCTGTTGTTGGAGAGTTTGGAATGCGGCTTGTTTTGTGCGGGTCCGAGTTTGTAACCGTTTATGTAATCGTGTTCTATTGCTTCGTGTGTTTCTTGTTTTCTTCTCCTTTGCCATCTTCCTTTTCTCTACATGATAATTTTACTACTCTTACTTTCTCATGTTCGGAGTTAGCTGCTTCTTAATATTGTATGCATAACCCTTCTTCCGCAAGCAGTAGTTGCGCACAAGAAAGAACAAACTTCCAATGTGCGATTGGGATTAGTTCAATGACTGTACATATGAGGCTCCTGTTGTCCCTCCTCCTCCTCCCACGTCTCCGTCCTCTCCCCCCGTATCCTTTCCCCGTTTGTTTAAAGATTAGAAAGGAGTTAGGGCGTTTTCTGAAAAGAAAGGCAGTAGTTATTTTAAAAGTAAATCGACGGTTTATTTAATCATCCTCAAACTGGAGGTTTCTCAGCAAAATAAAATCGTTGCAGAACTTTCATTCTGCCCACAATCATCATGTTTCCCCGAGTCTCTCGATGGACACCTAGAGAATGATATTCGGAATTCCATTATTTTCTGATTCAGAAGATGCGTCTTCGTGGTTTGGTCCCACGGATGCCTGCCTGCCTGCTTGCTTGTCCTTGGCACGGGTTGGAGAAGCCACGTCGGCCTGTCTAGGTTCGAGGCATTCCTTGGCACCGCTAACTGACAGCGTAGGCTTACCGGTAGATCTTTTCTTCTCCCCCTTGCTGCTGCTGCTTCTTCTTCTTCTCCTTCTTCTTCTTTTCTTCTTCTTCTTCTTCTTCTTCTTCTTCTTCTTCTTCTTCTTCTTCTTCTTCTTCTTCTTCTTCTTCTTCTTCTTCTTCTTCTTCTTCTTCTTCTTCTTCTTCTTTTTCTTCTTCTTCTTCTTGCTTGTTACTCTTCCTCTTTTTCAACTTCTTCCTCTTCTCTGGATTCTTCTTCTCCAGATCCGTTTTTACTCCTTTCACCTCTCTTACATAAAAACAAAATCGATCAGTGACTTTTTCCCGATTACGAGGCTCTAAAACTATCTTTCAAATGACACTGAGGATCCCATCATTCGGCACTTGATTTGGAACTGAAACTCTGCAGGCACTTATCACACGATAGGACCACCATGGGATAGGGCGGTCCTTCAGTGGACCATCAAATGTTTATGTATTATCGTCGTTGGATTGGTGAAAGTTGAATTGTTGTTATACCTTCCATAATTGAGCAATACACCATTCATTCTTATATTTGTTGCGATGGGTTGCATTTTTCCAGCGCTTTTACCCTCGTAGACACACTATTTTTTTTACTGAGAAATGTATGGTTCAGCATATAACACATATACACAGTAGAACTCTGACCTCGAGCATAGTACAGGGTGTGCCCGACACCCTCCCGGACAGGCGCCCGAAATTATCGCTTTTGTATCTCGCAGTGTTATGTTTCCTCTTCCTGTCGTGTTCCATAGCGTTGATAATTGCACTGATAAGGTTCTCACAACCGGAGGCTCAAGAGCGTCCCAGTCTGTTCTACAGTGGATGTGTGTTCCTATCACTGAGCTTCCGCCGGTCCGATTGTTAAGCAGAACATGTACAGTGGAGAAAGAGAAATTATATATACAAACTTGACTGGCAAAATGGGAATATATCCCCCATCGGAAATAAGGCAATTTGATTTCATGACGAAATGCAAAAACATGCTTTGAAAACAGCGGGGATAGACCAGGTCAGTACACTTCGCAGCAAACCGAACACTGACGCCTCGGCCCTTCCTGCCCCTTTTCTCCCTTTCCCCATCAGTCATTCGATGGATTGTGGACATGATAAAGTAGTAATAAAATAAATGTCAGCGCGTACGTCGACGACCCAGGCCTCTTCTTAATTAGGACCCACCGCCCACAACCCAACAATCTTCTCCAAAAACCTGTAACACATATACACCACCTCACAACCAGTCTCCATATACTTCTGTAAACGACATTGCTACAAAGATACTACATCAATACAAAGATAAACCCTCCTCGTAGAGGTAGAACAGGCCCGATCTGGACCGGATCCTCGACAATAGACCATTCGGACCCTATGATTTCAACACCCAAAACAGTTCTTTCTCGTTATGGAACATATAACAGTCCCGCATACAGAGCAAACGCGACTAGGACGCCATGACGACTCCACTACACTCGCAGCTCGTCGAATACTAAAAACCGACCTAGATATGGACCAAAAGGTCTCCTGTCGGCATGCTCCGCCTTTGTAATCCTTTGTAAACCGTGTGATCTTCAGCTTAAGCCCCAGCATTGGTTCCTTTCGCAGCACTCCACTAAAAAGCTTGTAAGCAGAAAGCAGATACCCCCGTCCATGGGCATCCACTGTACTATGACACCACTAAAACAACTCTACCTTGTCAAAAGCATACCCATCAACCTAATCACTATTAAACACTAACACAAACTTTATACAGCCCATAAATAATTTTACAAATATCCATCCCATAACAACGACCATCCAGGCCCCAAGGTTATTTCCTCTGATACTTCCTGCCTCACCTTAAAAAGGAGGGGAGGGGGGTCAACATAAATCATACAAGTCTCTCCTGTATAATTGCTTATTAAACAAGTATCTTTTGCACCAATGTGGAGTAGGTTACGCAGCAGTGTCCGAAATTAACACAACATTTAGATGTATTACCATTTACGGCATGGCTACCGGTAAGGTATTGTGAACTATGGACTATATAGAAAAGACAACCCGCTCTCGCGAGATCGGTAGTTGTAGAAGGGGAAGAGATGTCTTTATGAAAATGAAAAGATAATTGTGTATGAAAGAGAGCTATTGACACCGGGAGCTCCTTTATGTATATTTATTGCGTGATGCCGTGGCTAAGGAGGCATGGGCAGAAGACTTGGGGTTTGAGGCTGTAAAGACAACGGTTGGATCTAAAATGGACTATGGACTACCTAGAAAAGACCACCCGCTCGCACGGGATCGGTAGTTGTAGGAGGGAAAGAGATGTCTTTATGAAAGTGAAAAGATAGTGGTTGTGTATAAAAGAGTGTTATTCTACCGGACGATTTTTAGGGTTATTTATTGTGTGATGTCGTGGCTTAGGAGGAATGGGCAGAAGACTTGGATTTGGAGGCTGACATGTCTGTAAGGGTTTTTTGGGATATTTATTCAACATTAACCTCAACCTATAAACTTAGAAAAAGAGTAGGAGGCCTAGTTGTAGGTACAGACAGCAATTTAGAAAGGATTTTAGTGGTAGGTAAACTGATATGAGAAGGTGCAGTAGGAAAGAAATGACATTAATTTCAGTATGAGGAAAAACTTACGTAGGTATTTGTGCGTGTAGTATTTTTGTTTGCGATATGCTTGTGTGTGTGTGCTACGCATGGAGGGCTGTTGCCTCTATGCGGGTGTACATTGAAAGGGATATATAAGGGGCGAATCATATCTGGTTCCGGCCGACGAAACACTTCCAGAATGCTTTATTGCCAAAATTACGTGCTATACAAATCTACCGGTTCAAGTGGTGTGTGACTTTGCAAACCATGTGCGGAGGCAAGAGCCAATCAGGAGCTGCGAATGAGGTCTGGTCGGCAGGTCGCGATTACTTACCTATTTGTCTCCATGCAATCGACACGCTTCTTGACCTGACCTCATGCTATCACCAGCACGCTCACGTACACGGTAGGAACTTCACAATCCCAAGACATCAGTGTCATTATTTAACTATAACCCATCCTCGCCGCCCAACATATCCACAACTTTCCTCAGCATCGTACATAATCATTCCAGATTTAAGAAGTGTACATTAAGCAATTTCCACCCTCAAGTCCCGCTCACTGGTCTTCAAAAAACATTCTTGGATCATCCAAATCTCCACCCGCTTCGAATCTGTATCCATCTGGTGGGTATTATCTCAGGTTGATATTCACGGCAATGAACAAGGGTGACAAGGTGGCTCGAAAGACTATATTCACCCCATTCAGTGCATCCACACCACAACTAGTAACAACATATTACCCAGTATTTTATCAGCATGTGGCAAAGACGCTGAGAACGATATTCAATAGAAAAACTAAATAAAATTCTATTCATCCATGGCTGTCTTCGCGTTATAACCGACATTTAGAAACAGCACAAGAACGCCAAAGAACAGGGCATTCCCTACTCACACATATCCTCACCGCAGCCCTCTCACTTGCCAATGTAAAGTTCCCTTCACAATACCACATATACTACTAGAGTGTCCAATTTAGACAAATCGCAACAACCACTTAGTCTGTCATCTTCCCCTTCAAACAACAGTGGCAAACAAATTACTGGGTGACAGAATACCACTATCTCTATTATCTTTTCCTCTATTAAAACTTCATACAAAAAAGGACTCTTATTCAAACTATAAACACTCAGTTAACTAGACTATCTATCCATCTATATATCAATAGAATTCTCCCCCTTTTAAGGGAGGTAACCGTCTAACTACACCAATACATAGAATATAAGATAACGTGCTACAACGGTACGAGATTGTCCACAAGGAAATAAGCTTTGATAAATCACAGACCATAATAAAGATAGCCCCACTTTCGCCCCTTCCCCATTCTTTCTGTTATACCTTAAGCTATGCATCCCATACTTAGAAATATATGTACACACGCACGCAGACAAACATACGTACGTGCACACATATATACTGCACATTTAAGTGACCACTATAGGTTTCTATAGCTTGCTTCCTCTGCAGAAAAACTCGTTACCATAACATTTACATTTACGTAACATTTCATTAATTACTGGTAACACATCATTTACATTCATAACAATTAACAAGTACATATATCTGATCAATTTTACGTGTATATAAATTGGTATAAGAATTAGTTTCCATTATAGAATGCTCTGTTATTGTAAAATTGGTTCAACCGTGTCACGCTAGGGATGACGTGCTAAGCCAATCCAGGGCATAACAGTTCCAGTTTGGCCATTAGGCCGTGTACACATGCTGCTGCAGGGTGTGATAGACATTAAAATATTAAGACTACTCGACCTTTAATTCTCACCATCGTGTTATAGGGTCTCGCAAATACCCCTGCTACAAATGGTGGCAGCGATGGGATTCGAACCCACGCCTCCGAAGAACACTTTCCATGTATATTAAATAACGGTAGAAGCTTTCATGAAAGTAAAGGGTCTTCGTGTGCCGTCTTATATTCCATAGTGTTCCAAATACCCGGGGTAGTAGATTTCCAACTGTACTATTTAATCGTTGGGTGAAGGTCTACGGACGAATTAAATCATAGGCGGACACCCGAAATAGAATATATAAGGTTTGAGGAAGGGCGATTCAAATATGTGGATTTACCTGCAACAGGGTTGGAGAAGGGGAAGGACCGAATCGTGGAACTCAAGAATGTCTGTTAAAAAACCAACACCGCCACGAAAGGCTTAACGATCATCACTTAATCTATTTGTTTTTTTATCTTTTCAGGTAAGCTTGCGTTCAGCTTTTACTGGATCTTACATGGCTGCTCACTGGTGAGTAGAATTTATTTTATGTTTTGCCTCGCTGCACTTCGGAAGGGATTTTGAGATAGATGGAATGAGATAGATACTCGAAACGGCGGACCACACGAAAAACTTAACAGATACAATATCACGAAATGCCAACAGTTTTGATAGATAATGTACGAAACCCACACTCAGACAGAAAATGGGGTCACCAACTTCGGTTTATATTTCTAAATCTTTTCTGGTTAGAATATTGTTTCTTGAAGATTCTGTCAGCGCTCCTGAGTACATAAAAAGCAGATTAGATAGTTGCACGCGTTTTATACATTTTATTATTGATGTCCCTTAATTGTTTAAAATTGTCTTTAATCTTTAAATAAGCACAGAATACAATAGTGCACATTCGCTGGTGAACTGTGATTCTAATTACAATGACAGAAGAACATGAATGCTAAGAAGAGGTCTTTCGATCCATAACGTGGTGAGACAAGTAAACAAAAATACAGACGAACAAGTAAATAAGGTGAACAGTTAAAGCAAAGACAATAGCGTTTCGGGTGCAATGCTGCTCGTCGCGAGCATCCTCGCCGCCAGGATGGCGGTGGCTGGCCCCGCCATCCAAGATTTCTTGCGCAACAGCGGGCGCATTGCCCCGAACTGTTATTCCGAGGATCCTCCCTGCTTTTCTATAATTCTTTCCTCCTTCGCTGCTTGGGAACCACGGATATGGATAAAATAATCTGACGACAATCAAGGTGAAAGGAAAAAGTGACACCCGGTACGAAAGGAGTTAGTTTATTCCACATTGTGATCCCCACTCATGTAGCTTGTACATGTATACGGGATTATGCACGTTCAGGCTCAAATGCCGTACGTAGCTGTTTGTATGCACGCGCATGATTCTAATTACCATGTTCTGATCAACAAGATTAACATGAGTCACGTGGTGCCACGTGAGTGTGTGTGTGCGTGCGCGCACACACACACACACACACACACACACATACATACACACAGACACACACGCACACACACACACACACACACACACACACACACACACACACACACACACACACACACACACACACACACACACACACACACACACACACACACACGCACAGGAAATGAATTCATGTCCATTCCTTGTTCCATTGAATGAGTTGAATCATAACTTCATTTATGTGTTTATTGTGCACCTGTGTTTGCGTGTGCATACGCGCGAGTGTACTTGTACGTGTCGTTTATGTTCGCGTTGTCTCCATTTCTGTATTTAATTTGTGAATGTTCATTTTGGTCAAAGTATGAAAATTTTTTTACACTTTAATCAGTATCTATGTGAGTATGTGTGTGTGTGTGAACTTGCTGTTTACATGTGAGCTAATACAAACGTCAGAGTAAACGTGCCAACAAATTTGTACATTAGCGATGGGTTTTTGTATGATTGTCGTTGTGTTTTTGTAGATGCGCCCTAAGTATATTGTGTCGTGGTAATCGTGTTGGTTTTATTTTAGTCATCAGTCTTCCCTTTGAAGGGTTGGAAAAGCTAATTTTGTAGGAATTGATCTTTTTCCTGGCCAGGGAGCCCGTCTTACAAAGTGTTGCCCCAGAGGGCTGAAAACGGTTATTTCGTAAGAGAGTTCCTTGCCTGCATTCTGTCGCCAGATACCACCTTAAAAAAATTGTGTTCGTTCGAATTTGAGGCCCGTGCGGGCGATTCCAATGAATGTAAATCGTGCTGACAAGAAATAAGTTAATCGGATGGCACGTGCACCTTTCGCAAGAACAACCGCCATGTTTCTTTCCGTAAAAATAGTGATAAATAACAAAAGAAAAAATAAACTAATGGGACTGTAAAGCGAGGTTGCCAGATGCACGAAGAACATTGTTCTAATGGGATATTGGGTAGCAAACAGAGCTAATTGAAACCGTATTCTCTGATTTTGAGAAAGATATAATCCTCTATTAGTTGAAGGGTAATTGGATGAAAGTCGACTTATATACATATGATACAGTTCATGCATTGAGACTAATAGTCGGTCGCATTTGAAATATGTTGCTTTCTTTATGGCCGCCATATCTCACTGAAGACGTTGACAGACTGCAAAGGGTACAGCGTCGAGCCACAAATCATGGAGCAAATATCAGAAACAAACCACACACATTTTAGGGTCTCAGATGCCACCAAAGAGTAGTTAGCCATGCATTTGGTGGAAGGGCAATTGTAGTTGATTGTGTTTGTTTTTGTTTGTCAATAAAGATTTTTGCATTCATTCGGTTTATCATACGATAAGAGAAGCGTGATTCACCATGGTTTTGCATCACGTGATGGATTCGCATTGTAGATTAGTGGGAGGGAGGAATTGCGACATTTTGCACTCATCACACGCGCGCGCACGCACACACACACACACACACACACACACACACACACACACACACACACACACACACACACACACACACACACACACACACACACACACACACACACACACACACACGCACACACACACACACACACACTAATAAGGCCTAGACTGGAATATGCTGCGATATTATGGTCACCCAATACCAAAAAACAATATAAAGAAGATTGAAAGAATCCAGAGAGCAACCACAAAAATGGCTCCAACACTTTCAAAATTGTTATATGAAGAGAGACTGGCTGAATTGGAGTTACCGACTTTGGAGCAAAGAAGAGAGAGAGGCGACCAACTGACCATCTATTGAATCATGAAGGGCACAGAAATACTCGATAGAGAGGACTTGTTAAATTAAGACAAGAGAAACACAAGAGGACATGGAAAGAAACTAAAAATATATAGTCATAGAGGAGATCTAAAGAAGTTTTCCACACAGAGTGGTGACGATTGGAACAAATTGGACGAAACAATAGTGTGTGCAAAAACCATTCATGAATTTAAGAGTAAACTAGACACAGCGAGATACAAAAGCGGGACACCGCGAGCTTAGCTCCCCTTCCCGTAAAATACAAGTAGGTAAGATAAATACACACGACTCGATGGCGCAGTAGATAGAGTTCCCGGCCGCTATTACGGCGGTATGAGTTCGAATCCCGCCTAGTCTTGAAAAAATTAGTATCGCTGCGCTGCGAGTCGTTACTCCAACTATCGTGGGCGGGGAGTTGATGTGTGTGTGTGTGTGTGTGTGTGTGTGTGTACGTGTAAGATCGGTTATATATGAGTTCTGAGCTCTTCCGGGAGGGAAATAGCTGCCAGTCACAATTCCAACACGTGATCCAAGACCATGGTGAATCACACACACACATCCTTGCACAAGGGGGACAGTAACGACTTGCAATATTAGTGAAAGCTTTTCGCGCCGTGGGAGTGGCGTGGATTCTCACGGGAGCAAACCCTGGAGAATTCGTCATCGGTGCTTTTTTTTTCTTCTTCTTCTTCTTCTTCTTCTTCTTCTTCTTCTTCTTCTTCTTCTTCTTCTTCTTCTTCTTCTTCTTCTTCTTCTTCTTCTTCTTCTTCTTCTTCTTCTTCTTCTTCTTCTTCTTCTTCTTCTTCTTCTTCTTCTTCTTCTTCTTCTTCTTCTCTTCTTCTTCTTCTTCTTCTTCTTCTTCTTCTTCTTCTTCTTCTTCTTCTTCTTCTTCTTCTTCTTCTTCTTCTTCTTCTTCTTCTTCTTCTTCTTCTTCTTCTTCTTCTTCCCCCCCCCAACGGTGGCGCATTGAGAGAGCCGAGTCCCGTAACGATGACGCTCATGGAAAGTGCGGCGTGTGTGTGTGTGACCTTGTCTGGTAATCGTCGCTTTGTTTTTGTTGTGCTGAGTACAGGCGATGGCGACCTTGAGTTCCCTGGCGATTTTTTTTTTTTTTCTTTTCTTTTCTTTTTTTTCGGGGGATGGTTATGAGTAACGCGAGGCAGGAGCGATCCCAAGGGCAACACCGTTTTAACCCATCGAAATACGCGGTTTCAGACACGTTGGGTGCAATTTGTTGGTGTTAGCCAACCCCAAATTGTACAAGCGTTTTTTTTTTTTTTTTTTTTTTTTTTGCGCATTTTCATTCGAGCGGGCGACTTCCTGGTAGCATTGTTTGAAGTGCCATCCGCAGCAGGAATGATTAATCAAGCACCTGTCGTCAGCTGTTCCCAATGAGTTCTGCTCATCTTGGCCACTTTGTTTCAATCATCAGCCATTCATAGAGCAATGCTGCAGAAAAAGCCTCTTCAGGCCATTTCCGTGTTGTGTGTGTGTGAAATAACAAAGGAACACAAATGTGAGGCACCTGGTCGCACTGTCAACAAAAACAAAATCGTTGTGTACATGTTTGTTTATATATACTTAGTGCAGAACATTCTTGTATGAATGATATAATCGGTGCGTGTTTTGCATGCACTTCCTTTGGCATGCTTGCGTGCCACCTCTTGTATACAAATACACACAATCTCTCTCTCTCTCTCTCTCTCTCTATCTATCTATCTCTCTTTCTCTCGCTCTCTCTCTCGCTCGCTAGCTCTCTCCCTCTCTCTAAAGAACATAAGAATGAAGAAGACTGCAAGAGGCCATAATACCTACATTAGTCAGTTCCGTGTCCCATACCACCTGCCATCCCCTCCATAAAGTTACCTAACCTTCTCTTAAAATAACCGATAGGTAAAAGTCTTTTCCATTCCTTAATGACTATTGGTAAACCAGTTCTCGCATATTTCCTTCCTAAATCTCTCTCTCTCTCTCTCTCTCTCTTTCTCTCTTTCTCTCTGTTTATCTCCCCCTCTCTTTCTGGTTGTCTCCCCCCCCTCTCTCTCTCTCTCTCCTTCTCTCTGTCTCTCCCCCTCTCTCTTTGTCTCTCTCTCCCTCTCTGTCTCTATCTATCCATCTATATATCCATCTATCTATCTATCTATCTATCAGTCGCTCTGGCGTGGCCGCGCGCGTGCAGAGGAGGATCAAACCAGGAAGACACTTGTCCCAGTGTGTACGTGACCTCTGGCGCTAGAGTAAAGATATTTCTTTTAAACTTGCTCCCTAAATCATTTGAACAAAGCTGCAGCCAATTAATGTTAATTGCATGATTTGCACTTTTACAAAAACATAATTTCCATTGGCAAGTCTTTTTCAAACATATTGGAAGTGTAGGAAGGTGGGAATGTATAAAGTAAAACATTGAAACGCGAAAGTGTATGGAGGGAAACATTAAACGAGACCAGGAGGAGGAACAGGAGGTGGGGATAGAAATTGGTGTGTGTGTGTATGTGTGTGTGTGCGTGTGCAGGGGGCTGGGGCGATTAGGGGGGAGAGCAGTGTTGTTCATTTTGTGGGTCCTTCAAATAGCTGAGGTTCTTTGTGCCATCCTATATATATTTTTTCGGGAGCCATCCAAATGGAGGCATTTTTGTGTGTGTGAACAGATACTATTGTAGATTAAATATGCGTTTTCTTTACGGGGACATTTTGGGAGAGGTCTTGGCGAACACCTCTGGGAAGAGTGCAAAGTGAAGGTGTAGCGTGTAGGCGTGCACGGCGTGTCAGTCAATCTGGACTCTAGAGCTTTAAGTTTTCCAAGAGACCCGCGGCCCCTTGGAACCCCCCGGCCACGGCCACCGGGTCGGCCCCTCCTGCATCATTCGGGGAAGAGACTTTGTTTCTAGTGTTTTCTGAAATGGGTGAGTGTAAGGCCATGGATGGTTGCGTATTCTGTGTGATGGCTTGATGCGAAACTAGTGGTGCCCTGTACCCTGAATTCGTTTGGCGCCAGTTCAAGAACGTGTAAAAGGTCTTTGACAATGTAGCAGTGATTAATCTCTAGGTAATTAGTATTCACATACATGCGCCAGTACCCTGACGTGCCTCTCGCAATCTATGTCCCCCTTTCAACATAACAATCAGCTTGACCTCCAGTAGTTGTACACACTTTCCCTGCCGTGGTATCGTGTTCGACACCACTGCCACCACCATTGCCACCACAATCATCACTACCACACATTTTTGAGGGCATCGCACCCCTGTACACTTCCTCTGTGGTTTAATTGAGTGCATTCCTCACACACTCTCCATTTCCCCCGCCTTGTTCCCTCTAATCATTTCCTACTCTTCCTTTCCTATTGCATCTTTCTCGAGCTGAATCTTATCCCTCTACCTTCCACCATCGTCCTTTTCTCCATTATTAAGCCCACTTCTTCAATCATCACATACAATTTCACCGTTCTTAATCTCCGGGTATCTCTTCCCTCTCTGTGCTGTAGCGGCCTCATTGCCCTGCTGGCTCGACAGATAGGCATGTAACCAACAAGCAGAACGACATAATCGTACGTGCGGTGGGAGGCGTGCGTATGCGGGGTGCGTGCGCACACACACACACACACACACACCGACACAGTTGGTACCGACTCGGTGGCACAGTTGGTAGAGCGCTGAACTGGGAAGCAGAAGTGCTCCCAGTAACCCAGTTCGAATCCTGCCCAGGGCCGAAATTATTTCGGTATCGCTGTGCCTCGGGTCGTTACTCTGACTCTCGTGGGCGGGGAGTAGGGTGTGTGTGTGTGTGCAAGGTGCATTACCCATAGATTGGACCTACGAGCTCTGAGCTCTCTTCCAGGAGGGAAATAGCTGTCGATCACGAGTCCAACACGTGATCCAAAGACCAAGTGAATACACACACACATACATGCACACACACACACACATGCACACACATACAGAGAGAGAGAGAGATGCTTTACGTGCTTTTGAGTTGACACGAAAGAGTTGCACTATACCGAGCTCCGAGCTGACCAACGTTGCACGCGCCGCCATCACGTGATCACCTTTGTGCCCCAAGTGAACCCTGAAGTGGTGGTGAGCCATTGATTGCCTGCCTGCCAGGGGGGACCCAAGGTGAGCAGCAGCCCCTCACAAAAACAAAAGTTTACGTCATAAAAACTGAGCTCCGAAGTTGCCTTTAAAATTGAAGACAGAAAACCTTGTTAGGTATAATTGTGCCTTCACCAGCTCTCCCTGGGTTCGACCCTTTGGCTGCCGGTTCGCCCCTCTTTTGCAGGAGTAAAATCGGCTGGCAACAGTCGTGGTAAAGTTTTTAAATGTGTGTGTGTGTGTGTGTGTGTGTGTGTGTGTGTGTGTGTGTGTGTGTATTCACTTGGTCTTTGGATCACGTGTTGGACTCGTGATCGACAGCTATTTCCCTCCTGGAAGAGAGCTCAGAGCTCGTAGGTCCGATCTATGGGTAATGCTATGACCTTGCACACACACACACCCCCAACTCCCCGCCCACGAGAGTTGGAGTAACACCCCTCAGCGCTGCGATACTGATATTATTTCAGCCCCGGGCGAGGATCGAACCCGGACCTCCGTAGTGGCAGGCCAGAGCTCTAACCACAGCGCCATGAGAGCGCGTGTGTGTGTGTGTGTGTGTGTGTGTGTGTGTGTGTGTGTGTGTGTGTGTGTGTGTGTGTGTGTGTGCGTGCGTGTATTTACCTAGTTGTATTTTACGGGAAAGGGAGCTATGCGTGTGTGTGTGTGTGTGTGTGTGTGTGTGTGTGCGTGCGTACGTGTATTTACCTAGTTGTATTTTACGGAAAGGGGAGGTATGCGTGTGTGTGTGTGTGTGTGTGTGTGTGTGTGTGTGTGTGTGTGTGTATGTGTGTGTGTGTGTGTGTGTGTGTTTACCTAGTTGTATCTTGCGGGAAGGGGAGCAATGCTCGTCATGTCCCGTCTTTGTATTTCGCAGTGTCTAGTTTGCTCCTAAATTCGCACATAGTTTTTGCACACATTATTGTTTTATCCAGTTCGTTCCAGACATCCACCAGTCTGTGTGGAAAATAGTTTTTTTAGGTCTCTTCTATGACTATCCTTTTTGAGTTTCTTATCATGTCCCCTTGTTTCTCTTATCCCAATTTAGTAAGTCCTTCTATCAAGGACTTTTGTGCCTTTCATGAATCTGTAAATGGTCAGCAGGTCACCTCTCTTTCTCTTCTTTGTTCCAAAGTCGGTAATTTCAATTTAGCCAGTCTCTCCTCATATGACAGGTTTGAAAGCTTTGGGGCCATTTTCGTGGCTGCTCTCTGGATTCGTTTAATTTTCTTGATATCATTTTTGGTACTGGGTGATCATAGTGTCGCAGCATACTCTAGACCTTATTGGTGTGATTAGTATTTTTAACCACTTCGTCCAAATAGGTAAAAGCTACCTTTATTGATCTTAGCAAGTTGTAAGATTCTCCGACACTTTAGTTTATCTGTTTATCCCAGGTCTTTTTCAGATCCCACTCTCTTCACTTCCTTTGTTCCAATTTTATATTGTCCCGATATTTTTTTTTACTTTTTCCGAACTCCATTATTCTACATTTCTTTATGTTGAAGTCTACTTCCCACTTTTGTGTCCATTTCCAAACTTTGTTTAGGTCCGTCTTCTGTAGTGATTCACAATCCGTTTCAGTATTCATTTTCCTCAACAATTTAGCATCATCTGCAAAAAAGCTCAAGTAACAATTCCTATCTTCATCCATGTCATTCGCATAAATAGCGAGCATTATTGGAGCCAATACCGATCCCTATGGAACTCCACTAATCACCTCTTCCCAAGTTGAATTATTTTCTCTGAGCACTACTCTCATTTTTCTACCATGCAAGAAAACCTTCCAGTTTAGTAAATTACCTTGTAGCCCTCCTATGTCTTCCTTTTTTTATTATTATTAATTATTGTGTAGTACTTTGTCGAAGGCTTTTTGTAAGTCTAGAAAAGCACAATCAGCCCATCCATCCCTTTCTTGTATTATATCTATTAGTCTTGAGTAGAAACAGATTATGTTTGTGGCACATGATCTTCCCTGTCTGAATCCAAATTGTCTTGGGGTTATGATATTGTTTTCTTCCAGGTGTTTTATCCCTCTATTCATGATCATTTTTTCACAAATTTTGGCTACAGTGCTTGTAAGGGAGACCGGTCTGTAATTAGTTGGTTCTTCTTTGTTTCCTCCTTTATATATTGGTACAATATTGACATTTTTTCATTCCTTTGGTATTTTTCCTTCTTTGAGTGAGCAACTTATTATGTTATACATTTTGTCCATTAATTCTTCTTTACATTATTTTAGTATCAAATTTGCAGTACCGTCTGGGTCGTGTGGTTTCCTGACATCAAGGTTCGTTATTTGATCCATTATTTCTTTTTGTGTTATTCTTACTTCCCTCATGGGGGGGGGGGGAGATCGCACTTCACTTCCTTCGTCCCAATGCTGTATTTTCCCCCTAGTGAAAACCGGCTTGAAGCGGTTGTTCATGACTTCAGCCATTTCTAAATCTTCTGTATAATCTATATTTCCGTGGCTTAGTTTCACCATTTCCTGTTAATTTTTAAGTTTACCATTCCCATAGCTATAGAATAGTTTGGTTTGATCTTTACATTTTTCTATGATGTCTTTTTCGTAGTTTCTTTTTTCCTCTCTGCGCACTTTGACATGTTCATTTATGTGGTTGATATATATTTGCCACTTTGCAGGTTTTTTTTTTTTTATCTTTTTTCCATCTTTTCCAAGCGTTATCTCTTCTGTTGAACAAGCACTTAATGTGTGTGCGTGTGTGTGCGTGCGTGTGTGTGTGTATATGATTCACCATGGTCTTGGATCACGTGTTGGACTCGTGATCGACAACTATTTCCCTCTCGAAAGAGAGCTCATGTGTGTGTGTGTGTGTGTGTTTGTTTGTTTGTGTGTGTGTGTGTGCATGTGTGTGTGTGTGTGTGTGTGTATGTGTGTGTGTGCGTGTGTGTGTGTGACCTACTTTATGAATGTGAATGAACATCGTTACTTGTGTTACTCCGTATGGGGTATTGGCTGCTAAATTTAATGCAATCAGTATTTTAATCACTGCAGTGACTTCTTGACGTACCAGTCACGCAGCATTCTCTTGTGACGAGTAATTAAACAAAAAATTCACTTTTGATTTATAAGCCCCCCCCCCCCATTGAACTGCCGACATTAAATATCTTGTTATTCATCTCTGCGGCGATATTGTCACCGACGAAATGAATGTCGGTAGACGCATGTTTACATTTGCGTCCGTTTTCCTCCTCGTGGTGGAGGGATCGGAGGGGAGGTGGAGTGGGAAGTGGAAGGTACAGCCGCTCTCAGATCGCCTGAGAATCAACTCAGCGCTCGTAGAGGTCGAACGTCTCTTCAACCAGCTCTCTCAACAAGCTCCAAGAATCTTCGCCGGCCGGTGGTGGCTGGGAGATATATCTCCTAGCTGCTGCCGGTCTGGCATGGCCGACCTCTACGTTGACGTCGGCAGGCGGGTTTACACCAAGACAAATACACACACACATTTCCCAAGTCACGTAAATCTCTGTTTTCAGAGTAGTGCTTGGAAGAAAAGAGGCACACGCACACTTTCTCGCTGGCAAAGCAGAGGCCCAAACCGTCTCTCTCAGAACGCCCAATCTGATCGCAGGCTGGTTGACGGAGAGACTTGGGACACCTCTCTGTCCAACCGGCCCGCAACCTAACGCTGGCCTCTCGCTGACGCTGGTGAGCGAGTTTACACTTCTGACATTTACACACAATTCCCAATCGCGTAATTCTCTGTTTTCAGAGTTGTGATTGGAAGGAAAGAGACCATACAACACCCGCCCGTCTGCCCCTCTCTCGCACCGCCACTGAATCAACTCTTCCGGAATCCAAACCCAGCCTGGGGATAAACAGGCAACGCTCGCCCCACCTGTGGCTCATCAGGAACGCGCTCGCCAGCGGTGGCGGCGAGGAGTTATCTCCTTGCGGCTGCCGTTCTGGTTACGGATCTCTTCGTTGACGTCGGCAGGCGGGTGTACACCGCCCGTCTGCCCCCCCTCGCACCGCCACTGGACCAACTCTAAAGGACTTCAAACCCAAAACCTGGGGAAAATCAGGCTACGCTCGCCCCACCTGTGGCTTATCAGGACGCCCTCTACACGCGGGAAGTTAAATCAACTCACTTCTCGTAAGATACACACATACACCTCTCACGAACAGAGCCACAACACACGCACAAACATCTACACTTACTTTTTCTTCGACTAAAATTCGCTTCCTTTCTAACTTTCTCTTCTACTACATCTTCTCATTTCAGTTTACCTCCCACTAAAGATTTTTCCGTTTTTCCACCTTTCTCTACTACTACGCCTCCTACCATTTTCTAAACTTTCGTTGGTGATCCTAATCCTAACCCCGGCGTCAAGCGCTGCCCTCAAAGCTCCCGGTCCATTTCTCCCAAGCCACGACAACAAATAAACCCCTAATCGCTCGCAATTCGCCCGTTGGCAATAGCCCTCTTTTATACACTACTATCTTTTCATTTTCTTACAGACATTCTTCCCCTCCCACGCAAGCGAGGTGGTCTTTCCTTGGAATCCAGAATCCAGATCGCCGATTTGAACAGGAGTAGGAAGAGGGAAGAGGTCTGTGAGGTGACATGGCGAAGTTGGGGAAAGAATGCTGACGATAACGATACTTGTGATTAGGGAAGAGGAATTGGAGGAACAATTTGAACGGTCAGATAAAAGAGAAAGATGTATTTGTGTTTTGTGTGTTGTTTGGTGGTGTCTCAAAGGGGTCTGGATGATTTGGAAAAGACCGACAATAATGAAGGAGGAGGACGACGTGAAGGAATACCAAAAATATCAACTTCTCTCTGTTTCTCTCAACACACACGCACACACACACGCGCGCGCGCGCACATTCTCCAGGAAGTGACTGGATTATGGTCGTATATATTTCAGGTTAGGTTAAGGTAGGCTAGAGACCAACATTTTGGGCCAAGCTCACAATAAAATATTGCAGCAGACCTTTTGGCTTGGAGCCCTTTCGTGTGAGAACGTTAATGGGGGGGGGGGAGATGCCAGGCTAATGGATGAGCATCTGCCGGCGGCATGAATTAATTAGCAGCCCTATACCCAGAGGAAATATGGGCCATAACTGTTTCTTACAGCGTTGGTACTCCGGACTCGATACTTCGTTTAAGAATACGGCTCTCGACCCGATGGTTGGGGAACGACGATGGATGTGTTGGTGGGGGAGGTGGAAGGGGATTGGGTTGTGGAAATTGTCTCTGGTTGAGGATAATTATGGAAGCGTCATGGAGCCATGCCGAATAGGGTTACAATTGGGTTTGGGTGCGCATTATGGTTACTCTCGTGCGTTCGTTTGTGGGTTTTCTGTAGGCACAGGTACCTCGATACCCTTTGGGTGCTGTAGCACTCTTTAGTCATACAGGTGTGGTGCGGCACAATGCATGAACGGGTGAATCATCATTGAACTGAAGCTATGAAGTGAGTCATGATTGTGGTGTTGTGGAATGGGGAATCTTTTATTGTTTTGAGGCAAGCCGCGATTTTTTTTTTTTCCGAAGTGAGTCACGGTATTTCCACGTAGTTTTCCTTCCCGATTTTGGCAAAACATTGTCTTCACCTTGGTTGGTGTTTCATGCCAAACACGATAAAAAGATTATGTTGAACTTGCAAGATCCGATTATTCTAAACCCCAAACGAAGGAACTGAATATACGGAATATATGATAGTAACTCGTGGCCTTCCATAATTGGTGTGCAATTACCTTTGAAAAAGATCAGTCAGTGTGCTCCAATTGGCTTTCCACAGGGGGGCTCCAGAATTCTCTCCCCATCGACATTTTTTCCACACGTCTCTTATTTTTTTTTTTTTTTTTTTTTTTTTTTTTTTTTTTTTCTAAGGCTCTCCTACGCCTTAGGATATACAAATCACAAAATTCAAACGCAAAATTTCCTATTTGACTTTTAGATCATATTTAAATAAATAGATTGAATTTTTTGTTTCTTCGTCCTGGATTTTTCTAACATTTTTATCGACATTTTTACTTCACTAAAACGAATCGTCTGCTACAAAAGTTGGGAATAGTGGTCGCCATCTTGATGAATCTAAACACAATGCTGCCATTGTTTTTGTGCATAGGACACGCATTACAGTGCAGTGAATTGAGTTGCCACGGTTTCCATCCATTTTGACCCTGTCCAAACGGTCGATGTGATGTGATCAAACAAATTCCTGTCACAGATTCGTAAAACACGAAAGTTAGTAGTTTTTGATTATACATATTGATGAGCACATTTTTCTCTATCGAATCCCACTTTTTGTGGGATTCGATATAGAAAAGTAAATGGAAAATTCACCTTTATTTTAGTACATTACTGCTGTTATCACAGAATTGCAAAACAGGAACATGTAATTTATCATTAACTTGAATAAGCAATATTCCCTAATATGCTGCAAATGCAAAAGAATGTCCATATATTTCTCATATCAGTGATAAAATTAGATTGGATGCAGAATGTACCAGGGCGTTAAACCTTGTCCCTTGTTTTGTATTAACAATATACCCGGTAGTTTTATGGCTAAAAATAACACTAGTATCATCACAAAGTTCGCTAGAATCTATATACAGTATATATATTTTGCTTAAATACACTGTACTTATTTGTACCTGAATGTACTTGGTATTTTTCAAGTATTTTGGGTCTAAGTACAAGTAGGCGTACAAGTACCGTTGAATTTTTAAACCAAATACAAGTACATGAAACTCTGTACTTAAGTCCAAGCACAAATACTTGAAAATCTGTATTTGAGTCCAAGTACATGAATATCTGTACTTAAATCAAAATACAAATACATGAATATCTGTACTTAAATCAAAATACAAGTACATGAAAATTTGTACCTAAATTCAAGTACATCAAAATTGGTACCTAAATACAAATTCATGAAAATATGTACGTACAAGTGCATGAAAATATGTACCTAAGTACAAATACATGAAAATCTGTACTAAAGTACAAGTACATGAAAATGTGTACTAAAGTACAAGTACATGAAAATGTGTATATAAGTCCAATACTCGTACATAAAATCTGTACTTATGTCCAATTACAAGTACATGAAAATCTGTACTTAAGCCCAGGTACAAGTACATGAAAATATGTACTTAATTCCAATATCAAGTACATGAAAAATTCTACTTAAATTCAAGTACAAATACATGTACTGGGACATAACCCTGCTTCATCATGTTCATGTCATTAGGCCTAGGCTTGCTACATGATGTACATGTAGGCTAAGCCTGCTACAAGATGTACATGTAGGCTAGGCCTACTACATGATGTACATGTAGGCTAGGCCTATTACATGACGTACATACAGGCTAGGCCTACTACATGATGTACATATAGGCTAAGCCTACTACATAATGTATATGTAGGGTAGGCCTACTACATGATGTACATGTAGGCTAGGCCTACTACATTATGTACATGTAGACTAGGACTACACGATGTCTGTATCACTATGAGAACATAAACAAATCCGGTTGTAAGGGTCACCGTTATCCAAATTTTACTGAATCGTGATGCTCTGCCAGACTGAATAAAGAACCTTGGACATGAAAGACAAAAGGCACGAACCACGAGGTTGTATGCATCCTGTGCGTCCATTTGTCCAACAATACATCCGTTTCCCCCCCTTCATTCATGTCGTCGCCATCAGCATGTTCAGTCTGAACCGGAGGAACTCCCATCATAGCTAATGTCCCTGTAAGTGAGATCAACCGATTATGAAGAGTTAGTTCCACTCGAATTGGAAGAATTTTCATTTTCACTCCCCGAGAAATATTCCGTTTGAGTTGAGTCCGCCATGGTCAATGTGCATTGATATACGTTCATCAACGGAAGATGGCGCTGGCGACATTTTTTTTTTTTTCAGACGATGGATGTTGGGACAGTAGAGATAAAAAAAAAATAAATAAATAAAAACCAGCTTGATACCATCAACTAATGTGGCAAATTGAAAAAAAAAATTCTAGATGGGATTTACCACACATTCAAAGTAGAACATATAAATGCTGTATGCATATCCTTTAAACACTTGAATTACATTTCTTTTCTACTTGGAGCCCTCCTCGGGAATTCCATTATTGTTCCGCTTCGATATATATATATATATATATATATATATATATATATATATATATATATATATATATATATATATATATATATATATATATTGTCATTCCGTGATCAACTATTTTTTATAGTATCCCCACTTTGAAAACTTTCCCCAAATCCACGTTCGCTCATCTGTGTAAATGGGACTAGCGCAGCAAGCAGGAAGCTTACAGAAGTAGGGGCGCCCTAGGAAGGTTAGGGTTTGACTATATACTTAGGATGCAGGTCCGGCCCGCTCTCCAATGGACCACCACCACGGATAGCCTTCTTAAGAGTCTTCGGAGTCATCTCGAAGTCAAACGCGCTGTGGAATGCCAGCCATTTCCTGGTACTGGTGCTAAGGAATACCTGGCTGTTGAATTCTATACGACATATCTCGCCCCAAGATAACTCCAACCAACCCAGCTAGCCTAATGTAACTTCTTCCTCATTGTCTTTGTTTTCTTTCTTCTTGTTCTCATATTTCTTCTTTGTGGTCCCTTACACTAAGGTTTACCCTCCGTTTGTATTTGCCAGAGCTGCCGAGTTCTCGCAGGCCAATATAGGTTATATATATATGCTCACACATTTTATATGATATATAAATGAAGAATCATATACATTACTTCGTTTCTCTATTACAAAGGATTACAAAGGCGGAACATGCCGATAGGAGACCTTTTGGTCTATTACTAGGTCGGATGCGAAAAAATTATAATAATGATAGATAAATGATAATATAAATAATAATAAAATAAATGCATAGGTTGAATTATAAACAAACAGGTAAAGAGTAGATATTAATAAAATGACATATAACTAATAATAAATGTGAATCAAGCAAATGATAATAAACAGACAAGTGATATCAAAACAAATAAACAAATAATATATAATAAATGACCTCAGGTTGCATTGAACCCTGTGGCACCATCACCGCTCGCAGCTTGCAAGTGGTTATATTCTCTCATTCTTTGTTTATATCATCGTGTGTTGGCTACCCCCCGTGTAAGGGGAAAATAACTTTGGTATATGTATGTGTGTGTTCCAGGGATTGTGTGTCCTAGCCCTTCTCTATCTCTGCGCGCAACTGTGTGTATTTCTTGAGTGTGTGTGTGTTTATGTCTCTGTGTACTTCCTTCATTCAACACCGTCTTGGATCATGAGATCGACAGCTGTTGCCCTTCCAGATCATAGTTGAAGTGCCGATTCGCTTTGCAGCGATGCTGAATATTCAGCCCTGGAATGGACTAGAATTCGGATAGCTGAATGATCGAGATCAGTACCACTACACCGTCCAGCTGTGTACGCAAGATGTGTACGTCTACAGTGTACACTTGAGTATGGCCGTTCTTGTGTTTGTTTGTGTAATCATCATGATTAAGAATATGAGAAATTTGAGAGCCTCAGTGCGCGTGCGCGTGTTAGCGTAATATGTTGTCGAGGCATTGTGACAAGTTGGTAAACGTGGATAAAGAAAATTAGAAGTCAGACCCTCTGACTTGTTTCGCACACAATTAATGAACTTTGGTTCACGTTACATTCGATTATCGATGGATTCAGTCATGTTGAGTCATTATAAAGAGAGGTTTTTGTTTCGTGATACAGTTCAAACACAGCATTGTGCACATGTCGACTTGAAACTACCCTTGTATGGAAGAGTATCATAACCAGAACTTGCACGACCGTGTGTGTGTGAAGGGTGATGCGTCGTTGAAGTTGATGTGCGATTTTGGTGCCGGGAACAAGGCTTCCCGGTGACGTCACGTCGCCTGTTCTTTGCGCTGCGCTTTTGTTTTGGCGGCGAACGGGGTAAGCCGAGGCTGATGTTACTGTAAATGCCGTATCTATTGTTTTTTTTGTTTTTTTTTTTTTTTTACTTATACTCTCTATGTTTATCATTTTACCTGGGGTTTTATCAGATTGGTACCAACGCATCATTCATCCCAATCCCGAGATTCGACAATGTGTTTGTTGTCGCTGTGTCTATGGCTAAGCTTTCCTATATCTATAATTTCCTCTGTGGAATCGACCTTAGATATAAATTACCTAAGTGCGCGCGCACCACACACGTAGACAATGGGGAGTGGCTTTCCAAGGTACACCTCTGACGTGTTTGTGACTCATACAGTGGCTGCTTCGCCGAGGGAAGATTTGTGTGTTTGTTCCTTGTTTGGTGTGGGACGGGGGTAACCTTGTATGTAGGTGTGCCTGTTTACCTTATTCTTACATACAGGATTTCAGCAATTTTGTGTTAACATTCGTTCATGTTATCTGACTGGATTATTTGTTATTCCGCGCTCCACAAATTACCTGTACCGAAAACGCGCGCGCGCACACACACGACTATATAATGTATATGATATTGATATGTCTTATGGGTTATTTTAATTGTGAATATGTTTTAGTGGTGTGTGAACACATTTTCCATAGAGCAGAGGCAGGCATAAAGAAATTACTCCTCTTTCTGTTGGTATCCTGCAGATCAGCTGTCCCCGGGTATTATCGTGTCACAATGTATTACAACAAATCACTATATGACCCTAACATTTTACTCAGTAAGGAGATAGCAAAGGACACAGTTGAAATAAATATTTCACAGTTTCATAATCAACAACAGACTAACGGCAAGATCAAATATAAACACCCAGTAGTGAACAAAAACATAATTGCACGCCTTGAAAGATATTTGTAGTATAGTTCATGTGAACAGTGTTATCTTTGGGGAAAAAATCACCATGTTCAACACGGATTGGGCTGCACATGAACCCAACCCATGTTCTTGCTTGTGGCGATCCGTGATTGTCGATTCTGCCCAAGTGGTCCGTCATAGAGGTGAAACTTACATTACAAAAACAAACACTGGAATCCCCCGGGCTGATGCTTGGTGCCTACACAAATGCCCGTCTTGCACGCATCACCTCTTCCGAGAAGCAACGGTTGAACGTATAAATTCCACATTGTGTGCGTGTGTGTGTATAAGAGCAGATGACATATTGTCTTCAGTTATGCTGTAATGACAGTTGTTTTATACGTGCCATTACATGATCATTATATCTTAAGCAAGAGTGTGTGCGCGTAGACAGTATATACACCCATGTGTGTCTGTGCGTATGAAGAATCACCTTAATTTTGATAACAAAGGAACACATTTGCATTCATCCGTATACTTGATGGCATCTTGGAGGCCAAGCCTGCATCAAAAGTTTCAACACATAGGTGGGTGTTTGGATCAGCCACGTCGCTTTTCGCCAGAATAGACAAGGCCGCGGGGGCCGGTTCCTGGTAGAGCTTCTTCACCAGCGGGTGATGGCAAACTTGAGGGCTCTTTCGCCTGGCTAGAGACGCGCGGCGTGATAATTGTAAATTAATAAAAAGGTCCCCAAGAGTGTCGTTCCCTTTCTATTACACAGCTCGACAAAAGCGACTTGAAACTGTCAACAAGATAAAAATTGCAACACACAGCAGGAATTAATATGTCATCAACCTCAACTGGGGTAGCGTGATGGTTAAAAATCGTCAACGGAGGTGTTGTCAGCGACGTAGACGTATATAATAACGAAAAGGTTACATTCTGGAGAGGGGCTGTTAGAGTGTATGCACTTCCCGGTTTTGCACACTGAGGCCATCTTGGAACTGTGCAACTATGTCCTTCAGCAAAGGGTATTTAATACATTTGCATATGCAATATTTCTCTTAGAATTGTTATCTTACAATAAAACTACCTTCTGGAAGGAAAGGGTGGTTGAAAGGAGTGGTTACGCGCCTTGAGCTTCGCTACTACCCTTTTAAGGGGGAAAAAGCCTTTGATATATAAATAGAATTAAAATTGTATTTATTATGTATTTCTCTTAGAGTAAAATTGGTTTTCTTGGTATTTCTATTTATGTCCATGTATTTGTTTATTTATATTCATTATTATCTAAGAAATAGAGGCATTGCATGACAACCTTCCATTCCCCCCAAGACACTTCGTGCTCGAGACCATCACAGCTGACGCACGCCTCGTTGCGCTCTCTCTCTCTCTCACACACACACACACACACACACACACACACACACACACGCATGCACACGCCTGTCCCATGTACTCTCTCTCTCTCTCTCACACACACACACGCGCGCGCATGCACACGCCTGTCCCATGTACTCTCTCTCTCTCTCTCTCTCACACACATGCACACGCCTGTCCCATGTACTCTCTCTCTCTCTCTCTCTCTCTCTCTCTCTCTCTCTCTCTCTCTCTCTCTCTCTCTCTCTCTCTCTCTCTCGTACACACCCGCCCCATGTACATGTACACCCGTGCTGGCGTTTCGTACATGTACACCCATCTCCAGTTACACAGGAATGGATATGGCCGTCGGAGTTTGATGACACTTTGGAGGGCCCTCGTGTCCTTTGTAAATCGGTGTGTAAACTTTAGTGCAGTTGGGAAAGTTGTTTGGGTTGCGCGGGATTTATTATAAGGACAGGCCTGGGTGGCGCGCGCATGCACACCAGCTCGGCGGTGCAGTGGTACTGCTCTCGACCGTCTGTTTCAGTGATTCATGCTCGAGTCCCTCTCAAGACTGACAATTCCATCATCGCTGAACATGGACACAAAAAGTTTATCTAAATATTTTATATTAAACAACATGGGCAAAATCAACGTATACATATAATACAACGTGAGAACCCACTCAAAGGGCCACAAACTGGAGGGGTTGATAAACTAAATAACAAAAAGGAAGAGGGGAGGACAGTCACCATCTGTTCCACCATGAAGTTAAGGAAAAGGAAAAGTCTAGCAATCGAATGATTGCTGATAACAATGATATTGAGTTGTGTTTTTGGTAATGATTATACTGTGCAAAATTGATAGACTCAATAAACCAGATTTATATGCCATCTTCACGGAGTTCATGATGATTTATAGTTATGTAAGCCAAGTAATGGACCAAGAAAAAAATAAATATACGTGAGTAGACGGTGACTTCAATGCTAAAGTGGGGAAGAACATGGTAGGTGAACCTTGTGTGGAGAAGTTTAGAGTAGGTGAAAAATAAAAATATATTTAGAGTATTCAATTTTGTAGTATACTATAAATTAGAGATCAATAATCATTTTCTTCCAAAAGCAGGTATGGCGTAAGACACTAGAAGTTCAAACGTAACAAAGACTGGTATGGACCATAGAATGGTAGGTTGGAAATTGAACGCGCGCACGGACGATTAAAAAAAAAATGCCTAGTAGAGGGGTGGGTAGATAGTGTAATTCCTCATACATCACTTCCGAAGGACTAGCGGTAATCTTTTGTGTATTCGGCGGCCCGTCTACCCCAGCCACACATTGCATATTAAGCCACCATTTGTATGATGATGAAATTAGTTTTGGTGTGCCTTTGTAGAACAATCCCCACCCACGTAAGGACTGGGGACTTGAAATTGAGAAAATCCACCTCGACATAGCCATACAAATCCAATTGAAAAGTGGGTTCAAGTGTGTAAATAAATTTGCAAACGATAAATGCGTTTAAAGAAGATATACACGTTTTATAAAATTCGATTTGTGTACCTGTTTACTTCCCATTGTGTGCACGTGTTCCTTGTACATTGAAGAGTTATGGAATAACAAGATAATTACGTCCGAGGTTGATGCAGAAATAGATCGCGATCAACCGATATTTCGAACAGTGCAAAGCTCAACCTGGGATGGAACATATTACATAACCGTTTCTTGTATTTCTTCCTGGAATCTGACATGTGGTCTCATTTGGGTCCTGTGCATCAATACTCAAGTGTCGAGTTTTAACTGTTAACTGCTGACTGTTAACAAACATAGAACGAACAGGCTTATTTAAAAGAAAGGGACAGCATACATCTAAATATTATCATATATTCGTAGACGGTAGTTATAGCATACAAACGAAACCAATGATCTCAAAAAATAGCTAATGAAATTTAACCCAAGTAATTTATACGAATAGATAAAAAAAAATGTACTATGTGCAAACTACAAGTTATTTGGACAAAATGTAACCAAAGATATAAGAATTATCTTGGTGTAATTATGAATGACTACCTGGAAATGTATAAGACTTGTTTTTCTTCCTCAAAGAAAGCAAATTAGAAACTTGGATAGCTGGACAAAATAATAAGATCCGTTAGAATCTGTGTTTGAACGCTCCGCTGACATTGATAAACTGAAAGCGTACAGTGGCGAGCTACAAATCTCAATTCAAATACAAGAAACAAAGAATACGTAAGCATTTTCGAACTCTCTAAAAAGAAACGGATACATTTAAGTTGAAAGCTTTGGTCCTCGTATTACCACTCAATAAAGTAAAATTCTAACCGACGCAGTTGAATGCACTATAGTTTGAAGATTAACATGATTTTTTTTTCGCTGCACAGTTGCCAAACAGACACCCTAAAGATGCCATAGTAATATTAAAATATCTGGAGGATTCCCAAGGACCACGTTTTCTTTGTTGGTGAATTATATATTGCCAGATGCATGTTGACCTCGTCGCCAAAATTTGTAAACATCCGGTGAGCTATGTCGACGATATCTGAAAACTAATAAGGAAGCATGGTTTCGTTTGATTATATACATATATACTCGGCTCGTGCAGTGGAAGAGGAGTGATGGTATTGGAGGGAGTGGTTGCATGTTCTGGAGGGAGGTGGGGGTCCTGTGGAAGGAAGAGGGAGAACGTTCTGGCACTAGGGATGACGGCGGCTCGCTTCTGCGGGATTTTCGACGATCTGTACGGCAGTGCAGGAAGGCAGAAATTACATGGGATTTTGTTGACAAAGACAGGAAATCCGCATATGCTAACTAGATTATTGTATCACTATGAACGAGATTTAGAACACGAGAACGTAATTGTAGAGAGGAGGACTTTATTGCTGCTATTTGATGGCAAGTCGTCATGGCCGCCACGTGCTTGTGCCTGGACAGGATTCGTCTTTGAAGTTGGGCTCATATTTATTCCTATTGTGTGCCACAATTTGTATGTTGTCGACAGTTACTGCCCTACTTGCCTACCTATGTAGGTTTATGCATGTGCATATGCGTATTTACCTTGTTGGAGCTGTTCACGTATGCTTCAACTCTGTTATAATTTTTACTAGGTTATTGCAGGCGTTTACGCTTCTGTACGTGAAACTACTTGTCACGTCTCCCATACTTTTTTTTTTTTTTTGTAACCAAGGTCACTTGTCCTATCCCTAATCCGAAAATCCTTGTCACTATTGTCCCCATCTGTTTCTCCGATCCAGTAACCGTGCTTAATCCCTCACTTTTTGTGGGGACACTACCCCATGCTGATTATGCTAATCTTGGACGGATCATGAGGTATATGAAAAGCTCACCTTTTCTGTTCTCGGTAGGACATAGGTCTCCATTGCCTCAAAACCTTATCAAAATGTTTGTCGAGGAACCGATTATTCTATGTATACGTTCCTCATTTGCCTTTACATTTTGCCGCTTTCTGTTAAGTAATAAAACGAAGATTTATGTGAGCTGTTACCTGTTTTTAATACTCAGTATTCCCTTGCATTAAAATTCATCATCCACCGTTGGGTGTCTGCAACGCCATATAGTCTATATTTGCCCTTGTGATTTTTTCTCACCTGCAAACATAGTAGCGTAGCATGTTATATATTACATCATGTCACTTTCAGCATATACGGAACGAGCCCGCGTTGGCGCGTGTGTGTTTGTTTTGAGGGGAGTATACAGAGATGGCGTGTGCAATGATAATTAAAATTACAAAGAAATTTTTATATTCTTGACGTTCAGTTCCCGGAACTGCTCATTGTTGTTGACTCATGTGACAGCGCTTGAGCAGATTTTTGCGTGACGCCAAAGTATACAAAATTCTTGTGATTTCGGATATTATCATCATAACTACATTAGTGTGCCGACGTTGATTTGCTTCGTTGCAATATGCGTGTGATTTGAGAACAAGATCTGTTTGCTAATAGGTATATTTTTTATGTAATAACGAAAACGTGGACTATGCGGAACACCTCGCTGAATAAATGTGGACGATGAAAGTATAAATTGTGGATGCATTGAACATACGAAAAACGTGCACACATACACATCCTCTCGTGCGCCTTAAAAAAGAAATATTTGAAATATAAAGAATACAAAGAGCGGCACCCAGAATCATCCCAGTCGTGTCTGAGGGGAAGCAGGAAAAAATGAAAGTATCCACATTGGGATAGTGAAGATAGAGAGGTGACATGATAATAATATTTAGCTCAGAGAAAAGAAGAGAAAACGATGACGAAGTATGTGTTAGTATGGGATGAAAGGCACAGTAGCAAATAACTGAAAAGACAAATCACCCAATCATCAACTCTGAAGCATAGTTTCTTACAAATGCGTCACTTGTGGACCGCGGCAAGAGAAACGGTCAAGGCCGACAACAAATTTTGATCAGAAGAGGTGCCCGGAACAGCTACAATCATTTGTGCTGCAATTAGGGCAAAACATGTAGGTAAAAACACGCACACACTTCAGATTAGTGTAATATAGGCATTAGTATGTGGTATTGTAGAGATACCGACTTGGCCCGCTAACTAATTGGTTCTGAGTCATTGGTTGGGATATGATTTGAGCTCTCAGTTGGGAGGGTAATGCATGGCGATCCTGAGTCCAGCATGTGATCTTGTACAGTGGTGAACGAGACATACGCACACACACTTACACAAGGAATCCTATATTTTTCTGAAGTTACTGTACCAGTTGTCAAGTGAAGTTTAATTGCATTTTTTTTTAGCTGTTTACCCCTATGATCCTGTATGTTTGGAAATTATTCTCGTTTTAGATGTAGCCGCAATATTATCACCAAAACAGATTAAGCGCCATGTTAGGATAAAACTTTGTTGTGGGTTTTTCAGATGCATGTGAATATGAATAAGTATATTAAGCATACCAAATGTTATATGTGAAAACCTCAGAATGGGCGAGGAAGACCTATACGAGGTTACAATGCTAGGTCAAGATATGAACGACCTTCCAAGCCTTTTTTTCCGTCACGGGAAATCAAAGATAAACCTAGGGGAAGGGGAATGGAATAAAATTATTCAAGGGTTGTCTGGCATCACGACAGCAAAGGTCATTGACGCCGATAGGGGAAGGGGGGGGGGAGTGCAAGGTGACCCTTTACCTGTCGGTGTAAGACATAATTAAGTACGTTAGGTGTTTGGTGCCATCTAAGTGTGTCATGGGCTAGGGGCTACCTAGGACAAACTACCCGCACTCACGAGATCGGTTTGTGTGGGAGAGGAAGTATGTCTGTAAGAAAATGAAAAGATAGTAGTGTATAAAAGATACTGTGTCGAAGTCATGGGCAGATGGTCTTGAGTTCGATTCCTGCTGCGTGGTTCTTTTATTGGTTCCTGGTGAGTTGTTTTTTTTCCTACTGGTTTGGTCTGAACGATCAATTGGTCTAGCTACAGGCTCATATATGCTCGGCCTGATCAGCCCGTTCCGTTTGGTGGCAGGGATGCAGGACTGGGATGGAGGAGTGAAAAGACGCTTTCTCCTGATTAAAAAAAAAGTGAACCCCACCATAAATTAATTTAATTGCGATATGAATATTAATTGTACAAAAATGAAATCGCCTTTGTTACTTGATTTTGCATGCGAACGTTTCGTCGTGTCCGATTGGAAATCAGGGAAAATATTAACATATTCAAATGGTCTTTATAATAATCCTTTACCTACCATCAGATTGTATGTTGCTTTGTTGGAGCGGCTTGCGTTTCGAACCCGCATTATGACTGTGGTAGTCCTGTTTAGATATTTTTAGTTAACCGTATCAGTACATTGCCACACACTCCAATTATTGTCAAGCGTATCACCCAGCTGAATGATATTAAGGGAAAGATCCACCCACCCCACCCCTACACCTCAAAAGGTGTGTTGAAACGTTCAACTTCGCAAGCTAGATCAGATTAGTGGACCAAACCTAACCTAACTTAATCCATCTAGCCTAATGTTACATAAGCCAACCCATCAAGCCAGTCCTAACCCAACACATCTAATTCCCCAATCCAAATCTTGTAATCTAACCTCAAATGTTTCCTCGACACTTCACAAGCTCTGATCGACCATCACTCCAAATTGCACCCCACACCATTATTGAAATACCCCATGTTTCACTATTGGCTGCAGTCTTTTGAGGACAAACTCTTGACTACAGTCTCCAGACCCACACTCTTCCACTGTCAGAAAATAGTGCGAATCGTGACTCATCAGAGAAAATGACAGTGCACCAAAAGGCCACAGTTCTCTCCACCATCTCAAAAGCCCAATCCTTTCTGCGCTTAACATTGGCTGGACGAAGGAATGGTTTTCTTCTTGCAGCTCTGCCATAGAAACCCAGCTTAAGGAGATACCTGACAGCTGTTCTGGGATTGACATCGGCTTGTGCTGCTATGTCAGAGGCCTTGCAACGTGGATCCTCTTCGACATTTCTTTTGACAATACGCAAGGTTCTTTCTGAGTGCCCGAAACGACCTGAATGAGGTTTTGTGCCCTTCTTGCCCTCTTTGGTGAATTGTACGATCACTCTATTAACAGTAGAAAGGGGTATTAGCAGATTTTCATATATTTTGCGTTGACTAAGCCCAGCTTCATGTTGATCCACAATAGGACCTCGCTGAAATTCAGATAGGTCTACTGCTCCTTTGGTTCATGGCATGCTTGATTAATCTTGTAAGTAATCTGAAACATAAATCTAAGGAAATATAACATATTAATAAATTTGAATAACGTTAAGCATTAAATAAGAGCAGAAATGCATTTTCTTGGTGTCTATTAAATTCTGTCAAGTCTGTGTACATAGTGCCGACTAGGACCAGATAACCCCATCCACGCAAAGAATTTTGCCTTCCTTTCACTCCAGATTCATGGAACGTGTGCATGAAATTACCGTTTGTAGAGCTCCATGAACCATTAATCAGTGTAAATCATGGTAGAACGGTTTCAAGAAAGCGGTTGCCGAAGCGCATCCAACTGTGTATAAATACCCTGAAATTTTGATTAGGGACAAAGTCATGGCCATCTTCTACAGGATCAGTGTGATGGGCAACTGTCCATGAAACGTGTGCTAAAAGCTGTCTGACCTTATCAAAGGAATGGGTCACGCATTGGGTAACAACAATTAATACTTTTACATAATGGTAAATCTGCGAGATGTTTGAGACTATTAAGTGTGAAGAATATATGTTTGTTTTACTTTATTTTTCTTTCATATTTGTCCTTTTGAGCGCGCTCCGTTGGCATTGTCTGTCCACCTGCCCATAGTCAAGAGGTGACAAATGTCACTGCTATTGTGATCGATTATAATGGAATGCACCAAGATTTTCTGGTTCACAGATTTTCCCAATTCAGCTGCCCATCTGTCCAAGTGTACAAATCATTTTATCATCACTGAATGCTAGGAACAAGAGAAGTTGAGGCAGGCGACATTGTTGGCATCGCTTGTGCATCGGGTACTGCGCGCGGGAGGAGTTATGGGACGACTTCCTCGAGCGGCAGTGCGAACACTGTAGTGGCCTCCTCTACGCAAGTAGTCCATTGGTTCACTACTTGCTCCGCCACAGCGGAACTGAGGTATTGCATTGCGGATGTGGACAACAAAATGGAGGTGGCGCGCCCAAAAGGGCGTAATGAACCAAGCCTCAAGGGGCGAGCTAGTGGCACGCTCAAGGGCCCAACACACGCTCAGACGGCCTTTCCGGCAAGCGTCTGGTTCTGGCCAGACTGAGTGTGTATAGGCACATGAGCGGTCTCATGAACCTGTAGCTAACAGGTTGGCTTCCTCCGGCCAACATCCTGTTCAGGCTGATAGCCTGCATGGTCACATGAGCGGCCTTTTAGGCCACATCTCAGTACAACATTTGGCACCAGCTGCGCCACTGAAGAAGAGCGGAGATTTTGGTGAGGATACAGGGAAAACCCATGCCTTTCGAAAATTAAGTCTATTGAGTATCCAGAGTAAATGAAAATTTAAAAGACAAGAGTCGGTGTAGCCACTCGAGATTTAGTGACCAAGAGAATTAACATGATGAACTCCTAAAGAGTAGGAATAGGCCACATCCTCCAGGCCTGACCGGTCCAATACGGTACAAAACGATCACCTCATATGGGCCTGATATAAACACGAATATTGGGGAATGCAACATCGGATATGTATACCACCAGTGCACCGCAATAGAAATAATTTATAGCGATAAAATGAAAGAATACATACACACATATTAAGATATTAATATAGCGGTAGCTAAAATCAAAAGAGAAGTACTCTGGTATGGAAGGAGATCGTTGAAAATATGATTTGAACGTTGGCAGACAAATATATAAACTTTGAAATTGTAGTGATTCATGCGAAAAAAGAATTTGGGACTCAGTCCTCTACAACTAGAATAAGCAAGCTTTAAGTGACTCATAGATGAACTACCTAGAAAAGACAACCCGCTCCCGAGAAGATAGTTGTGTATGAAAGAGGGCTCTTGCCACCGGGCGATTCTAAGGGATATTTATTGCGTGATGTCGTGGCTCAGGAGACTTAAAGTTGGAGCCTGAAATCAATATCTGTAACTGTGTGATTGCTTTTGGGATATTTGTTCAACAGTAACCCCAGCCAACAAAGCAAATGAATAGGAGGCTTAGTCGTAGGGGCAGGCAGAAAAACTGGAAAGACTTTTAGTGGTAGGTAAACTGGAATGAGAAGATGCAGTAGGAGAGGTTTACCCCTTTCGTATCCATGTGAGATGCCAAGGTTCCTCACTATGAGGTGTTCCGCTCGAACTCGGGCGCGACTGAATATTGTGGAGGGGTGACAATTCTTAAGGTGGGCTATCCTAGGGTGCCTCTTCCCAACCTACCTTAACCTAACCCAACCTAGTCTAACGTAACCTCACTTGTGGTGTTTTGTCTTGCCTGCGTGTTTTTTGCCTATATTTCGATACTATCTAATATACATGATTTTGATTAAGTCGTTACTGGAGCGTACAGAAACACATGATGTGCATCAAAGTTGTATAATTGTCACAAACGGTGCTTCATCCACGAGTATGCTTGGTGGAGACGTGGGTCTCGAAATGAAAAAAAATAGAATATGAGATAAAGGATGGAAAACAGAGAAATGTTGTGGAGAGAAGGATAAGACAGAAGTAGACTGAAAAGGGATTGAAAATGCATGCATGTACACACACATGGACCCATAACAAAACAAAACAAAATATGGACAACAATCCTCATGACAAAAACCCATAAACCCAAACCATATCGAAAAAAGGCATACAGATACCAGTTTATAATATATACGAGTAAAAATATCAGGAAAAATGTAAAAATAAGAAAGAAAAAATGAATTCCTTCCAAAGTTACCGTCACAAATGGGAAACAAACAGTGTGCGTGTGTGATCTCTTGCTTCTTGTATGTCAAGTGCCATGTCATGTTCCCCAAATGGAATAATATCCAGATCTTTTTTCGTTCTCTCCGCGCCCGTTGGTGTCTGGAGGTCGCCATAAGTATTATGACCGGGAAGCATTACAACAACCGCTGTAACCTTGTCTCGAAAAATGTACAGTTAAGTTAGAAATTAGTCGAAACATATTTTTTTTAAATGGGCAACTATTACTAATTCTACGATTATATCATTAGTAAGATATTACAATGTTTTAAGATCAATAGATATTTCTTACAGTTAAATAAAGGAAACTCGTCGATGGCGGATAGAATAAGAAACGAAGAGAAACAGCTGATGTACCGCATGCGTTGTCTCTCTCTCTCTCTCTCTCTCTCTCTCTCTCTCTCTCTCTCTCTCTCTCTCTCTCTCTCTCTCTCTCTCTCTCTCTCTCTCTCTCTCTCTCTCTCTCTCTCTCTCTCTCTCTCTCTCTCTCTCTCTCTCTCTCTCTCTCTCTCTCTCTCTCTCTCTCTCTCTCTCTCTCTCTCTCTCTCTCTCTCTCTCTCTCTCTCTCTCTCTCTCTCTCTCTCTCTCTCTCTCTCTCTCTCTCTCTCTCTCTCTCTCTCTCTCTCTCTCTCTCTCTCTCTCTCCCTCTCCCTCCCTCCCTCCCTCCTCCGTGCAAACAGCAGTTTATTAGGTGGTTGTAGGTATATGATCATAATTAAGCACTAATACATATGGTTAAGTGTTTATTCTCCTTGTGGGGGTGGGCTCGGAGAACTTGTATTTGTGCCCAGGGAAGAAATTGGAAGCCTGGATGTCTGCAATTGAGGCGCTCACCTCGCTCCGGATTTTTTTTTTTTTCGTACTTAACATGCCATTTCGCTAAATTCCTGCTTTGCCAAGTTACACCTTGTCTGATATAATCGTTTCGCTTATTTCCAATTATCGTTCTTCCAATTTGTACTGATCTTTTATCACACGTGGAAGTCATTTCGGTCGCTGCTTTTTCATTATTGTTGTTAAGTGCTCATTACATGAAGCTGGTATTAATTCATGCCCTTAGATACCGGTTGCACTCGTGATAATAATACAGGTAACAATAATAATGTCGATAATGCTAATGATAACGCTGTTAGTGATAATTATGGTAATAGCTATAGTAATAATAACGATAAGGCGCTGAATGATCATTTTGGTCCCAGTGCCTGACCGTCGGCCAAAAACTCATAAATCATAAATCAATAATAACGATAATAGCTATAGTAGTAATAATGATGATAATAGTTATAGTAATAATGATAATAGTTATAGTAATAATGATAATAGTTATAGTAATAATGATAATAGTTATAGTAATAATAATGATAATAGTTATAGTAATAATAATGATAATACCTATATTAATAATAATGATGATAATAGCTATAGTAATGATAATGATAATAGCTATAGTAATGATAATGATAATAGCTATAGTAATGATAATGATAATAGCTATAGTAATGATAATGATAATAGCTATAGTAATAATAATAGCTATAGTAATAATAATAGCTATAGTAATAATAATTATATTAATAGTGATAATAATAATGAAATAATCGACAGCCACTTTCTAAAGTTCACCGACGAGATTTCGTTCGATGCTTAGGTGAAACGAGGATCGCGACCTGTGCTTCCCCTCCCCTCCACTCTCCAGATGCTGTCCCTGCTGCCTGAGGTGCGTCAGCTGGTGACGAAACGTTCCCCAAATGCAGGAGGAAACTTCCTCCGACTTCAGGTTTTGTGATTCACCACCGTCTTAGGTCACGTCTTGGACTCGTGATTGACAGAGCTCGTACATGGCACACTCAAATAGTAATCCTGTAATCATATACGCACGCACGAGCGCGCGCACACACACAAATTGTGACGTGGTTGGTAGAGTTCCTGGCTGCCACTACGGAGGGCCGAGTTCGAATCTCGCCTAGGGCTGAAATAAGTTCAGTATCGCTGCGCTGCGAGTCGTTACTCCAACTTTCGTGAGCGGGGAGCTGTGGGGTGCGTGTACGGTCACAGCATTACCCATAGATCGATCATATACGAGCTCTTGAGTTCTCTTCTGGGAGGGGAAATAGTTTTTGATCACGAGTCCAACACGTGATCCAAGACCATGGTAAATCACACACACACACACGCGCGCGCTTAAGTTCACTGCCTAATTTTCTGTGTACTCGACATCGGCGGGTCCAGTCAAAATCAAGGTTGACACGATCGAGCTGAGAGTCGAGGTTGGTCGGTTGGCGGAGTGGTAAGCGTGATGAAAAAACACGTTGCTTCTATTCAGCAGAGCGAAAAGCTAGAAATAAGCCAAGTTCCGTAGTGTCCGATTTGTTGATTATTTATTTACATGTTTGGTTTCGGTTCGCTTAATTTTATATTTCTTTTACTTCCTTCTGCTGTACAGCGAGAGTTCCCTTGCCGTACTGTACCGTTGTTGGATCTGAACTCCTTTATGGGTTTCATATAATTAATGCCTACGTTCGTATTCAGTCCCTGTGCACTTGGTGGGATTATGATTTCAGTGTACACGTTCTGGATAGAGCTTTACTGTATACTTAGTTCCTAGTTATGTATTTATAGCAGAGGCCACCATATTACATAGTGAGCTCCTAACCGGTTTTGCATACTTGCCGGGGAAGATCGCCCGAGCCGCGGTGGCGGCGGCGTCGGTCGCATGGTCCGTCCACGTGTCAAGATGCCAAAAGGTGTGACGTCATTGTTCACGTTGTGTTCGACGGCTGCCACGGATGAGGCGCTACTGTAACCACTTGCCTCACACGCACACAACACAGGTGTTAGGAGTGGGTGGCCTTTGTTTCTGGGTATCGTTAAGCTCTGTTCACACGACCCCTCGAGACAAGCTCAGATCATCATCTCTCCAAATATGACCTAATAACTTTAAAGTAACGTATTAAGAAGGTCGCTGAACTTTACTGTTTGCAAAGTATCCGTCGCTCCTCTCCTGTTGATTAGAACACTTTCTCCAGGTATTACTGCCTCGTATTCCGAAATGAGTCCAGAGTCTTTAGAATTTCATCTTGCAGCGGTTCTTCAGTTTCCTGCAGAGACGTTCTTGTGTACCACTGATGCGATTGGTGCCCGGAATTTTCTTTCCGCCATTACACTTTCGATCTAAAATCAGACGACTTTATTCAGCTTACGGGAGAGTTGAAGAACACGCTCCCCCTTTCTTCGCTGTTTTTTTTTAAGTAAAGCTCTACACTTGCATCAACACCACGATTAAATAATGTGGAAGATTATGTTCTTGTATCTATTTCTTTAGAAATGGTCCTTTAATACCTAATCCATTCTGAATCATTAATTCAGCACCTGCTAGGTTCATGGACCTATACATAGTAATTATTTATACCAAACCCTCTCTGCTCTAAGATCTCTTTACACAGGTTGGTGACAATGACCAAGGGATTATGTTACGTGAGTGGGAATTTGGCCAAGTGGTTGTTCTCTCTTTCTCTCTCTCCCTCTCTCTCTCTCTCTCTCTCTCACACACACACACACACATTTCACATGAATCATGTTTTTTTCGGATACTGTCCCTGAGCCGCCTTTTGTTTTTGTTATGAGTTGGCCTACTTTGTGTAGCACATTGAATCTAGATTCTAGCCTTTTGTGTGGCCCTCGTCACCAGGTAGTGGGTCCAAGTAGCGGCTGAGGTTCCCTGTGGATGACCGAGACAGTTTCTTTTTTGTTCCAATAACACAAACATACACACACAGTGAAAGAACAGTGAAAGAAAGGTTTGTTACGTAAGATCACCACTGCGTGTACCGTAGATGTGGGTCAGTGAACAAGGTAAAAACACGGATATTTTATGTCGTGCGCGGGCGTTTCGGCCTCATGGAATTATCGACATTCATACATACAGCTTTTGAGTCACTTTTTAATTCAACTCGTTAATGCATAGCCTTGATGTAGACGAAAATAGTGTGATTTCACTAGGGACAACTCGTCCGCGGACAACTGTTTGTTTTTATTTTATTTACATTTTTTATTTATTTGTATGTTTTATTTTTCATTTATTTGTTTTTGTTTTACTTTTTATTTATTTTATTATGTTTTTATTTGTTTATTTTATTTCATTCGTTTTTTCTTACGGGGTGAGAGCATCAATGACGGGTTTCGTCTGTTGAATGGTTTGCCAATCCGATATTTCATAGAGCGTGTGTCGATTTTTTTTATTTATATTATAGGCTCACTCATATAAAGAAAAATTAAGATGTCCTATATTGTATGTGATTTTAGGTTGTGTAAATATATGTGTATGCCTCCAAAGCCAATTATTTTGTGACCTTACCGAGTCGGCAGTTTCGTTGAAACCTAAAACAAATATTGACTTATGAACCTGGGAATGGTGGCCGCTACTTTTTATTCGCTAATAACTTAACTAATACACTATTTGACTTACGAAAGTTTATCTACCAAATGTTACTCCGCTAAGAAAGATCAATCATGTGTAAAGAATTGCCGTTTGCAATAGGCACAGATTACCCAAAAGTTTGGCCAGAGCGTGCCAGGTACAGGGCATGAGATGACCTCAATCCCTGGAGGTACTGTATACAAGGTCAGTAGACAGGTCGTTTTCTGATCTTGGAAGTATATATAACATGACATCCCGTAGGAGTCCACGGCAATGAACTGGCCAAGACAGCACGCTATCACCCTCACGAAAACATCAAAGTCCAACCATCAATCACCTTAATCAAAAGCTGTGCCAGGGACCACCCCCAACGAGCGAAGTTAGCCAACCACAGAAGATCTGTAAGCTCAGAATCAGCGAGCGCAAAGTGGTACGAGAGGGCCACCAAACTGTGCACACTCCCCGCCACCAGGATCGCCAACAGACGACTCGCCGTGATCATCCACAAGCTCAGGTTGGGGTACAGGTGCTGTTGGGAAATTAACGAGCAACAGAACAGTGAATGCGATCACTATGGAATGGCCAGCTCAGAGCCTCTCCTTCACTATCTACTAGAGTGCGCTCACACCATCGCCCCGAGAGGGGACAGACATTTCAACTCTATGGCCCCCGAAGCCTGGAAGACCGGAGCCGACATGGTGTTCAGCATTACTGAAAACATGGAACGGCTAGCCCATATTCTGGTCGGATACCCTCCGACAACTGCAACATGTCGGAGTAGCTGATCACACGCACGGGCCTCCGAATGGATTAAGGCCCGTGTGTAACCTTATCTACCGAATCGACAACAACAAAACTGTATACCTGAGAGTCTTACAAAATCAGCAACAAGGGGCAACGGCTGTTTTTCCTCAGTATTTCACATCATTTACAGTGACATATCAGTCCTCTCTGGTCCCGTCTTCAGCCTGGTCGACCATGTGGAGACAGATCACAACGTGAACGAAGGACATAAGTGTCCGACACCGTAATTTCATAATTTACCGTCAAACTACTACTCGTCCTTCTTTCTGGCATTATTGAATCTATTTCTAGGTTTTATGCTGCTTTCTCAGGGTCCTTTGCAGATGTTTGTCATTCAACCTTCGACGTGGCAGAAACCTTCCTCCGTGGGCCCACTAACGAAGCAGTCGACTTTATTTATATGAATCGGGACTCCTTTGCCATTCCCTTGGGTTTATATGTCAATGTGTCAAGTAATACTACAACTAATTGACGTCACAAATGAAAATTCTGAAGAATATGTTACATCAGTTCATAGCCGTGAAAAGACATACATACATATACCAAGGTTTTTTCCCCCTTACAAGGGAGGTAGCCAAAAAGGGAAAGGCATAAAATCATTTCCACCCATTCCATCCCTGAATACACTCCACGTGAGCGTGAAAAGACGAATATTTGTATAGTGTGTGTGTAAAGTGGATGATAGGGTATGTCGTTTATTGACAAGATCAATATTTATGATCATGAGAAGACAGAAAGTTGCAATGGATAACATCCCAAGAGAAAGAGACTCGTGTACACAGATATAGAAAATTATGGGATTCGTGTATATTATTCCGTCCTTGTTGCTGGAAAGGAATATGAAATCCGTACGCTGTCGCATAATATAAAAACTATTAATATGGTTTTTCTTACTTAATCCGTGTTGGAGTCTGAGTTACTAGGATATCTGAAAATGTCTGTATTTTATACTCTTGGGATGTTTTTTTTACCATGAATTACAAATCGAAAATCTGTGTATGAATGTAATTACGTGAATAGATATTAAAGGCTGATATACTGTATATATCTCCTGTGCTGCAGTCAACGTTTTCCTGGGGCCCTTGTGGCACGCGAGCCGTCTCGACTCGCGTGCAACGGTCGCCTACACCAGCGTTTTTCAAATTGTGGGTCCCGACACACACGCACATTATATATACATACATACATTTACACTGAATGGCTCCCAGTGATCAATTAATATCTTTTTTCAACCACAAATAACTTTTAATTCCATGCCATCGCAGTCGAGACTGAAGAATCGCTCGATGGTGGCATTTGTTGGAAATTGAAACGTGGACGAGCCGAGGATTCGAACCCTGCTAACCCGTATATATATATATATATATTTGGATGATGGAGAACATAAACACAGGGGAAGGCTCGGAACCCTAAATTAGATTTAGTACCTAATCTTCAATTGCAGTTCTACATACACTCTCTGAAGAAGTTCTACGCGAACGAAACGTTAGAGTGTTTAGGGTTCCGAGCCTTCTCCTGTGTTTATGTTCTCCATCATCCAAATAATTTGTCTAAAATACTTATCAATATATATATATATATATATATTATAAACAGGTATTAGAATATAAATGTATAGTACCAGCAAGTCATTAAAGCAGTATTTACAGTAGAAATCTTAAGAAGGAGGGGCATTCGACATAGTTTCAATCATGGCAATAACTTTGCCCACACGTCTGGCCACTGTCGTGAAAGGCCAGAAACTACTCTGTATTTTCCTAGGAAAAATCTAAATTGTTATTACGTCCAATTAGTCGAGATTCAGAAAAGATTGCGATGACATGAAATATCTTTTTGAAGAGGTGTCCGCTGAAAACATTACGTCATTCAATTCTCCTTAATTTGTGTATGATTAGTGATATAATTGGGATGATCACTGACGTCTCCCAACAGCTTGTGTCCTGTCGAGGTGAATATATTATAAACTAATGCATGGCCTAATATGTTAATTGAAACAACTTATGATGCCAAACAGAATAAAACAAAACAGTTGGATGTAAAGTAGAAGGAAGAGCCACAGAGATTAAAAATAAATATATGTCAACCAGAAGCAAGAGTCATCTGATATATTTATTCCCACCTATACAACTTCCCTAATCTGTACCCTCTTTGTTACAGGCTACAATTACCATATACCTCCCTCCATCAATAACCCCCCCTCTCTCTCTCTCTCTCTCTCTCTCTCTCTCTCTCTCTCTCTCTCTCTCTCACTCACTCACTCACTCACACACACACACACACACACACACACACACACACACACACACACACACACACACATACACCTACCTCTGTGTGTGTGTGTGTGTCCGTGTCCAAATCAATTTTTTCATTCGAAAAAATATTGTAGGTGATGGTTCGCTGAAACCTATATATACTTGCAACGTAAGCAGGAAGGATCCTTCTTTCCCTCTTTTTCTTTCCACCAATGCAAGTGTTCTACTTGATTTTAGGGTCACGGCAGTATAAACAACAACATCTGTTCAGGTGAAGATCGTTGTCTCGTCTTTTGGTGAAGGGAAGCGTGCCGCCCGAGAGCAACATTTTGATGCGATATGAATCCAATGGTCTGGGGGGGGGGGGGTCAACTTCTGCGGTCGGGTTTCCTCGGAGCGAGCCTGACCGCCCGACTCAGCCTAGGCCGACACTCGCACTAACCAGAATAGAATCCAGCAACCCACTCGAGTTTCATTTATTCCCTCGGCACCATAGTCCAAGTAACGTTCACGTTATGTTACAGTATCATTGATATGCGTCTCTTTTCATATACATGCGGACCAGTGTCATCGTTTTAGACGTGGACCTGATTATCTTCTGCTGGACTGTGCTGTATTTTATTGTCTCTTTTGGTTACGGCGCACTGCCCAGACAATGAAAGGCCATTCTTGCAATCGGTATATTTTTATCAGCAATTTACGGGAAACTTTTTTTTTTATATAAAATGTCCGGAAATTGACTTCCACTTCTGTACATCCGTATCTTTCTATGAAAGGCTTTCATATATCAGACGACTTTTGTACAAAGAATAGCGGTTGTTTTTCTTAACCCTGTGTGAATTTACTTAACCCATTCAACTCCGATGACAAGATGTCTTGTCATTTGGTCAAATAAAACAAAAAATCATAAAACACCAAAATGTTTGATCAAACACCAGAAAAATATGACGTCAGTCCTCGCTTCGCTGCGAGCGAAGCGAGGACTGACGTCATATTTTTCTGGTGTTTGATCAAACATTTTGGTGTTTTATGATTTTTTGTTTTATTTGACCAAATGACAAGACATCTTGTCATCGGAGTTTAATGGGTTAATTGCACTAAACAGGAAAGGAAACATCGCTCGTGGATTTTCAACTTTAGCTATATCCTTATTTACCAATTATTTTATTCTAATCCAATTATTGCTTCAGTTAAGACTGTTCCCATTGTTATTTACTTTTTCTCACTTTGTTTTCGTGACCTCTTAAAGCATTCCAAGCCCAGTCCAAGAGACCTGCCAGGCTGGAGACCAGTTTTGTTAATCGCTCTTGCTTATGTATTTCTGTGCTTTATTTCACCATGTTGTCCACCACGGCCACCATGATGCTCTGCGGTAGTTTACATGTGTCTTAATCCTACTGACATGCATGTAATGTGTCTTTTGTCAACACTCCTAAATCTTTCTCTCCCTTTTGTCTTTGTAATGAATTAGTTTGGGGGGAAATATTTGAAATGTGCCATTTTTTAGCCTAGTCAACTTCCAATACTTTTTCCTTTGTATTGAAATTCATATTCCATGGAACAGTCGACAGCCCTTTTTTGTCATTCTTCTGATGATATTTGCATTATGTGCAAAAAAGGTTTAGCGTGTTGTACCTTCCATTATGTCATTAATGAAAATAAGAAACGTTTTATGTGCTGACATCCAAACTTGTGGAATTCCGCTGGTCACTGTTCTCCATCCTATCCTTTATCTTTTACTACTGTACTTATGTACCTTCGCTTCAGTTTTTCACGCGGTTGAGTAGTTTACCTCTCTTTGTCCCTCATTATGCTCCCCTTATCTCAGAAGACGACTGTGAAATACTTTATCGAAACCCTTCTCGTGGCCGAGGAATACAGTCCGCCCAGCCATCCCTTAATCTCACATGATTTACGTGTATGTGTTTTTTTTCTCCAGAACAAAGGTTGAACTACGATGTAATTAGCAGAACGAGGGATTTGGACCCTTTTGTAAGATTGTTTTTAGGTAGTTTTTACTGCAGGGGCGTCCTTGGGAATTTTTGCAAGTGGAGGGAGGGAAAATTAAAGATATTATACATATATTGTTACTGGTTATAACAATACACTCATTTCATATTAGCCGCATAGGCATATACATACACTATCCACATGAATAACATTTCGACTCTTATAAAACATACACTGATATACTACGACTTAAAAATTAATTAAATCATACGTCCATTGGAGATGTTGTGGGTTACTGCATCAAATTGAATAAATTTTTCCAATCTTTAGTTGTGTACTTGTATCGTATAATGTATGTATTATGTAAAAAATAATAAAGCGAGTAAAAAAAATCATTAAGGGTGTATGTATGGTGTGAAAAAGTTATTCAACAAAGAATATGTAATGTGTGAGTTTATATCCATGCACCAGAATGACATATACACCGTTTTCAGGTGGCCTTTGCTAGAGTTGGTTACAAATCACTAAATTGACTTGTATTTGATGTTCATCAAGAGAGATAGAAAGAGAGACAGAAGGTGGAGAGACGAGATAGAGATGTTTGCAGGAGTAACGTGGCAGAGGTTGGCGCGGTCGTGTGAATCATGGGATGCTATGAAGGAGACCTTGTTCAGTAGTCCTCTCAGGATGGCTGATTTGATTTGATTTGATGTTCTTTGTTCGCACGTTGTAGTTCTAGAACATAATACTAATTGGAACGTAGCACCTGCCCATTCTAATTTTAGCCACCTCGTCTAATGGTGGTATTCTTAAAAATATATATTTCTCTTCCAAGGATCTATATAAGATTTATATAAGGAAATATTTTTTTTCTTAAGAATACCACCGTAAGATTCTTACGGTGGTATTCTTAAGAAAAAATCTTTCCCTTCCAAGAATTTATATATAAGATTTTTATAAGGAAATATTTATACAAGGAAACATTTTTTTAAGAATACAACCGTATATGCCTTGTGAGGACGGATACGTTATTGGTTTACTTCGTCAGTTCTATCTTCCCTATATTTGATAACATCGTATTGACTGGTTGAACATTGCATGCATTTTCCTTCGTTTAATTTACATTCAGACGGTTTGAACTAAACTTTTGTTCTTTTGAGCTAATTCTAGTATGATAACCAAAAGCTTGACTTATATGACATTGAAAAATATTACGTTTCATATATTTTGTTTCTTCTACATGAAGTATAGTACATTAACACTATTCATATAAACATTTGACATAAATTTTTGTTTTACATAGGCTCACACATTTACAATTTCCTTGAAGTTTTCAGTTTCGTTTGGCTTCCTGCAGATACTGTTAATCATTAGGCCTATCAACTGCCCTTGCTGAGTTTGTTTTCTGTGTTCCACCCGGGTTTCTACTTTGCTCATTATAACTTCTTACTTGATACAGAATTTATTTTCTTTGCTTGTTTCATTCAAGAACACTTTATAGTTTTCAACTTCACTTCACTGGCATAGATGCTGTATTTTTCATCCCTTTTCATTTACCTGATAAAATTGTTGAATATTGCTGCAAAATTCCAACCGTGAAGTCCCTCGTGGTAGTCGTCTATTGTTTCAATTGATCTCTACTTGGTAGACGCTTTCCAATGGTTCTCGAAATCTCGTCATCAAGAGTTTCATATGACTGAAATGTATTTCCTTTCTTCTGGCACATTACAAACATTTCTATACAACGGTATAACTCTAGTATAGTAGATAGTAATAAGATTGGGTGTGTATTTGTTATTTGTCAAAACTCCTTCTCGGATATATATTATTTTTCCATTTTCCATATTTGGATTGAATCCTAGCAACTCCCCTCCTCTCTTTTATATATATATATATATTTATATATATATATATATATATATATATATATATGTGTGTGTGTGTGTGTGTGTGTGTGTGTGCGTGCGTGTGTGTGTGTGTCTAATTTCCCTTTGTATAAAATTTGGTCCTCTAATCTTCAACAACGAAGAATATATTCAGTGTCGTGGGCTTGCTATGGGAAGTCCTCTCAGTGCCGTGTTAGCCTCTCTGTACATGGAGGTACTAGAGAAAGACAATTTCATAGGAATAATGGGCCAAGACTCCACCTGGATGCGGTATGTGGATGATGTACTCGTCGTCGCACCCGCAGATACTGATTTGGATGTTAAGTTACAAGAGTTAAACAAGATAGTACGTGACATCCAATTCACAATGGAACGTGAGAAAGATAACCATCTGGCCTTTCTAGACACAGTAATATGGAGACGTGGTAACAAGACAGCATTTTCAGTCCACAGAAAATGCACAAACAAAAACGACATCGTGCATTTCTTCTCCGCACACCACAACAAAATAAAAAGTGGAATCGTTATAGGCTTTTTCCTGAGAGCATTTAGGATATGTAGTGAGGAATTTCTCCAGGAGGAAATTAATTGCATTTTTAATATTTTCAAAAAATTATATTACCCAGCAGGCTTTTTATATAGAAATAAGGAAAAGGCGTTACAAATAAGAAATAGGGGTGTCAAAGGAAAAGAGGCTAATGATGAGAACCGTGGATATCTGTCCGTTCCCAACTCCAAGTGCTCAAACGTCATGGAACAAAGTCTCACCAAGGCAGGCCTGAAACTGGCATTCAGCACGGGGGTAAAAATTGGCGACGTTGTGAGAAATAAAATTAGAAACAAAATAGAAAACGAAGACAACAGTTTAATTTATAGAATTCCTTGTAAAACCTGCCCCGCTAGTTACTATGGCGAAACTAGCAGAGGAATTCACAAGCGGACAACTGAGCACAAAAATGACATCAAAGCCCACCGGACGTCTAACTCTTTAGTGGTACACATCGACAAATTTGGCCACTTGCCGGATTGGGAAAAAACAGAGGTGCTCCATACTGGACTCGATAGAAAGGAAAGGAGGACAATTGAGGCAGCATACATTACCTCACTCCCATGCAGCAACCATCGGGACGGTTTCGTCAAGCTGGCGAGGATAGCAAGCGGACTAATCATCCATGAGGCAAGACGAAAGAGAGATGGCAGCAGCATTGACCGAGGGGGAACGGGGTGAGCTGTGCGGGTATATAAGTTGTCATTGTTCTATTTGTGTACAGGACGTTCCAGGTTGGGTAATGGCCTCTGTTGTAGCCAGGAAGGTGCACAGGCATGTACACTGTCTTGTTTGGAGAGAGTAGGAAGCCGAGGCTTTCGAGGTGGCGGACAACACTGTCTACTTGACTCTGGAAGAGGCGGAGTTCTGCCTTGTGTTGGGCAGAGTCCTTCTTCGGACGTCTATGCCTTGATCGGCGCCACACGGCTATATCGTCGGCATAGGCGGTAATGGTGGTGTCCTTCCTCAGCCCCTTCCCGATGTCGGCTAACATTAGGACGAAGAGAGTGGGTGCTACCACTGAGCCTTGGGGAACTCCCATGTCGACAGGCATTCGCCCGCTCAAGACTCCCTTCCAGCGCACTATTATTGAGCGGCCGGAGAGAAAGGAGCGAACGAAGGAATACAACGCTGGGGAGACTCCGATAGATTTAAGCTTCAGCAGAAGTTTGGCGTGCCATACGGTGTCGAAGGCTCGGGCGATGTCCAGGAAGCAGGTGTGCAGAATCCTCTTCTGCCACTGGGCCTTACGGACATGTTCTGCGAGTCGCACGATGTGGTCATTGATGCTTCTTCCTCTTCGGAACCCTGCTTGAAGCTTCGGGAGTGCACCCTTGGTCTCGATGGTGTGAGTGAGGCGATTTAAGACCATCCTCTCGTAGGTTTTCCCGACGTGAGAGGTGAGGGATATGGGTCTGTGGCTGGCCACCATGTGACGTGGCTTGTTGTTTTTGGGGATTGGGGTGACCGTGGCTACTTTCCAGGCACCCGGGACTATTCCCTCTACCCAATATTTGTTAAAAATAGACAGGAGGGTGTCCTGGAGTGGAGGAGGGAGATGTCTCAGTAGGGGGTATGTGATTTCGTCAGCTCCCGGGGATGCCGTGGAGCCCTGGGTAACCCTCAAGGCTCTGCGAAGTTCAAACAATGTAAGGTGGGTGTCTGAGCCCTTTGGAGGGGAGAGATCCATGAGGCTTTCCTCTTCTCGGCGCCTGCTCTGCTGTGCTTCTGGTAGGTGATCCGTGCTACTGGCGTTCCCGAAGTGGTGGAGGAATCCTTCGGCTTTTTCTTCAGGTGTGCGAAGGATTCTCCCGTCTGTGGTGGTCAGGTTCCTGTCGGGGGGGTTGTAACGCCTCTTGAGTACCTTGAGTTTCCTCCAGGCTGCACCGAGGTCTTCGTCCTTCCCTTTGGTGTCTTCCCAGTACTGTAGTTTGGCTTGTGCAATAATCCTTTTGCATTGTGCCTTACTTTGTTTCATTGCCTTGTGACTGGCGTCGGAGCCCTCCTCCATGAAGCGTTGATAGGCTCGTCGTTTTCGTTGAACTGCTTCTTTGCACGAAGGAGTCCACCAGGGGTGTCCACGTCTTCCCTGGAGGTCCCTCGTCAGTGGGATGGCTTGGCGTGCTGCGATGAGCAGAAGTTCAGTAAATTCTGCATTTATATCATCCGCTGTTCTGGCGAGGTCCGGACAGAACTGGGAGTTGGCGAGGTATGCTTTGTATTTCTTCCAATCTGCTTTATTGAGATTGAGCTGCTGTCCTGCTGGAGGTAGGTAGGTTGTGGGTGCCAGGTGGATCGTTACTTGTATGGGGAGATGGTCTGAAGAAAGGGGGTCATCCAGGGGGGACCAGTCCGTTGCTCCAGCTAGGTTTGGTGACACAAAGGAGAGATCTATGGCCGACGTACTGTGGGATGAGACATCAGGGATCCTGGTGTGACTGCCGTTGTTGAGAAGAACCAGGTCAACCAGATCCAGCTGTGAGGCTATGGCTGGTGAGGTGTTGGGGTAGCCATCTTCCCACAGGGCGTCTCGGCAATTAAAGTCTCCAAGGACGACCCACTGTCCGGTTAGCTTTGCCAGCCAGTCGAAGTGCCGAGTTGTGGTGGGGTTGTAATAGTTTAGTATGGATATGTCCTGATTGTTTTCCATACTTACAGTAGTGACAACCGCATATCCTTCCTCCAACTTGTCAGAAAGGGTCCCGCGCTGAGACGAGAGTCCGTTTGCGACGTACGTGGCAACACGGACTTCCCCGTCTGCGTCCGTCTCGTAAAAAGGTGGATAGTGGAAACCCGGGAGGGAGGGGAGTAGCCTAGGCTTACGAACTAGAGATTGTAGAGCAACCACATCGTAGGTGTGCTCGGCGAGGTGTTGGATTAGTAAGTCGCGGGCAGTGTTGATTGCCCGACAATTCCACTGTAGCATCCTAAGCGCAGCCATGGTTGGAGAGGTCCAGTACTGTGTTCAGGATCACGAAGATTCCATCGAGGAGGCGGGCTGCTTGTGGATTGGTCTGGGCAATCTGTTTCTGCCACGCACGCATAGCGTCTTGCATGGCGTTGATGGAACTATCGAGGGTGTGGGTGCCTTCCGCTTGAGGGCTGGGAGCTGCTGGGCCAAGTTTGATTTCAGCTAACGGGGAGTCGTTGGGTGCTGGGGGCTCCGTTTGCGTTGGGGGTGCAAGGGGCGCGGCATCAGAGTGCTCAGACTGGGGTGTCTTAGTTATCTTCCTCCGCTTGCGCAGTTTCTTCTGCTTACTCCTCATCTGTGGGGGGTTAGATATCGGAGGAGTCGCTGTCTCCACCTCTATGTCTTCAGGACCCGCAGACTCCTTCTTCCCCGAAGGTGCCTCTGGGGAGGGTGGGGAGGTCGCTGGCGTTTTCCTGTGTGGGTGGGTTTTGGACACGTTGCGGGAGGAGGCTTGTGGTACTGCAGTGAAGTCTCTTACCATGGCCTTCTCTTCCTTGATCTGCGTGTTCCACTTTTCTCTGGCAGCTAGGAGAGCTTCTGAGAAGGTAGAGTAGCGCTGGTTCTTAAGCTCATGCGCTATCTTCCTGATTGAAATTTCTGGGCAATCAGGGCTTGCTGCAGAATGATTGCCACAGCAATTGATGCAGAAGAGATGTTTCTCCTGGCAATCTTGCGTGATGTGCCCTTTTCCGCAGCGAGCGCACCGGGGAGACTTGCGTCGGCACTCCTTTTTTGGATGGCCGAGTAGCTGGCAGTTTGTGCATCTCTTTACCGGGGCAACGTAGGGCACCACCTGGTGCTGAGTGTATCCCAACTTTACGGAGGTGGGAAGTTCAGCCGCTAGGAAGGCGACTCGCACAGATCCCGTCTCTACACCGTCTCTGCTCCTTAGGCGTTGAAGAGAATCAATTGGCAGGTCCTGTGCTTCTAGGTCAGCTCGTAGAAGGTGTTCTGCATCGCTGTCTATGGGGACTCCCTTGATTACCCCAACCACGAACGTCCTCAGCATCTGCGGCACGGAAGTGCCCCCCTCACCCTCAGTCAAATACCTGGGCGTCATCTTTCAAAAAGATGGTCGCTGGACTAGTCAGATCCAACAAGCCATAAATAATGCAAGACGTGCCCTCAACCTCATTAGGGCCGTCCGACACGAATCATGGGGGCAGCGGAGAGAAACCCTCATCCACCTCACCCAGAGTCTAGTCCGCTCCCGGCTTCTGTTTGGCGCACAAGCTTTGCACGACCTGCCCATGTCGGCCATCCGTCGCATGGCTACAGTCGAGTGCCAAGCACTTAGGCTAGGACTCGGACTCCCGCAGTCTGTCCCTCAGGAGCAAGTTTACTGTGAAGCCGGAATCCTCCCACTTTGGCATCGCCTGAAGAGAGATACCTGCAGGTACCTCTTCAGCTCAGCGAGGGTACCTAACTCCACGGACACTGAACTAGGCGAAGGCTGGAACCCAGCCCCACCTACTGTGTCAGGACATGGTCTGGTCTCCTCTGTCTCCGGTCTATGTTCAAGAGCGGGAATAGAGCCAGCCGACCGCCTCCGTGTCCCCCAAGCCCAAATCGATCCATACCCACCCTGGATCATGAAGCCGCCGGAGGTACGAACCAATGTCCCTGGAGTAGCAAAAGAAGATCCACCACATCAAATCGCCACCTGTACTCGAGAACTGCTGGCTAAGGAATACGCAGACGACTTCAAGATCTTCACAGACGGATCGGTACTCAGTGACGGCAGAACAGGAGCAGGACTGTTCTTCGAGACCACGCGAGAGCACTTCGAAGTGAAGCTCCCGCCCACCACCATTCTAACTGCCGAACTCGTCGCCATCAGAGAAGCTTTGAATAAAGTCAAAACTCTCCCCCGTTCCCCAACGCAAATAGTCATCCTATCGGACTCCCAGTCCGGCCTATATGTAATACAGAGTGAGTACTGCAAAACAAGACCGGAAATCCTCAAGGAAATACTAATCCTATCAGAAGAAATCGCACGATGCGGACTCCGTCTTCGTTTCCAGTGGGTGCCCTCCCATGTAGGCATCCATGGAAACGAGATGGCCGACCGAGCCGCCAAACGAGGGGCCCTAACCTCTGAAGAGGATTGCATCTCGCTCTGCTTGTCAACAAGTGATGCCAACAAAAAAATTGACCAAGCAACATGGGAGCTCTGGTCAGAGGAATATGCCGGGACTGCCGCTACCCGAGGCTGGCCCATCAAGACATGCAATAAGGGAACCCTTTGGACCCACCCTCATCCACTTCCAGCCCACATTCTTCACCTCATCTCAAGAATCCGTGTCAACCACTGGAAAACCCGCTATCTGAAGACCGTCTGTGCCTGCGGGATGGAGCTGGTCTCTTTCCTCCACTGCTTATTCCTATGCCCCATCCTTCGCAACCACTTCCAACCGCTGCTGAACCTCCTTGGGAAGAGCCCCCCAAGAATGTTATATTCAGTCACCGACCACCACAGCATCATCATGGCAGCCCACCTAATCTCCACCTCACCAGTTGGACACTTATTATAGCACCGCTGGCGCTTGACATATTCCCGGAGACGAATTCGATATACTAGATGTAGACACACAGCCAATAATGAGAAACTAAAAGACAGTCCCTAATCGGATCCCTCCGCTGGGACTAAATAAAAAAAAAAAAAAAAAAAAAAATTGTGTACACTCTGAAGAAGTCCTAGTTGGACGAAACGTCAGAAATAAAACTTCAACGGATTCTTGGCGTTTAAACTCACCACCCTACCACTCATATATATATATGTATATATATATATATATATATCATTAAATGAAATGGCAAGCTTGTTGTGACAAAACTTTTTGTCAATCTTTTTTCTCTTTCGAAAGGGGACTTTGCCTTCCATAGGCAGTCGGCTTTCGAAAGAGAGAGAAGATTGACAAAAAGCTTTGTCACAACAAGCCTTACGAAAGAGAGAAGATTGACAAAAAGCTGCTTTGTCACAACAAGCTTGCCATTTCATTTAATGAAATATGCTTGAGAGAGAATCTCCTGCCCATTTATACGAAATATATGTATGTATATATATATATATATATATAATATATATATATATGGATCACCAAGTGCCCCAAAGACCAGCTGAGTAAGAGTATATATATATATATATATATATATATATATATATATATATATATATATATATATAATATATAATATATATATATATATATATATATATATATATATATATATATATAATATATATATATATATATATATATATATATATATATATATATATATATATATATATATATATATATATATATATATATATATATATATATTACTCAGCTGGTCTTTGGGGTACTTGGTGATCCATAACCACTTTTGAAACTTTTCGCCATGTCTGTCTGTCCTGTGCCATCTCCAAATGGTCGTCTTCCATGCACTCCACTATTGAACACTTGCTTTGGCCATCTATCTTCTTGCATCCTTGCAACATATCATGCCCATTTCAATCGTTTTAATCTTATTACATTTTTTAAATTGGGTTGTTTTGTTTGTTCTCAAATTTCCCAGTTATGTCTTATTCTCCATCCTTGCCTTTGGTTGTCATACACAGGTCCAAAAATTCTCCTTAAAATCATATTTTTAAACACTTCAAACTTCTCCATAGCTTTCGTAAGGGCCCATGTTTCCCCGCCGTACAATATGACTGGTCTTACTATTGAGTTGTACAGTCTCAGTTTTGTTGTTCTTGATATTAATCTTTTCTTCAACAATTCTATTAGGCTGTAGTAACATCGATTTCCTGCTCCGATTCTGGCTTCCACTTCCTCTTTCATTCTTCCGTCACTGGTCACCTTTACTCCTAAGTATTTAAAATCTTTAACACTATCCATGTCCATCCCTGCAATCTGTACCCGTTCTGGCAATTTAGACTCTCTTGCTATCTTCATTACCTTTGTCTTGATTTCGTTGTTCTTGAGTCCTACACTTTCTGCAGCTTCTTTAAAGAGCACTGCCAGGTATTCCATTTTGTGTTTGATTCTCTATCATGATGTCAACGTCGTCAGCATACGCTAATAGTTTTATGGTTATATCTTCCAATTTTCCTTCGTCTCTCCCATTCATACTACCTCTGATTACTTTTTCCATTGCCAGATTAGATAACAGAGGTGAGAGTATGCATCCTTGTTTAAAGCCATCTCCTATCTGAAAAGGTGATGTAGTTTTACTCCCACATCTTACTACGCTATTTGTGTTTTCATAGCATGCTCTTGTTAATCTGATGTGCTTGTGGTATTCCTAATTCTTCCATTATTTTCCATAGAGATGTTCTACTCACTCTAATATAAGCCGGTTTGAAATCTTTGAGCAGGTATAGTTGCTCTCAGTTATATTTCCAATACTTTTCTGTTAGTTGTCTTATAACAAAAACTAGGTGTGTTGTTGACCTCCCTCTTCTAAAACCGCATTGGTACTCTCGTACTATATGCTCCATGTATTCTTCCATTCTGTTATACAGTATCTTGGTAAAAACTTTATACGTCGTTGATAGTAGACTTATTCCTCTATAGTTTGTGCATTGTGTATTGGAATGATTATCCCCTCTCTCCAGCTATCTGGTATTCTTTCTTTCGTCTAAATTACTTTTATATATATATATATATATATATATATATATATATATATATATATATATATATATATATATATATATATATATATATCAGGACAGGAGCAACCTGGGCTACTTCGGTCGCAGCCCGATCAACCCAATGGTGCCCCTTGGTCTTTCCTCCAAAATATGCCTGCCTGCCTGCCGCCTAACACCCCTGACGCCTTCATCGCCATTCCAGGTGTTCTTCCACCTTGACGCAGTGGCCGGTCCACCTCGGCCTCCTTCCACAGCAGTTGCTGTCTCATCCCGTCTTTCATGTTTCCTTCATTTCCTTTGTCAAAAAGTGTATTGCTTTCCAATACTTCCATTCTTTTATTCTTACAGAGGAAGAGAAACAAAGGAATGGATCTCACAACTAAGTCGAAGCATTCATCTCAAGTTGATTTCTTTGTATAATTTTCCGTATATATGTTTCCTTCTTTGTAAAAAAAAAATGATCGTCATTAGAATACTGATCTCATGTTAGTCTTAGCTGGTAGTATTCTAGATTGTTGAGCCATGTTTTGTGAAATCACATTCAAAACTAAACACCAAATTCGAAATTGGAGCGCCATCAAGGCGCGTCGACGCACAATCGCATCAATTCAGTTCAGTCGACATCTTGCTGGATTAAGTGTATATTTATGAACGTTCATATAAACGTCTAATATGTTAATAAGCCATGGAGATAACTGACACCTGTGTAATTGGAGCATTAACCAGCATAAAGTTCAGCCTGATGGCCACGTAGATCGCCGAGGTAGGCGTGGGGTCCTTCCTTGCCCCGTGCAAACCACTTTTTATTTGTCTTTTTCTCGAATCGAATAACTGGAAATTAGAGGGCGGGCATCTTTGAACAATGTTAGGCACTTTACAAAAGAAGAGTATGCCGACAGGGAACCTTTTGGTCCATAACTAGGTCGGATGTGGGAAGAAATAAATCAGCAATTAGACAAATAGATAAGATAGATAAATAAAATACAATAGATAGATAGATAGATAAAATAGATAAATAAGTAGATAAATGACATAGATAAGTAAATAAATAGGTAAATAATTAAGAAAATAAAAGTGATAAGTAAGTGAATAAATTAATCTTAAAACTTCGAACTGTACTACAGCGGACAGCTTCTGCGGGAAGTTTATTTCATTCATTTACTACACGGTTGGCGAAGTTGTTTCTATTCACTTCCAAATTAAATCTACTTCGTGGCAGTTTAAAACCATTATTTACTATTTGTTTCGCATTAGGTGTGAAAATTTCGTCACTTTTGATGTCAATTCCCTTTAGAATCTTAAAGACCTGTATTAAATCACCCCCCCCCCGAGTCTACGCTTCTTTAGGGGAAATAGATTTATACATCTTAGTCGATTCTCGTATAATCTATCTGATATTTGGAATAAGTTTTGTGGCTCGCCGTTGTACTTTTTCCAGTCTGTCCATGTCTTTCATAAGATTCAGTGATCATACGGATACAGCATATTCCAAATGTGGACGAACTAACAAGTTATACAGCTTGTTAACGATAGATAGACTTTTGAAATAAAAATATCGAGCAATCAGTCTTAGAATCTTATCTGCCTTCACAGAGGCGGAAATACACTGCTTAGAAGATTTGAGATCATTTCTGATAATTACAACGGGATATTTTTCACTATCCACTTTTTAATTAAGTGCATAACCTTACATTTACTTGTGTTAAATTTCACTATCCACTTTTTACCTAAGTGCATAACCTTACATTTACCTGTGTTAAATTTCTTTAGCCACTTTTCAGACCATTTCTGTAGCTTATCTAAATCTTCTTCAATAAAATTAGTTTGTGAAAATTTGTCATTCCGCACAGTTTTCTGTCATCAGCAAATTTGGAGACAAAATATTTTAGTCTGTGGTCTATATCATTTATAAATACTGTGAATATAAGTGGCCCAAGAACGGAACCCTAAGGAACTCCACTCGCAACGTTTTTCCATCTAGAAGATTTGCCATTTAAAATAACACTGTTTACGATAGTTGAATCCGTTACTAGTCCGTGTGAAGCTCATTTAGCAAGTAGTCTTTCGTGCGGACAGTATCAGAAGCATTCACAAAGTCCAGATATATTAAATCTATGTTGCTTCTTTTGTCATAATGTGAGATGACTAATGTTGTAGAATTCGAGTAGGTTAGTCACACAAGAATATTTCCATCGGAATCCATGCTGGCTATCATTTATTAAACATTTGCTCTTTAAATGGTGTTCGATTGCATCTCTGATGATAGTTTCTATGATTTTTTCTACGATTGAGGTTAAGTTTATAGACTTGTAGTTCATTGGCTTCTTTTTGTCACCCATTTTGAATATGGAGATAACGTTAGCTAACTTCAATTATCTTTGTTGATTTTTTTATGGAACAAGAATCTCGTTTTTCATTTCCTTTAAGATTCTTGGTGACTAAATTTCCTCTAGACTTATCACATGCTTCAGTAAAGATTTCACATTGAGATGTTCGTTTACGAATTCTGAGCTAAAACAGTTGTCTAAAATATCACTTTTTTCCTTCCTTCGAATTTTCAAGTTGACCGTCAGCAGATAATAGTGGGCCAATGTGATTCCTAATGATATTTTTATCTCCAACGTAACTATAGATTTTTTGGGGTATTTTCTTTGGATTTATCAGTAATACTCATTTCGTATTGTCGCTTTCTTTATTTGATCATCTCTTATAAGTCCCTCTGTATTATTACATAACTTTAATAGTCGTTAGGTGCACCAGAAGACTTGTATTAATAGCCTGTATCCTTTTAGCAATACATTTTTCAGTTTCTTTATCAAATCCATAGTTAAATAATATTATTTGTATTTATACTTCGAAAATTAGGTTGCGATAGTAATTTTATAGGTTAATAGATCTAACACACGCACGCACGCAACCAGACACGTGACGTGCAGTTCCAGTTTCCATTTCTGTACAGACTCTTCTTGTCAAAGCGCCTCACCAAGTGCAAAGTGTGGCACAAAAGCTCTTGTGCAGGATTGCATTGGCCAGATGTCGCTTCGCCGCCCACAGGTGAGTGAGACAGGTCGGGCAGGCACAGGATCACGTGGCTCGGCCTCTGCCTCTGGCACGGAGCGCGGAATCACCTCGTCAGGCAACCCCAACGAAGCACCTTATATACCAGTGGAACTAAAGAACTAAAACCACATTGTACGATAGAGTCCACATCACTGCCGATTACGTAAGGAAGACTCAAAAACGTGGAACTGTGTTCAAAGACTCACAAATCAGTGACACTAAGAGTAAAGCTTGCAAAACCGGTATTCTGGATTGAAGACTCATATCCGCGGGAATAAAGACTAACTGTTAGACTGAGTAAAGGCTCACAAAAGTGTGGGACTGTGAGTAAAGACTCAATAAAATATGGAAATATGAGTAAAGACTCACAGAAATATGGGACTTTGAGTGAAGACTCACAAAACTGTGGGACTGGGCAAAGACGCCTTGGCGTTATCCACAGAAATGAACCTCCTCAGAACGACATCAGAGGCATTGTGAGCTTTTAATTTCCTGGCGCGTCGTCACACAGGGAATTAAAAGTTTAATTTCTTCCGCCATATTTTTTTTCCAAATGAAAAATTACAACCGGAGCGCTTCCTTCAAGGGATGTTGATTGCATAAGCTTTGTGCAGTTAATAATTGAGCGTCTATAGTGATACCCATCATTCTTTTGGTACAAAGGACTATTCCCTTCCAAGAGCTACGCTGTCTGTCTTTTCTCCAGCCATTCTTAAATTACTACTTTACCATGACCCACTTTGGCGCGACATTGTCACTAATAATAGAAGCGACAGTTATCGGCAGCGAAGTACAAAAGAGCACTGCATAACACAGCTTGCCATGCTTCGGGGCTTTGGTAGCACATCAGAGGTGAACGTCAGCAAACTCTTCCTTCGGCGTCGCCATGGCAACGCAAGGACGCGGGGCGGGCATTTTGACGTCAGTCTTCATGGCAACCAGGCTGCATTAGTCGTGTAGGACTCGGTAGGCTTTCCGACAGAACTGCCGTTAAGGTGAAAAGGGGTATAGTGTGTGTATGTGTGTGTGCGCGTGTGTTTGTGTGTGTGTGTGTGCGCGTGCGTGTGTGTGTGCGTGTGTGTGTTAACATAGTCCCAATATCATGTAATGTCTTTTAGATCTAGGAGCTGTTAATGTTTGAACTAGGCCCTTCGTAAGTATAGCACGGGTGGTAGGTAGCACAGAGTATTCGGCCGTAGAGGCATATTTGCGTGTCAGGCAATACGAGACCCGTTGTAGAATTCGTTCGTCCATTAATACATTTTCCTCCAGCTGTACGAGACCATTGTGTGAACAAATTTCTTTTCTTAGTCCTGGATTTAGTCTAAATATGTGTATGTATGCGTAATGCACACCAGCACGCACACATTTTCACTTTCATACACCCGTATGCAGTTATCATTTCATTCAGTTGGTTCACTCGGAACACACAAACTCTTCTTGTCAATCGAAGTATTTTTCGAAACGTCCTTGCTTTCGGTTGTACCGGCAGATGGTTTCCGTGCTGTGCCAAGGTTTTCGTCATCCAGTTGTGATTCGGGAATTTTGGGGTTTGTTAATTTGCAATTGTTCTGCATATTATTTTTATGGAGTATTAAACGCAAGGAAATCGGGCAGTTGCTTACCGGGCTATGAAATTAACCGAAAGACGTATGGTGTCTCCATTTGCTTAAATATGGCATTGAAGTCACCGTGTCCTTGGAACTACATTGAATTAAAAAAAAGTTAAAGAATTGGTGGAGGCAAGCGATTCCTTGGTAGGTAGTTAAATGAAAGTGCTGAGGACTTGACAGCTGCTGTGGGGCTCCGGATTTTCCGTCAGTGGAACAGATGGTACGAATGGTTTATGTACTGTATAGTTATTTTCAAACAGGCTCCTCGCTATTTGCGGCAATGGCCCCTTACAAAGTGCTCTGTAAGGGGCACCGTCTTAGCCTCCTGGGAGATGGAGTCCGTGAAGTTAAACCGAATGACCATCGTTATCATTTTCACCTAGATGAGTATTTTCATGTCGTGATTTTGAAGTATCTATTTATATCTCATTCTTCACACACACACACACACACACACACACACACCATGATGAATCACACACACACACAGAACAAATAATTAAGATATGGCAATACAGAGCCGTCCCTCGAATGATGCTTAAAAGATCGAGCACATCACGCTCTCTAACGTAATGGGGCCACTCATTAATTCAACGAAGAAACCATTTGTCTCTTATTGCACTGTATTTATTTCAATCTGCTATTTGATGAATGGTGTTTTATGCACAACGTCAGTTCATAGTTATTTTCTATTTGCCTTTATAAAAAGGCAAAGTTATTTCCTATTTGCCTTTATAAAAAGGGAAAAAACTGTAAAAATAAATGTTAAAATATCTTGCTCTCATTGTTTACATTTATCATCAAAGATTTTGCTTTCTATAGGACCTTTTATTTCTTGATCCATGTCAACCTCACTTCAATTAAGGATGAATGACTCTGGGATATTTAGCTATTCCACCCTGGTAGTTTTTGTTAGTTCCTTTGTTGACAAGCACGGATAAATCAATGGGTCCCCTCTCTTTGTGGCCTTTGTTTCCACGCTTTTTCAGAATTAGTTTCCACGGCGATGTCTCCCGCATCGTTTTGACAAAAGCAGTGGTTCCCTTGTTAGCCGTATATTGTTTTGAAGTTTCGCTTTTTAGAAACGCGAGCTTGTATTGTGTATATGTGTGTTTGTATTGTCTGCGAAGGCGAGCTTAGACGCATCGACGCCAGTTCCCTCATCTCCCCACAAACAACTATCCAATGAGCGCGGGTGTAGCGAACATAAACTTCTCGCACAGGATATTGTTTTATGACTTTCCAAAAATAATCCACTGACGTGCTCAACCATGGACTATCGGTGCAGGGAGGACAATGGTCCCGGTCTCCTTTCATGCAAAGGAAGTTACCCTTTGTGGGTGTTAGAATTTTGCTCCAAATGCCGCTATATCGGGGTTTTAAGGTTTTCTTCACGATTACCCTTTTTTAAGTTTAAGAATTTTGTTAAGTTTATTATTCGGAGACCTGTTTATTCTCTTCCTTTGATTATTTATGTGTGAACAACGAGAATGTGTATGTTAATATACACTTGTACTATATGTTATTTGTATTTTATTTTGTTCTTGAGTGTGGGCAGGTTCATAGGGGTTCTTTGTCGTGTTGCTTGTGTGCGGGTACGCCTTCCAGTCTTGTCTGTTCAAAAGCTGAAATAGAATTCTTTCCCAGAGAATCCTCTCACCTACTTTGGATCCTTTTTGTTCCCTTCTCCACCTTGATGTCACTCGCTTTTTCTTCCTCGACATTAACGTTGTAGGTGTACATACATTTCACGAACCATTGTGGAGTTTTTTTCCCCAATGGATGCTAGGTTAGTACGGTGGTTTCGAATTCGGGGAAAAGATTTTAAATTGGAAAGGGACCTATTGTGAAAGAAATTACATTTGCTGGTCGGTCGAACGATGGTCGGATCCAGGAGGGCTAGGGAGCGAGACGGTGGTGCAGACACGTGATCAATACTTTTCCCCGGTCGCCACCGCTATCGTCGTCTCCGCCACATTACGGCTCCTCCCGGCCCACCTGGGGAACAACACCTATAGAAGAACCTGACGGAGGAACCACAGACCACTCCACCCCCCCCCCCTCAGTATCGTTGAACGCTTCGTGCAGGCGTAACGAAAAAGGAGGACCTTCGGCGTGTGACCTTGACCGTAAGAACTGAATAACGTTTGTTTCCTTTGTCTCGCTCGAGGGAACTCCTTCACCCTGGCAGTGCGGCTTTCTCGTTGCGCCTTATGTTGTGCTGTTGACTATATCTACGCGCTCGTTCACGGCCGCATGATCCCGGTCGAAGCGGATGAATTTCTCAAAATTTATTAAATACTCATTAATTGGGACGAAATAAAAAAAATCGGGGGTAATTAACACATCCAATATTCTGTCATACATATATAACAAGAAACATATTGATTATTCAGAATCTTAATGGAGAAAACATTTGTATTCCATCAGTCATTCGGAGTCGCATGATTGTGACAATTTCTGCCGGCTCGCTCCTCCGAAAGTCTATATCGTCTCATCATTCCGCCTGTGCTCACTTTTCCATCCCTCCTGCCTCGTGGCGTATTCCAGCCTTATTTCCGTGTTGAGATTTTATAACCCATTGTATTAGTCCCGCTTATACGCTGTGCAGGATCCTACATCCTCTGTCTTGTTGTTCCATTGTATTTGTTGAGGCATATTAGAACTATACTCTGTGTGTGATTGTGTGTAACATGGACCGAAACGTTGTGACCCTGGAGGTACAGGGGAAGCCAGAAACCCTCACTGCCATGGATCACGCGCTGGTCTCGTGATCAACATTTTTTTTCACTCAAAACTCTATTATTGTATAGTCTTTGAGTAACTGTAGTCGATAGTGCTCACCAACTCTTTCGACCTGCCTCACATTTCTAAAGGGGTTGCAGGCCTTCAATTCATCCATCTTTATCATCCTTATGACTTTAATAAAAATTTGCCCCACGGCTGAATAGATAGCCAAACGGTAATAGGAATTCAAGAATAATGCACCACGTGGTATAAAAAAGTGTATTTTTGTGACCTTTTCTCTCCTTAGAGTATCATCATCTCGTGGCTCTCACCTTTGTATCCTGAATGACCTTCGTCGCTTTTCCGCTGTAGCCTTGATCAATACTCTTTCTCTCTCTCTCACTGCAGCCCTGTATGGAGTATTGGCTGCAAAAGTTTTGTACAGTTATTAATCAAAGGAATTTAATTATATCCCTACAAATAAAGTCACTAAATGCATTATCATTATTATTATTATTATTGTTATTCTATATACATTTCTACATTACTTTTTGTCGAAAATTAATGTTTATTACATTATTATTATTATTATTATTATTATTGTACTAATCTTTTGTCGAAAATGAATGTTCAACACATTTAACTTCTGCACTCTGTTCCCCTAATTAATGTTCCTTTACTATTTTCTTGACTTTACTTCGGCGGGATGTAGTCTCCAGGAAAAGCGCTGATGGGGTTGGCAGTTCTGTATAACCCCGGTTATGGGGCAGAAGAAGGCTTCGTGGTGTTGTCACATAGAAACCCATTGCTTATAGATAATTTGTACATGAACTTAGATAAACTAGTCAGTATTTCCAAGCATCTTTCAAACAGGCTTGCTTTCCTCAATTCTTACTGCCATCTCTAATTGATCACTCATCACGCGCCAGCAAGTACTTTCTGTAATTTGTCTACACATTTATCTGATCTGATTATTTTCCGCATGTCGTCCCCGTCTCTTCGCTTTTCCAATGTGACAAGTTGCATTTTTTCAATCTTGTCTCGTGTGCTTTGTTTTGAAATTGTCTAGAGGGACCCCCTTAGTATTCTTTCAGTTTTCTTTACATCTTTATGTGTAGTAAATACACACGAACTTGATTTTCAGTTGTTTTCTTCGTCGTGTCCTCTTCCGTGTAATGGAATGCCACCCTTCAGCAAGACAGAGGTCTCTCCTGTTTTTCTTGATATGGCTTTCTGGCGACAAGTCCTCCATGATTAGAATATCTATACAATTTTCCTCCTTTGCCTTTGCTATTATTTAATTTCCTATTTTATATCTTATCCTCTCTCTCTCTCTGTACAGTCCTTTGTATTGAAACTCGTTCCCCAGTCCTGGCTCCTTATCAAGGTCTTCCTGCGACAGTTTGCAATCCTCCTCTTTCTTGATCTTGGCATCAGCTGCGAATAAATTTGCATTGCTATCTTTTTCACTCATCATGTTATTTGTATACAATAGGAACATTAGAGGTGCCAGAACTGAGCCCTGTGGTACTCCAGTAGTCACTGGTCTTCAGTCCGACCTTTCATCTCTCGCTTTATTTCTGTGTACCCTTTAATAAAGTAAGGCATCCCGTGTTTTCTAACTTCCCTACCGGTTGTTCTTGCGGAACTTTGTCAAATTACTTTCTTGTGTATATTTTCACATTGAATTTTATTCTTCTTTCATTATCATTGGTATCATTATTATTATTATTATCATACTATGTATCGTTTGAGGAGATGGAATAAACTGATGAGGAATGAATGACACTTCTAAACAGGTTGATAAGGCTGTGCTAAAAAATACGTTTTGTTGAATTGCATCTGTCGAAGAGAATGGACTAGCAAGCAAAACATGTACAAATGTGAACATACGCTGGGTCGTGTAAGAATCTCTCTCTCTCGTGCTTCATTTATACAAGAAGTATGATGTCCTTTGTGACCCGTGTCGCTGACGTCATTAGATTGACCGTTATCTGTTTGTGACGGTTCAGTTTCAAATGGGCAGCATGTCGCCACGTCGTTTCTGTTTAGGCATCCGTATTTTGTTGTTTGTCGGTGCATGTTTATGACCTCCACCATATCTCTGTTATCTGTATCACCACTCCAAATTCTGTTTCCTGGTTGGTTTGTATATCGTCAATATTCCCGGTATTGACTTTTTTGTACATTATCTTGCTCTATATTTTTTCCATTTATATATATGATTAAGATGTTTCCGTTTTTGTGTTTCTCGTATGCCAGAGTTTAGTTCTTTTGCTACCATAGGGATCATACCTGGCTGACTGGAATAGGCTAACAACAGAAGTAAAAGAATAAGGCATTAAGATATTTTATGCTCTTTTAGCATATTACTACCATATAGCTTTGTATGGTAGCTATACTATTATTCTTATTTAACTGAAAAGGAATGTATAAATTGCGTTGTTTGCTGGGGTGGGGGCATTCGCAATGAAAGACGCGTCACTGTTATTATTATTTATAATGCGTATCATGAATGTAAAAGAAAAAAAATTAAATGAGTTTATTTTACAAGTAACAAAGTCTGTTTTCGTTCGGTGTAAGGATTGCATAGAGGGAATCACTTTGTTGAGTTTTTCCTATTAAGCGACTTGTTAAATGAAAGATATTTTGTATTATAGATCAAAGTAGAAACAATGGGTGGTATTAATTGGCTTTCAACCTTATGAAAAGACATAAAGGAGGCGAGGGAGTGTCCTTGGCAGGCAGAGGAAGTGACAAAGAACCGACTGATACTGATATTAGTTTTGAGTAGTTGCACTGAAAACCACTCTTTTCCTATACGAAACGGAAATATATTCTCTTGGATTTCTGATTTTCACGGAAATTGTTAAATAATCAGGAATGAACGCTGTTCGCCGAATTTGAGCTCGCTTCTTTTCCTACAAGCATGATAAGAAACCAAATTATGGTTGGCTGTACGGCCAATTGAACGCCGCTAGTCGTATGGAAGAAGGCAGTTCTGCCGCCGCGAAAGTTAAAGAAGATTGACATGGTCGTGGCTGACCTTTTCGTGCGTTTGGATATTGATATCCGTCCGTCCCTCCATCTGATTATATATAATTCCTGTGTTTGTGTATTTGTCCCCACCGTATCCATTTTGTTTGCTATGCCGGTGCAATCGAGGTCGTATGGAACGCGCCCTGAGGCAAAGATGTATCCTAGATCAGTGGGTCTCGATTGGCGATCCAGCGATCTCTTTTGATCCACGATGACTTATTTGGGAGGGGGGGGGGGGGTCCACGTGCCATTCTCTGTATTTGGTATGAACTGATGATTTGTGCTTGTATTTTCATTTTATTTGTGTACATGTCTTGCTAGTGTTTCTGACCCCGGGCTCCATGAGGAGCTAAGAGGAGAGAGAAGAAAGGCTTGGTTACCCTCCTTATAAAGGGGAGAAACCCGTGGTATATAGATAGATAGACATGGTTATATAATTATTTTGAAAATGCAAATTAATTTTTTATCTTTCTACTATATCTAATTTCTTACATTTATGTTTGTAAAAAATATGTTCACTATCTACCATTTTTTATTATTGCTCAATAAGGAGATGGTTCGTAACATGTTTTCTAACTGTGCTGATGGTCCACCGTGGGCTGAAACGAGTCAGTAACCACTGCCCTTGACGAAGCTTTCAAGTCGCATAAACATAGAGGACGAAGTGTACGTCTGGATTATAAAGTTCGCCGACAAACTTGTGGCAGCCTTCCCTAGTAATGACTGGCATCGTGAGATTTGTTTTTGTGATTTTTCAATGCCTATATTATTGAACAAATATATTTGCAATTTGGCACTAATATATATATATATATATATATATATATATATATGTATATATACAGTATATATAATATATATAGGTACGCCCACAAAAAAAAAAATTGACCCTTGAATTATTGTTGCATATGAAAGACAACTTTATTAGAAACAAACTGTTTTTTTTATTTTAAATAGCTTGAAAAATAAGAGAGATACGATTTTTTAAATTATTTTTTAGCCCGCATTTTTGGCTCGACTTTACCATAACAAAGTGTTAGAATTAGGGGTGGTAATTTGTAAAGATTTCGGTAAAGAAATACACATTAACTCTAAACCACTGGTCCAATTTTATTAAAATTCGGAATACTTGGGTTTTATGGATCAACAAATCACATGAGCATGTCAAAAACAATGTGAGACATCTCCATCATACCATATTTGCCTTTTCATGGCAACCATGAAGCTGTCAATGGTGGGTCTCATAAAACGACGATCAAAGTCGACCAACGCCGACCAAAACCACACAATGATGGTTTTTGCGCAAATGCATAATTTATATATATATGAAATAGCATATGGTTGCATTATTTGACCTATTTTCTTTAAAATGGATGATTTCCACGTAAAATGATCAAAGAGAAGTTACGTTTTTATCCTCTGCAAAATTATCAGCCGGCAACCAACGCCGACGAAACCCAAACAATGACGGCGTTGGTTGCCGGTTGATAATTTTGCAGAGGATAAAAACGTAACTTCTCTTCGATCATTCTACATGGAAATCACACATTTTAAAGAAAATAGGTCAAATAATGCAACCATATGCTATTTTTTATATATAAATTATGCATTTGAGCAAAAACCGTCATTGTGTGATTTTGGTCGTCAATGGTAATAAGTAAACAAAATCAAACGCGAACTGGACGCATCAGATTCATGGGTGATATGGCTACATACCGTGGCGCTAAGCTCAAACATGAAGTGCTCAACGATATTAAGCTTTTCATGTCCGGGAGAAAATAGGTTGATAAACTTGTTTATATAACTTAAAATTATGTTTAATGATTCCTTACCTTAATATTTTTACTCGGAAAACTACGTTGCCGAGTTTGATAACCAAATTTCCGTTTAAATCGCTGAAAATTTGTTTCTATTTCAAGAATTAGCCTTACACTTGCAAAACAACAAGGTAATTTGAATATCTTGCGGATGCGCTAAGCGCGGGAAGCATTCAAATTGAACTAAATAAAAGCTAGTGGGCCGCAACATATGGCCATGAAAACAATACATGGTCGACAGTGGCGCCGCGCGTGGATTCGGGCGTACCTAATATATATATGTATATATATATATATATATATATATATATATATATTTGCAGCTTCGCACTAATAGGTTTATTGTGTGCATAAAAAGTATGTTTTTAGAAGATGTGGAACTGCCCCCCCCCCCTGTCGCTTTCGTTGAAACAGAAGTGTTTCTCTTACCATAAACATTATCTCTTCCAGAGATGATGGTCGGTGTTAGAGCATCAATGCGATGGCTGAATACCCCCCCCCCCCTCTCTCTCTCTCTCTTTCTTTTCTGTCTTTAGAAAGGGCTGGGTCTTGTAAGTCACCCACGAATCAAAATTTCTGTCGTCTAACACAGAAGTTGATGATTACTTGGTTTGAAGCTTCCCGAGTCCATCCTAAAAAAAAAAAAAAGGTAGACACTTGTATCGTCCGTAGTGGTGTGTCGCTGTAAATATTTAGTAAAAGCATATGATATTATAAGCAAACGAGTTTAGTCATACCTTGTTTATCTTGTTTATTAGAAGACTCATTGGTTGCCCCCACATTAACTGATTGATGACTTAATATTTGAGTAATGTTGCATCCCAACACTGTTGAAGAACTTAATTTTCGGACTGTAAAAAAAAAAATGTGGTCCGTTGCTCATGGCGACTGTTTGAAGGTGCAATTAAGCCAGGTCTACATTTTGCCTCATGTGATTTTGGATAGCTCCTATTATTCTGAGTATTTTGAAACCCATAGATAAGTACTACAGTTTGATAGCAAAGTCTGTCGCGATTTTTAGATTTTTCCGACGGGAGTTGCGAATGAAACTAAAAACTCTCATCAATGTGTTGTCAGTGCTGAGAGGAGAGAAAGCATAAAAATATGTTGTCTGCACGTGGCTGCAATGTTTCGTACATTTTGTATTCTTTGATCTTGATATCCCATAAGCGGGAATGCTGCTTCAATAACTAGAAAACATTGTATATGGCTTCTCATCCACTCAAAGAAACTAACAGAAGTGGACATGACGGTGACCGTCCTCGCTCGACAATGGCCGAGATAGGACTGAATTCTGAATTCTGAATTCCTAGGAAAGACCACCCGCTTGCGCGGGATCGGTTTTTGTGGGAGGGGAAGAATATCTGTAAGAAAATGAAAAGATAGTAGCGTATAAAAGAGGGCTATTGCCACCGGGCGAATTAGCGAGCGATTTGGGGCAGTTGGTAGTCGTGGCTCGGGAGAAATGGACTGGGAGCTTGGTCGGGGGAGCCGACACCGGGATTAGGATTAGGATTACCAACGAAAGTTTAGAAAATGGTAGGAGGCGTAGTAGTAGAGAAAGGTGGAAAACGGAAAAATCTTTAGTGGGAGGTAAACTGAAATGAGAAGATGTAGTAGAAGAGAAAGTTCGAAAGGAAGCGAATTTTAGTCGAAGAAAAAGGAAGTGTAGATGTTTGTGCCTGGGTCGTGGCTATGTTCGTGAGAGGTGTGTGTGTGTATCTTACGGGAAGTGAGTAGAGTTCATTTCCTGCGTGTAGTGCGCGTTCCTGATTAGCCCCAGGTAAGGCATGATCTCTCCTGCTTTTCCCCAGGTTGGGTTTGATTTGTGTATGCATGTAGCCTGTCAATTATTGGGCCACATGCAATATTATTATTACTATTATTATTTCATCAATATTGCTATCACCAGTCAAAGCTGGTGAAAGGGGTGTATTATTAATAGGTACGGTTATACACTAACGACTAACGACATGTGCATGCCTATTAAATCAAGTCGGTTCTAAACAGCTCAGCAGTGCGCTGGAGGTGTTGAAAACCTAAATTCCCAAAAGCGCCACCAACACCACCATGGTCATGGGGCACAGTGGACACGGGGCCTTACTCACCTTGACGTACCCCAAAGTCAATTGTTTACTTGCAGCTCAGGTGATGACTTCTGACTTGTCGGTTCATACGCGGGTTTGCCCGCCCATAACATCATGTTTGCATGGCGTCACACGTTTTCTTTAGAAGTGGATTCATACATGCACTAACATACAACACTACAAGAGAGAGGTTTGGGTGGACTCTGTGTACCTTGACCTGGGGAAGGCTTTTGATAAAATACATCTCAATCGATTTATGTGGGAATTGGAGCATGTTGGAGAACTGAAAGTATTTTTCTTTAAGTTACATAAGGGCAGTAGTAAAGATATGATGTCAAGATGGAGAGCAGTAACGAGCGGAGTTCCACAAGGTTCAGTGGTTGCACCAATAATGTTTCCTGTCTATATCAGTGACTTGATGAAAGGTACAACAATCTATGCCAACATGATTGCAGATGACACAAAAGTCACGAGAAGAATGAAAAACGAGAATGACTATAGACTATTGCAAAAAGATCTAGACTCTATTTTTGCATGGAGCCAATAATGTCAAGTGAATTTCAATATGAAAATAAATGTAGAGTGCTGGGGATTGGCAATAGCTGCAAGAGACCATTCTTAAAATATTATATTCCTTGGGAAGAGAACTCATTACAAAAACAAAAGAGGAGAAAGATTTGGGAGTGTTGATAAAAGGCAACCTGTCAGCAGAATTGTAAGGGAGACTTACGGACTGCTGCAGGAGATTGAAGTGGGTTTTCACAGTATGTAAGAAGAGATTATGAAAAAAAAAATCATTGAAGCTCTGATCCATCCAAGGCTGGAATATGCGTCAGTGGCATGGTCCCCACACAGAGTGAAGGATGCAAGCAAGATCGAGAGAAAACAAAAGGCAGCAACCAAACTTGCTTCTATCCCGGCAGATAAACCATACGACGAAAAACTAAAAGCACACTGTCTGCCAACCTTGAAAGATCGAAGAGAAAGAGGTGATGCGATTACAATATTCAGGTCACTAAAGGGAATAAATTGCATTGATAGAAAAGATCTATTACTTAAGGATAAGGGGGCTCTTAGGAGTCATATGGACAAATTAAGGAAGTCTTCACAGCTAAAGGGTGTGAATAAATAGTTTTCCACATAGATGCATAGATACGTTTAGAAGGTGATATGCCCATGCTCGAGCATTACATGAATTCAACTCTTAATATGATAATTGGAAGTCAAGGATATAGATCAAATTAGACCTGTACATAAATTTGAGGCTAGGTATGAAAAATAATCATTAGAAGACAGGACCCAACGAGCGTTGCTCCTTTTCCTGTGTACTACAATTATGGAAAAACAGTAATTAGCTCTGGTTCTCGCACTTGAATTTCCGTGTTCGTGACGCGCCTACGACGTGAAAAGTACTTACTGCTATCACAAGCCATTGCTGTCCCCCCGTGAACAAGGTGTTTGTATGTGTGTGCGCCCATGAATAGGACACTACAGTATATGCACTCTTATCCGAGTGGGTAATAGCTCTCGGTGAAGTGTCCAGTACATGATCCAAGATCATGGGGATCTCAGGTAAACACATGTGCCATGGTAACGATACAACCCCTAAGGAAATGAGGAAAACCAGTGTGAAAAAAGGGATTGCTTTTATATCCTCTTCCCATGGCCCGGCACGATGGCAGGGGTTTACCAGATACCTTCTTTCTACATATTTTTACCACAGAAAATGCCATCCTATTTTCGCCATAACCATGCGGCCGCAAGGCGTAGGGGCCGCATGCCTTTGACGAGTAAATTGATTTCCACCTAGGTATAACCAAGTTGGAGAGTAAAGGACTGGACCCCACGACCGTTGCTCCTAGCCTATAAACTGCAATTAGGTAGACAATCACACACATTAATTTGAACGAGTATTTTGCAATCATAGGTGAATCTGAAGATATACACAAACACACATAAATTGTCTTTCGTCTTTATCACCTGAGCAAGCAGTGCACGTGTGTAGTCCGTACGCGACCACCTTCTTCAGTACTAGCTTGAGGACTGGATTATCCGTCTGAGCTCATGGAAGTCAACTGAAGGTCGTTCGATGCGCGCCATCTCCGAAGCCGTGCTACATCGTATCCCTCTTGTGATCGTAGGTACAAAGTGTGGGCATCAGGAACACTACAGTGGCGAGGATAATGGCTAAATTCGTTTTATCCTTGCATTGGGAGGGTTAGTAAGGCCGTTTTGTATGTGTTTCACCACGGTCTTGGATCACGTGTTGGACTCACGTGTTTCTGCCTTTTCCTATATTTCATGTTTCTTTGCAATGAACAAAATACTGTCTAAGACAGACACCGCTTGTGTCAACTTTATCAGAGCAAGTAAATGTTTCCTGTTCACAGGTGAATATAGCTTTCAGGATTGTCAATGTAACTGTAAAAAAGAACGACCAAAAACATTGTGTCAAGCATAAAAATGTCGCTTTTCAATCTCCAAATTATTTTGTGTAAAGAAGAGGTGGATGAAGTGAACATCAGAGGCTTTTAGCAAGAGGAGGATATCTGCTGATCAGAGAAGGGGTAAGGGGAGAGGTGTGAGTGGATAGTAGTTGTATATGGATGATATTTTGACTTAGCCCGAAGGGATTTCTCCCCGCCCTCTCTCTCTTAGGCTAGGGTACGCGGAGACTCGCCGTGTAAGCACAGCGGTCTTGTTGTGGACGAACTGAAGATTTGTGCTTGTATTTTCATGTTACTTATTTACAAGTCAGTGCGATATAACCTTTCCTAGACTTATAAACAAAACTTGCTCTGTATTATATATTGGACCATCTGCATTATCATACATGCATACACTAGAAGGTCATATTCCTGTTTGTGAGGAGTGGACTTCATTATATTCTACATATTCATTATGTATATTCACGGGAACGTCAGGCCCTATATTCTCCTCAGTGAAACATTTCTTTACGAATGCAATATATATATATATATATATATATATATATATATATATATATATATATCTATATATATATATATATATATATATATATAGCTGAGACACACACACATAAACAAACAAACACTAACTTAAGTACATGGACTGTAAAAATTAAGTAATGCTTGTTGCCCAAGCATCCGTGACCAAGGAAGAGACATTGTGTTAGGTCACGTGGCCCTGAGTGATCTCCCGCTTCTACAAGCTTCCCTGTGTCATCTGGATATGTGCTCTGAAGATGTCCTAACAAGACGAAAGCGTTCGGTCTTTGTTTGTTATTCCCCATGTTTTTTTTTTTTTATGTACATGTATGCCCGCGTGTGTGTTTGTGTGTATGCGCGCGTGCGCCTCTGATTACCTGTGTATACGTATATAGACGTTGTATAGCATAAAAATATAAAAGAATGTACACTAGGGAAAAAATATTTATATCCCAGGGAACCGCTACAAAAAATCCAATCATATTTTGTCTATTTCTCATATATATATATATATATATATATATATATATATATATATATATATATATATATAATATATATATATATACATATTGGTAACCGGTTGAGATGAAGACAAAATATTTCTTAGTCTGTTGAAAAAAAAGATGCTTTGAGCTTTTTCGATTTGATTCAGTTTATTACTGCCTCTTCTTCGGGAAGATCCTTTAGCAATGCCCCGAAAACTCCCGAGTCTCGGGGAAGCCTGGGTTGGAAACGCTGCTTCGGAGGGTATTTCCGGGGAGGAAGAAAAAGTAAAAAACGAAGAAATTTTACTTTTTTTTTTTATCTGATTCATAAGCAGGTGGAAAAGCTTCTTCGGGGAGTTCTAGAACCCCGTGGACGGAAATACGGAGTACAGTGGCTGGTGATTCTGTCACCTCGATCAATTTTTAGTTCATTTATCATCTTTGTTATTGAATCACGATTATATTAAGCTGAGGGAGACCCACTCCGTTTTTTCCGGCCGACCAGCTGTTTCGTCTACTGTCGTGTGCGTTTACCGGCAGGCCTATCCGAATCTTTGTTAAATTGGCCCGCTGTTATGTCTCATGTCGTATGTTTGCCGGCCGGCATATCCATATCGTTGTTAAGTTGGCCTACTCTCTTTTCCGGCCGGCCGACCATGTGGTCTCTTGTTGTGTGTATTTGCCAGCCGGCCCATCCGTATACTTGTTTGAATAGCCCGCCCTCTTTCCCGGCCGGCCGGCTGTTTCATATCCTACCGTGCCTTTGCCAGCCGGCCTATCCATATCATTCTTCTGGCTCCACCCTCATTCCCGGCCGACCAGTCGGCTGACTCGTCATTTGTATATATATTTTTTATTGATTGCAAGTATACACAAAAGAAAACTTGCGCGGGTCTCAGCCCGCTACCTCCTGGGAAGTCTAAAAGACTTTTACAAAATAAATTACTGTAGTAAGAGTATATGATGTCAGCCGTCTCTCCGGTGCTCTTCTGCCTCCTAGTCCGATGTGTCTCTTGCCTCAGTCCATGCCCTCCAGGATCCCAGGTAAGGATGACCAGTCGCCCTTGCTGTAAAGAAAAAGTCATGGTGAGTGGATATGCTTTGTGGTGTATAGGTCATATACTCAGTGTATATTCATAAAAGGAAATGAATTAAAATATGGGGGACATCACCTAGGAGGTGACACTTCCATTAGGCGTCGAAGCCGGTATGGGTTGAGCGCGCCCAACAGCCTCCTCACTTGTCCCTCCGGTGAAGTGGCGGGACCTGCTCGAAGAAATCCAGACGCTGAGCAGGTAGCCAGGTAGTGGACCAGCGTATTGGTCCCCACCGCGCCGCAATGTTGGCAGTCCTCTTGGCGTCCCGCCATCTCCCAGAAACACCAATACCCTAGCCGAAGGCGATGTAGAACCATTTCTTGCGCCCTCAAGAGGCGCATTCCCGTGGCAAACTTCTCATAGTTGGACATCCTCTTGTACCACAGGGCAGACGGCCTCCTAGGCGTCATCAGCTTGTGCTTCTCTAGTTCTCGCCGGGCCAGTGTTCTTGCAGCAATGGTCAAGATCTCTGCCCGACTCGGGAGCACACCAATACCGCCGTCCATGTGGTGACTGGCCGCTACTTTCCTCGCCTCTCTGTCTGCCTCTTCGTTCCCCGACAGGCCGATGTGTCCAGGAATCCAGTTAAGGACGACTAACTGTCCTTGCTCATGGAGGGACCTGATCTGAAACAGCAAAGATGTCATTAGGTGCACATAGTCTTGATGTATGTCTTTATTGATAATTTGAATCAATGACACCACGGAATTTTCAGGTGTGACGGCCTTCATAGTCTCCTCAGCTTTCGCCCGCAGCTGCGGTAGTGGTGTGCTACGCCTCATCTCCATTACGGAGATTTTGGCTGGTAGATTCTCCCAGGGCGGAGGTTGCATATATCCATCCACCGGCACATTCCCCCCTTTTTTTTTGTAGGATGAGGTCCTGCAGGTGTAATTCCCTGATGCGTCGTGCTAGCTTCGCCGACCATCTGTTCATCGGGAAGACCTCAGGGTCCTGCTGCAGAGCCGCGATTATGATTCGCTGTAGGAAGGAGCCCTGCTGCTTTTGGATGACTCTGGTAGTGAAGGCGGCCACACGTTGTGAGATCCTGGCTTTGACCGGGAATATTCCCGTCTCTTGTTGCATGTTGGCAACCAGGGTCCAGGGTGGTGCACCAAGTATGACGCGCAGGGCCCGATTTTGCACTGCGTCTATCATGGATATCTGGTTCTCAGGGAGGCCAGCAAGGGCAGTGCTGGCATAGTCCATCAGTGGTCTCACCGCGCTGATGTAAAAGGTCCTGAGAGGAGCACTGGTGGCCCCGGCTTCCCTGGTTGCCAAAGACCTCATGACATTGATCCGGGCAAGGGCCCTTTCCCGGAGGTAGGCCACCTCTGTCTTAAATGAGAGCCTGGAGTCTATCCATACGCCAAGGTACATGTGTGCTCTTACCCATTCTACCTCATGCCCCTGTAGGAGTAGCCTCTTTGCCGAGGGCATTTTGCCGCCAAAAGCACATGGCTTTGGTATTTGGGGGCGATATCTTAAGGCCAAGCTCATTGCCCTTCTCGGATATGTCATCGAGGCATTTTTGTGTTTTCCTAAACTTGGCTCTTCTCCCTTTCAGCACTAGGGCGACATCGTCAGCGTAGGATATCAGATGACATCCTGTAGGTAGACGGGTGGCAAGCAGTTCAGCCATTAGCACATTGAACAGGGTGGGGCTTATCACCCCCACCCTGTGGTGTACCGTTCTGCAAGGGGTGGTAGCTGGAGGCTGCTCCCTGCAGCCGGACCCTGGCTCTCCTGTTAGACAGGTAGTCCGCTATCCACTGTAGGAGCCTCCCCCGAGTCCCTCTGGCGGGAAGACCTTCCAGGACGGCATCGGGACTGGCCAGTTCAAATGTCTTTTCGAGGTAAAAGAAGATAACCATTGCGTGACCTCGCTCCACGTGACTCAACAGCGTGACAAAACCGTTGAGATTCTCCGAGGGTGGTCCTAGTTTCCACTGTAGTCTTCGTAGGACCATCCTTTCCATGGTTTTTCCCAGGTAGCTCGTCAAGGAGATGGGCCTATACTTTCTAGGCTCATTAGGCGTGGGGACAGGGACGATGTCGGCTTGTTTCCAGTTGTATGGAACTTTCCCCGACAGCCAGCTGGTGTTCACCAGTTGCAGGAGCGCTTTCTCACCGGCATCACCCAGATGGGTGATCATGGAGTAGGTCACTCGGTCGCTACCGGGAGCCGCGTCAGTGGATATCCTGTAAGCGGACTGTAGTTCTTGCAGGGTGAATGGCGTGTCTGTGTTTCCTGGGGTTTGCATGGCGGCTTGTATCCTGGTTCTTCTTGCTTCAGAGAGCCGAGCTTGCGTTCTCTGCAGCTCGACGGGTAGCGTGGCAGTATGTGTACTTCTGGCAAATTCCAATGCTGGACTTTCTGCCTCGAGATGTGGTGTTTGGAGTGCTTGTCGGAGAGGGATACGCCTCGTGGCTATGTGTAGTTTCCCCCACAGCTCCCTTAGAGTGGTGTGTGCGCTAAAGTTGCTGCACCACTCTAGCCACTTGTCGCTACGTACGCGTCGAGCTACATCTCTGGCCTCCTCCACGGCAGAGGTTAGCCAGGTTAGCAGGGTTGCGATGTCTCCGCAGGGTCTTCCGCATGGTGTTTACCCTGTGGTTGGCTTTTTTATATCCTGGTTATAATACCAACTATCGCGGTGATTCCTCCTGCTTGGTGCAGTCCTGGGTATGGCCTCCGTTGCATGTATGGCGGAGGTTAAAAAGGCCTCTATCCCATCCAGGTCGCCGATGGATGGGGTTCCAGTGGACACCCGTGCAGTTACTTTTTCGCGAAAGAGTTTCCAATTGGCTCTGCGAATATTCTATGATTCCACTCTCGGGGCCAGTGGGGGTGGTGAGGCCACGGTGAGCGTCATATCAATGCCAAAGTGATCGCTCGTGACCGTATCGTTCACCCCCCACGACATGCGATGCAGCAGGGAGGAGGAGGCGAGAGAGAAAGAGATCAAGCCTACCATGCTGAACGTGTGTGGGTGACCCGTCGTTCAATAGGGCCACACCAGGTGTATGTTTGTCGGCGGCCTATCCGTGTCGCAATTTTCTTGTCCCGCCCTCTTTTGCGGCCGGCCTATCCGTATCTAAATCGTTGTTTCGTGTTCCCTCCCGCTGTCCCGGCAGGCTGTTCCTTCAGGCCCATGGTCTCTCGTCGTTTGTGCTTTGCCGGTCTGACCGTCCGTTGGGTTCCTTCTCGCGTGCCAAAGCTCCCCGAGCTCCTTGTGGCCACGGGTCCCAGGGACACTTTCCACCACGTCGAGGAGGGCATTCGAGATTAGCACTCGGAGCGCGTCCCTCGACAGAGGCCCTGAGGACCGTGTGGAGAAAATCGCCCAGCGACGGCCGTAATAATGCTAATAAGTCAGTCCGCTGCAATAGGAGAGTTAATAGAGGTAATTATTCGACTTTTCCCTTGATTCCTATGGCATGGCGACAGGCACTTCCTCGCGTATGCCATCTTTACCCTTGCTATTATTGATTTTGTGTGTACATGTGATGAACCCTATTGATAAGGACCCAGTCGTGGTCGGCAGCCTTTGACACTAAATAATTTCTGGAGCGCGCTTTGACACAGTCCTATATTCTCTTGCTTATTATCATTATTTGTTTTTATAAATGTAAAATAAATGATACATGTTTAGCATGTATGATATTATCGTTATTTTATTATACTCATTTTGACGATTCTGTTTTATTTTTCATTAAATGCATATATAGCATGATAAATCATTATAGAACATTTTTACACTTTTTATTTCTTGATTATTTATTAAGTGGATATATAATATAACAAGAATGCATTATAGTCTCTTAGTATAAATAAAGCCACAAACTAGAGTATGATCTCAGTACAGCCATCACATTGTTTTGTTTGTTCTTATTAAAATTGCACAAAAACTATATCCTTTGCAATACTATTTTATTTATTTGTATTGGAATTAAACAAAAATAGAACAATTGCACAGAATGCAATTGGCCAGCATCCACAGAAACTTCAGAGGCGAATAAAAGAACCTTTAAAATCGTCTCTTTGATCTTTGTCAGGATCGTAGATCAGGGCGCAAATCAATCGAGGAAGAAGAGCTGGTTTTACTATGATAAGCAAGATAATGTAGGACTGTGTCAACTTGTCCTGTTTTCACAATCTGGCATCCTGCGTTTATCAGACCTAGATTCAAGTTGTTTGTGTGCGTGGTTGTGCGTGTGAGAGAGAGGTGTGGCGGGCTATTTTTGTGTCAGTTTCTGCTACTGTCGTTAGTTATGTTTGAACTGCACTAATACGGCTGCGGAACTAGGGGCATACATTAGAACAGTTCTGTACCAGTGCGTAAAGTTTTCCGTCAGAAAGTAGTGTCGGAGGACTGCATGTTTTTGTTGTTTTTTTCACTATAGAAAAAAAAAATATCTTTGGATCTAGTGTATTCACTACCCTGTTTTGTCCAGACGGTTTGCTCTCACTGTTATGATTACCTACTTAGAGTAATATCTTGCATTTCTATAAAGAAGCAAATGGTAATTGTGTCGCTATGTAAAAGTTCTTAGAAGTCAATGACCAGTAATTAGTAAGCAAGACCTTTGTAATATATTAACAAATCAGTTGATGTTTGAAAAATTTATATTTGTCATTGTGGTAAGCGGGCAAAAAAGCGTATAAATACCCAAGAACCCAAAAACCATCTAACCCGACAAAAATATCCCATGACATTAGCTCACAAGACAAAAATCATACCCTTAATGTAAAAAGCGACAAATTATCTTTAGTAAATTACTTTTTTTATATCATACATCAAACGGTACAAATACACACATAGAGATTGGAAATGTTCACTCCAAACTGATGCAGAGGACCAAAGCACATTATTTGTCCCTTACATGGTGATTATGTGTTTAGTTGCCTGTAAATTTCTTTCTTAACAGTGTAGGTTTATGTATACGCTTCATTATATATATATATATATATATATATATATATATATATATATATATATATATATATATATATATATATATATATATATATGGGGACCACGTGACAGTTCAAAGATTGCTTCTACCTCTAACGCAAAGTAGATGGCGCACGATCCAAGATTTGAGACTTGTCTCACTGTACAGATCTGATGAAGCCACCAATAAGTTCTGTGGTGCTGGATGTACTTGCTCTACTGCTACTGGAAGATGTTGCTTCCGGTATGGATTACCTCAAGAACAACACGCCTGAAGGACTGAAGGACCTTGTCACATACTTTGATTCAACCTACGTCTCAGGAACGTTCCGGCGTGTTCAGCAACCAACTACAAATCCCATTGCTACGTATCAGTCTACGTCGCCGTCCTCCCATCTTTATTTGGCTTATTTTTTATTTACATACATACATACATATATACATACATACATACATACATACATACATACATACATACATACATACATACATACATACATACATACATACATACATACATGCAAGAGAGGCAGCCAAAGTCACAATCCACTCTCACTCATTTCATCTTCACGTGCAACATTCCCATGTAGTACCCCTCCCCCCCTCTTCTCTTGGCTCCTCCTGGATGACGGTTCATCCCTGCATCTTGCCCACTGCCTCGGTTCAGAAGCAATTGTACAAGATACAGGCCATCCACAGCAAGGCAACGTCATCTTATTAGCGACCCCCCCCCCCTCCATCCCCTCATGCAGAAAAGAAGACTGGGAGAAATTCTTTCGGACTGTGTCAGAACATCATTCACACATACTCCCATACAAAAATACATAATACACAAATACATAAATTAGTCCATATATAGCGCAGAATAAGATAGCTGTATGATGAATGATTGCAACAAATACCTATTCTGATTACAATAATATCAAACTACAAATAACATTACTTAACCAATTTAGTTATTTTAGTTCAGTTCTCCACTTGAGAAAAAACGGTTTATAATTAATCTTAACTGTAGCTCAGCGTAATTGTTTTAACAGAATAATTTCATAATATTTTGCTCCACTCAAATGTTTCAAATGTTTTAGATATCTGATATGAAAAATTATATAATATTTTTATGAAAATACTTGAACAAATAGCAATGACCATGAATATTTTATTTTCTCTAATTGTATTGCTATCACATAAAAATAAGAATATCGCTTATAATTTACTATATCATATTTTTAATATAAATTGAAAATTCCATGGCTGAGAAATGTCCGTTTATACAGTGATTTGTAGTTATCATATCATGTTACATTACTGCGGTCCACAATAAAATAATCTTCTTGGTTATCGTTAACTAGTATCTCCTGTGATGTTAAAGTGCTAATTAAAATCCATGGCCAATCAAACAAAAAGTTTGGGAGAAGGAACTTGAGAGTGAACGTTAAAGCAAGACAACAGATAAAAAAAAAACACAAACCCTTAAAAAACAAAACAGACTGAAAAGGAGACTGAACAAAACGACGCGACGGTAACCTCCATGACCTAATACAAAAGTCAGGATATAACAATGACAATCAACACAATGAAGAATGATACACAGCAACCTTTCTTATAAATAAAACTGGGAAGTTAATCGAATCGTTAATAGATCATGTGGGAGCCTAAAATGCGGACGATTATATTTCCCACTAGTAGGTGTTAGGTGAAGTGCCACGACAAATGGTCACATCTTTAATGAAAAAAAAAAATCGACAAATTCTTGCTATCCGCAGGAATTTTTTGTAGGGGAGGTGGGCAAAATTAAATATATGTGGTTAACGGATTAGGTTATATCAACATACTTGAAATTGGCCGCATCGGCATTTACTTACAATATATACATGGGCTATATTTTGACTTTCATTAGGCATATACTGATATAATATAACTTAGACATTTATCTTAATATGTCCATTGAGATTCTGTGGGGCATTGTATCATATTGAAGTGATTATTTCCAAAATCTAATTGCATCGTGGGATGTATCCTTGATGATATAAAATCAAATTAAAAAAGAAAATATAAAAAGTGAGTTTTTGTTTTGTGAAAATCCAAGATGGCGCCCAAAGTTTAAACATGAATATGATTACATTAAAATCTTATTCATTAAATAATCCATTTTCTGGCTAATGCAAAGTATAATGAAATTATACGGTATAGAAAGAAAAATAATATCCCTGTACATTTAGAAACGTTTGATTAACTAATTGAGGTGTTATACATATTTTGTGTTGATATCCTGATATATAGTTCTCTTAATTTCTTCATTACGAATAGGAAGTGGCGAGCAAAAAGTATCGCAGTATCACTTTGGTGAAATGTACATAACTGTAGAATAAATCTGGGCTGGGTTTTAGTTTGAGAAATTTATAGAAGGCGTCATCGTCAGAGTAAAATCATCTGGGATGAGCCGGAACGAAGATGAGAAGAGGCTCATTCTATTGAAAGGGTCCCTGTACTCACTATTATTTTGATCATGTTTATCGATTGACGGCATGACTGATTCAACACAGTTCAATATCTTTTATGGTATGAAACATAATTTGTAATGTTTGAATGGAGATATGTTTATATTCATAGATAACCGTAAGACTAAATACTGCGCATGGCAGATGAACACAATTCAACATATTTATTACATGAAATATCTGTAAGGTCGAAACTCACACTTGCGCACACACTCGATGGCGCAGTTGGTAGAGTTCCGGGGCGCCACTACGGCGGTCCTGGTTCGAACACACCCAGGGCTGAAATAATTTCAGTATCGCTGCGCTGCAAGCCGATACTTTAATTCTCGTAAGCGGGGAGTTCGGGGGGGGGGGGTGCGTGTAAGGTCTCAGCATTACCCATACTCGGTCGTATGTGAGCTCTGAGGTCCCCTCCGGGAGGGAAGTAGCTGTCGATCACGAGTCCAACACGTGATCCAAGACCATGGTGAACCACGCACGCACACGCGCGCACACACACACAC